>NC_085050.1:61591553-61906053 GCF_963662255.1 Cinclus cinclus | reverse complement strand
AGAAATTACTGTTTGCTTTTTTTAACTCAGGCCTAATATGCTGAAGGGTGGGATGCAACTTTCTTTCAAGAAAGGGCAAATTGAGAATATTCATTCAGTTTCTCTAGTGTCTTTCTAGAGAGGTATTGTGTTTAAATAGACGTTGCAGGATTAAAATATGTAAAATACTTGTCCCATGTGAGAATGAATGCAACAACTTCCGAGGACAGCGTTTCCATCTTCTTCCATTCCAAAAATTCTGTTGTACCTCAAGCTTCAAATCTAAATTGAATAGTGGACTCAGGTGAAAATAAAACAGATAATAAGGATAAGGAAACAAAATCTAATTTTAGAGATTCAATTACATGATTATTTGTTTGACTTTAATTCTTCACTACCAATAGCAATGCTATTTATTAGCTTGGTTTTGGGAAGTTGTGAGGCCACTGTTGAACATCCAGTCTGAGAATGTGAGATTGTTTGGCTCATACAACAAAACCAAGTCTTTATTTCAGCTTCTCAATTCAAAAAGTTTTTATTTTTAGGCTGAAGAAGATGGTTAGTGAGGGCAGCGGGGTTAAATGCAGGAATATCCTAGGATTTTCTTTGAAAACATTTCTGGAGTTTGTCTCAGTCATGAAGGGTGACTGTGGATGACGTTCAACTTTATGCACAGTTTCTCCAAGGAAAATGTTGTCATTAAGTGGGGAGCCTAGAAAGCCTCAAGGGCAGCAAGTCTCTGGAAAGAGAAGTGCCTTGAAACATATTTCAGAGGTTTGATAACATGCATTGTTGTTATTTACAAAAGCTTCCTTGTTGTGCTGAGACCTTTTGCTGAAGGACTTCTTGCTCTTTCTGGACACGAGGAAGGAAGCAGCAGTTTGAAGGTGCTCACCCATTCATTATCTGATGGGTGGTTGCCAGCCTATAATGTGAGGAGGCAGGTCTTCAAATCCCTCTTTTTCTGGAAACACAGGGCTTTTGGAGATTTTCTCTTGGGGGAGAGGTAGTAGGTATTTTTTTTCATTTCAAGGCAAGGACTTGAGGAAAGAATTTCATTTTCTTCTTCCACAGCCCATGTCTGCTCAGACAGAAATACGACTTGCATATGCAAACACACAAAGAGGTTTTACTGGGGAAAGGGCACAACAAGGTACACGGGTTCCATAAGGATTAAAATGAATTCCAGATGAAAATAGGCAAACAGAAATTTTTTAGCTGTTGGGCACAGATAATTTTCATCTTTGTGACTCATTTCTTTTCAGGTTTTAGAGACAAATAAAAAGCTTATTTGTGATCATTGTGCAAATATAGAAATAGTTTCTAATTCTAACTTCAAAAATTTTGTAATAAGATGTTGAGAGAGACAACAGAAAAAATGATGACTGGAAATGTTGGGATTGTAATCAGACGTCCATTTTGACTGTGGTAATTGAGAACAAAATTCACTAAATTCAGGTCTGTATCATAGGGAAAGAACTGCTTTTGACAGTGGTGAAAGATTTGTAAATGACAAAAAAGAATGGAAGGTAGAGAATTTGGTTTCAGAAACGTTTGCCAACAAGACTTTTAAAAGGTGGTGCTTGGGGGAAAAAATTGATTTGCAACTTAGTATAGACATGCTGAAGTGCTTGCCTGGGTGGGGGGCATGACTGAGAGAAATACAGCCAGCACTGAGGTCTTTGAAAGCAACTGCAGAGTGAGGAGAGCAAGAGAGAACACAAAGCCTTGGCTGAAACAGAAAAGGCTTTTCAGTCTAACGATGGTGCCTAATCCTCAAAATGAAAAGGGGAGGGAGGGAGATCAAATGCCATCCCATGAATATAGTATAATTTACTTCTCAGATGAAATAGATCATGCCTAGGGGTGTTTCTTTCTCCCTGAGTTGTATTCTATGATCTACTAGCTCTCATTGTAGAAATTACTTTAAAACAAGCAAGTTCTCTCTCCTCCAGCTTTAGTATACTTACTATTGCTATTGTGTTGTCAAAAAGTCTCATCTTGCAAGAGCGAAGATGAATTTGCTGATTTGCTCAAACTGGTATTGGTAAATTATCAGATGCTTTGCTTTCTATGTATAGACAGAGATATACTTACACAAAATCTTTGAAAACAGTATTACGCTAAATTATTAAAGTGGCAGAGATAAAACTTGTGCTGGGAAGAAACATTGTGATGATAATTAAATTACACTTTAATAGATTAACAGAGAAAAATCATATTGTCTTTTGCAGCTAAAGCTATTAGCATATTTTTTTTCTGGATATTTTGAGCAGACAGTTGCTTATTCAATTGGTTTTTATCAGGAAGAGGAAGCAAGGTTTGATGTGTGCTTTATGTATTGTAGCATGGTAAAGCAAGGTTGTGTTGTTCTTCCTTCAGAAGCCTTGTGCCTTTATTTGCTTGATATTTTTATCAGGATAATTTTATTGCATGAACCTCTCTGTAGGTTATTACCAGAAATAGGAGCTTTGTTTCTTAAATTTAAGTCAGGTCCCTAAATAAATACGAGCACCTCTGCACAAGGTCAATCTTCCCAATGGAATTGTATCAACAGCCCCGAGTGTTGCTGGTGCTGGTCAAAAATCCTACCTTTTCATACTCTTGGCTCATGTCCATCATCAGAAGCACACAAGGCATTCAGATTGGACTATTCAGGAACCAAAATCACAGTTTGATGCCTCTGTGTCCGTGCTGGGACCTGTGGTACACACCAGTTCACTGGTGCATCTTTTCCATGTGATATGTTGGGCTTGAGGGGGTAGAAGCTCAAAAACTGAGTAAGATTTTCAAGGAATAAACAATCAGAATCACTCTACTGGTACAAATAGGTGTTTATTTTTTTACTCTTTCTGGAGTTTGCTGTTTAATGGTTTAGAATGATTGCTTAAAATCACATCCTATATTGTCTTTTGCTCCTGCTTTAACTGAAGATTTACTAAGAAATAAACTGTACAGTAAGTGGACCTGGAAAAGAATGACACATTACAGTGACAAAAAAAAAATCTGAATCTAAATTGTAAAAAATTCCAATTTGTTATTTTTTCTTTGATGTAGAAGTAATCTTCATGCTGAGCTACTGCCTGATATAGGCAAGTCCAGAACTCCAAAGAGGGTCTGAAGTGATGAATCTGAAAGCAAATGGAAGTGTTGTGCAAAACAGAAGTGAGAGGAATCATTACAAAGTCATTTTATGATAACATTTACTTTTCAAAAGCTAAACATTGTTGTTGAGATTAACAAGAATAACAGTAATATGACATGTGTATGAATAGCTGGATCTATAGTGGAGTTGGTAAAGTTTTCCATATGCTGTGGTACAGCTTGGCTGTGTGACCTTTCAAATGTTGCTGAAGTTGAAAGTTTTGGAGTTCTGTTAAAATATAACACGCACATATGTATATACACACACATATTTTTAAAAATCAATTGCATAATGAATTAAAAATCTCTTTAGGGCTGTAATCTGACACCAATAATTTTGATATGAAATGTTACAAAAATCGGTGTAATTACTGAAGTGGAAAAATAAAAAGAACCTGATATTTTATTTTTTTTTTACACATTTCCATTTTGTCATTCTTTTCCATATGCCTCATGATTTCCTGTTTCACCCTCTTACAGCCTAAAATACAAATTAAAAAAGAAAACAACAGAAATAGACACATTATTTCAAAGCATGAGAATTCCTAATGTTCCCTGATTATTTTATATGTATTTAGAAGTGTGGGGTTTTTGAAATTGCTGAATAAAATGAATGTTACAGATCTCTGCAGATCCTTGTAATTCCTGCTTTTGAACTAGCTAGTGGCTGTCAGGGTGCTACAAACACAACCTTCAGATTTTATTATTGCAACTTCACATTAGGTAGTACAGAATTCTACTGCTTATATTTGGTGAAATTACTCTTTACCAAGAAGAGGAAGAACTTAATATTTCTGATGTCTAATCCTTCCAGGAGTTCAGCTGATGCTTAAAAATAGATATAGTAGATTATCAGGAGCTGAATTTTTTCTCTTATTATTGAAAACAGAAGTGTAACTATAAAAGCAAGCAAACATGGAAACCTTAAACATGCACCTATAGCTGTTGTTCTGTTAGTCTCAGGTTATGCTTGATTTACAAATTCAGTTTGATTTTGCAGCATGAATGCTACAGTGTTTTATCATTCAAGTTAGTATTAAGTTGTTAGATAATTGTGTATCTGTATCAACTAATTTACCCTGTGGAAAGAAGTACTCTGGCTTTAATACACTGGCCAGAATCTTAATTGTTCCTGGGTCTTTTGCCTTGATATTCTAAGAAAATTCAAAACATTGAGTGGAAACAGGTTTTATTTGGTAGCATTTCAGCATCCCTTTTCCCCAAGGAAACAGCAGGTAAGAGGGGAGGTGTTTGAGTTCTGTCATTTCAGGTCAGATGTTCTGGTTCAAGTTCAGGACTAGAATTTTTGCTGTTCTAAGATTTGTGGGGTTTATTTTATAGCTGGTAAAGACCTCTTGGCAAAATTTTGATTTATCGTAGCTGAAGTTTGGTTGTAGGCAGAATCTTTTCAGTGGAGCATTAGAGAAATTTAGAGAGAGCAGAAAGGTAGCTGAATTAGTTTTTTAATATCCTTAGCTACATAGTAGTCTGTGCTTTCTGGCTGTATTGAAAAGTAATACATGCTAGAATTCAATCAATACCTTCCTCTTAACCAATGGAGATGATTTTTCAGAATGTTCTGTTTGCATGAGCATATTCTCTTTGGGTGTTCTTAGAAGTGTTTGGTGCTTTTGGTTTGCTGTAATATAAACCTATGAATGGTTTCATGCTAATCTACATTTCCTGCTATGTGAACATGGCTTCATTTGAGGTTGTCTTTTTGATGTTTATCTACTTAATTCATTATATTGATTTTACAGTTATTTTGATTTTTCAGTTATAATTCAAGTTTTTAATTGCACTATTGTGATGACTATATTTAAAAAAACAACAAAAAACCAACAACTGACCTATTTTGGGTTCAAGTGGAAAGTGTGTCCCTTACTTTTCTAGCCTTGCTAAGCCTGGGTAGATGTTCAGGGGCTTTTTTTCAGGATTACTGACCATTTGGGAGGTGGAGACTCTGCATCATGTACAGACAACACTTTTTTGTTTATATCTTGAACCCAATTTTGGTTTTTTTTGCTGCCTGGACATATATGAGGCAAGAAGGGTCTAGTACATTAGTTTGTCACCTCATGTGGAGCAGCATGGACAGGAGTGAGGAAAAGAGGGGGAACCTGTTTGGAAGCAGCAAGTTAGGGGAGAACTCTTGCTGGTGGTGTGCTTTTCTACAGCTCTGTCTACAGTACTGGAAAGATGTTAAAGTAAAGTAGAAAAATCAGCATTAGCTGCATATTTTACTGGTAAATCCTAGGCAAAACAAAGCAGTCAGTGTCTTTGGAAGTATGCAGACATCTGTGACTGATGTCCCAGTTTAACCCCTCCTAGTGAAACAACAGCACATCTTCCTGATGTGCTTCTGACAGATGCTGACAGTGCTGCTTCATTTACATCAGCTTCTGCATCAGGTGCTCCCTAATGGGGCTTCTGTGGGTCCCCCTCACCAGTGGCTTTAGGTGCTAAAAGAATCATAAAGATGGACAGAAGGCAGACTGCCTTCATTCTCAAATGTTTTTTTTTTTTCAAAGTAGCAGGTCTCTTAAATATTTTTTTTTCAAATGGTCAATGTTTTTCTAATTCCTGCAGCACACCTAGCTAGAAACAGCTACACAGATTGTACCTCAGTAGCTTTTCTTTCTTTGGCTTTTCTGTTCTTCCCTCATACCTCCCATTTGCAACCTGGAAATGTGGGCTGTAGTTGCTGTTCCTCTAAATTACGAATTATAGTCCACTGGAAAAAGATAGAGCATATTGTTGTAACCAATACAGTCTTTGATGCTGCATGGTCATACTCAAGTGAATTTTGTATGGTTATATTCTAAAATCCCCAAACTGTCACTTCCTTTGTTGCTTGAGGACTTACAGTCTAGTTTGATTCAAAATGTTGATTTTTTTTTTCCCCTCAAAAAATATATTTTCAGTTAGCATTAAAATTCCTAATGAAATCACAGAATAATCCAGATTGGAAGGGGCCTGAGGAAGTGGCCTAGCTGAACCAGGATCAGCTGTGGTATCAGTTGCCAAGGGCATTATCCAGTTAGCCATTATCCAGTTAGGTGGATGGAGCCTTTATGGGGAGCCCACTCCAATGCCTGAAAATTGCAATAGCTAAACAAAAATTAAGTCCAGCACTGCTGGAACTTCTCTGTCTCGGTTCATGTGTGTTGTTTCTCATCTTGCCACCACAAGCCATTCTGCAGAGCCAAATTCCCTCTTCTTGCTGGTGTTGGCAGGTGCTGTTGGGTCTTCCTGAAATCCTCGGGATGTCGTGAGTGCTCTCCCTGGGCCCTCACAGTTTGAAAGTCACTCTTCTCCCAGCTTCAAAACAAATGAATAAATATGTCTCTTTTAACTTGGTTACTGCAAAGGAGTATTTAGTGTAACCTGCAGTGTATTCATCACAACAGGATGTGAGTAGTGGCTGTTAGCCCAGTGCAAACTGATTGCTGACATCCTCACAGCCTAAGCTCCCTGCCTTCCTCTTCCTATCGGATTTCTTTATGCTGTTAATGAGAGATGCAAAGCATGTAATGGCAGGCTCGTTCTCAGTGAATATGTGCTTTCTAATTTGCTGATTAGAGGAGCTCTTCCAAACAACAAAAGCTGGAAATTATCTCAGAGCAAAACTCCTGTATGTAAAAATGCTTTTCAGGACACTGAAGGATTTATTTGTTCCATATACGTGTTTGAGAAAGCATTACTTTTCCAGAATAAGGTCAAGATGAGTCTCTGATCAGTATCTGGGAGGAGAGGAGGAATCTATTTTCAAACTTTTTTTTAGAACTCAATTGTTTTTTTGAGAGAACAATATCTGTGGAGTATCGATCGCCTGTGTCCAGTAGTTAGTCAAAGGCTATCTCCTTTGACTAACCCCTTAGCGTGGTGTCATCCTCCTTCGTGTGATAGATTGTTACAATCTCAGCCAGTGTAATTACACACTAGCCAAGTGGGTCATTTATTTCTGTACCTTCACCATTTACCAAAAATCTCCTTTATCTTTGGGAGCCAGCTCTTCCTTTTGCAGTAAAAGCAAAATAACGGCACATAAAACATTAGAGTCTAAAACTGGGGGCTTGAAAAATAACTGTAAGACTAACTTTAAAAAACTGTACTGCCTTTTATGAACACCTAGTATACTTTTTATCTATCTTTTTTTCCTGGTGTCCTAGAGAATAAAACACACAAAGCCAATTCATTGTTTTTCATGTGCCTGGTAAACACTATTTTTTATTTGTGAATGTCTTAGCTCTTTTTTTTTTTTTTTTAAATTATTTGTCTATTTTATCTGTTAACACTAGATGCTTTCACTTGCATGAAAACTGTCTCCCAACCCTCCCCTGCATCAGCTCTTAATTTATGAAGTGCAAAATCTCCTGGAAGCACTGCTACTTTTTTACTGATGACAATGAGTGAAAGTATTAGAGATGTCTTTTTGAACACAGTTGGCAGAGAAAGAAAAGAGTGTTGTTTCAGTTTACATGAAATTGTAGATTAAATTTGAAACCCGTGTTGTATATTTACCTGCCAGGAAGGAAAAAGCCTCTGTAACCATTTCCATTATATTTCCTTAGGACTGTTTTTAAGAGGAACATCAGTAGCCTAATATTGTTAGTGTGTATTTCTATTTAGAAAGGGCACATATTCTTCTTAGGGTGAGCATAAAATAAAAGTACTCTGATCATGACTATGTTACTTTGTTGTCCCAGCGTGAATGATTTCTCCTTGGGCCCAGCCTTAAAAGTACATGACAGTCAAAGACTTGACTGAACCCACACACATTCATTTTCACTGGCTCTGGATGTACTTTACCCCCAGTTATTCCTGTTGTTACCACATTTCCTAAAGTGCTATAATATAATCAGAATAGTTTTTAATCTGTAAAGGAGTCTAGAGACTTTTTTCCTGTTTTAACTTAACAGGTTTCAGCAAAATGGAATCTGGGTTTTAAACTGAGGGAAAACATGTATACATTTTAGATTCTTCTATTAATATTAAACTCTCAGGACTTTATATGATTGCCACTTTTTGGTTTATATTTATTGCTTTTGATGTCCCTATATATTCTTCAGAACATGTCAAGGTACTAAATCTCTCCAGTCTGGCATGGAAGCCAGTTTATGTATGTTTATATTTGAACCCTGTGCTGAGACAGCTTTGTGACCTACAACCTCATTCTAATCTGAAATGTATGACTTGCATCTCAAACTCCAGCATATTAGCTTGGAGTTTTTTAAGGGTAGTTGCAAATGGGTTTAAAACACCTAAGTTTATGCTGCAGTTAAGTGTTTGATTTTTTTTTTTTTTTTTGCTTTTCATTTTATGTTTCTTTTGTTTTGTTTACATTAAACTATGCTTTTTGGAAAAGGATTTTCTGGCTTCTATTAAGTTACTGATGGAGCCCTTTTTCATATGCCCTCTACAAAGCTCTGTTCTGGGATTTAGTAATCTACTTTAGTTTTGTACATATTTGCTATATTTTTGAGCCACCTGTAGAAAAAAGCAAACCTAAAACTAAATATCCTACCTCCTGCTCCCCAAACTAGATTTCAATAGCAGTGTGCCTGCAAATTTGTGTAGATAAGAAATTTATTTCAGACCCTTCTTTTTGCTCTTGGCCTCGCTATCTCTAATCCCTTCTATTCTGTTGTGTGTCCCCCAGAAGATTCTCTATCTTTGTGTGCTCCAAGTTGCTTAAGAGCCTTCTCCAAGGGAATAAAACCAGCAATTTTAAAAGTGTGTTGGGTAGGTTATGCCTATGAAAATATGATAATAATGACAGGTGTGACTGCTTGCTTTATTCAACACCCCTAATGTCAAGACTGTTTAAGCATCGAAAAATGATCTGAAGTGTTAAAATGAAAATGGATTGTCATTAAAGAACAAAGAAATGTTGCTAGAGTAGTGTTTCTTCTCTTTTGAAACTCATCATCAATAGTTCTCTTTAAAGTTTTTGCCTAAATGCATAAGGAGAACTTTTTCATCCACAAGATTAGTTCCAAAGTATTGTTTCAAAATACAGTAAGTAGTACAACAGAAATTGAGGTGGTAGGGGAAACAGAGGAGAAATGGGAGAAAGATGGGTCCCTTTCAGCAAAATACTAAGACATGGTTGTTCCTCATTACTTATGATTAAGGTAATATTACCTTATTTTTTTTAGGATGGTGAGGACCAGCAAACACACTATCTTGGTGATATTTCAGGATTTAGTAGAGGGGTAAGAGGAGGCAGATCAATGACTTTGAAGAGGGTCTCAGTTATCAGTGGTCTTATTCTGGGATGGTATTCTGGTGTAATCACTTACTCAGTGTTTGTTCAGGGTGTAGACTAAAGAATTACATAGGTTCTAATTTAAAATGTAGGTTCCTAAATGTGAAACCATCTTTGATTACTGTGGAGAAACTGAAAACATGTTTTCTTCAAGGAGAGGGGAATATTTGTTCCAAAATGCTCCCCAAAATATGTTTAATTGTTTGGGTAAACAGAGATTTTTTTTGTAGCACAGAAACAGGCAAAGTTATTTATGATCTAAAGAATAGTTTCTTTATTTAGACTTTACTATACTGTTTAGTGTATTGTGATAACCTTGCAATAGGATAACACTGACAACTGCTATTTCTTATAGGACTCTTTAATATGGCTTAATGAGTGTTCTGAGAATTTTTGCAATATGAAATCAGCATGTTGCATTTTTAAGTTGAGTTTCAAGTTACACTGTGCACAATATTCTGTTATTTATTGTGTGTGTAGTCAGAATACACACTATGCATGTGCAATAATTAGCATATAATTTTCAACGTTTCAATGAACTTTTGTCATAAAATTTAAGGAGATTTTAATTGCTAGTAATCAGGATTGCATGTTAATAGGCTGTAGATAATTAGGAAACCGTTTGCATTTCTCTTCTCACAAATTTTTCCTAGTATTCAGACACTCAATATGTAACTTTATCTCAGGAGGGTTGAATAATCCTATTTAGGCATAGTGATAATAGATACAATTTTTTTTCCTTAAGGCTTTCTTTCAATTTTAGTCATTTGGGAATGATTATACCTTTGGTAGGTCAGATTTACTGATCCTGGATGTACACTATTTTCCCTCTGACTTCTAATAGGCTAGAGCAGATTCAGTTGTCACAGTAATAGTAACACTGACTGTAAAATTTGCTTCCTTCTCTGATAATGAAGATCATTCTGTTTCAACAGCACCAAATGTTGGGGAAGATATATAGCAAATTAGTGTCTGCCCAAGAAAGTTCTATTTGCGACACATTTCTAGATGTAGTGCTAAAAAGCTGGCCTGTCCACACCCTCTTTCATGTCCTGGGTACACAAAAGAAATACTTCTTTGTCTTCCATGCCTGAAATGGTTTAAATAGCAGAAAGAGTGTGTAATATTGTCACCTCTTGATTTACTAAGGTGTTTTGGATAAAGATGTATTGGTGGAAGTTGTGCACATTTATGAAGCGATAGGTAAATATGTAAAATTGGTATAATTGAGGCAGCTGTTTGTTTGGTGTAAGGCAAACAGAGAGAGATGTAATGGTTTTAATGCTCCTGAAGGAAAAAAAGTAACAGTCCATTGCAAGGCTGGCAGTTCTAATAGCACCTGAATTCATTAGCAGTAGGTGGGGCAGGAACCACCCCCTGAGGTTTTATATGAAATGTTTAAAGAGCCTATGGAAAATTGATCATACAAGGAGAAAAGTACAGTAAATTGCTAAAAAAGGTTACTTTGTGCTCAGTATCAAGAATTTTAAATGAAGGAGTGAAGTGGCTCTGTATGTGATGGCTGTCAGTGTGTTGTACTGCATCACTGTGTGTTGCACAAGTCAGACTGGGAGAAGAATTAAAAGGCTGATGACAGATGTGTGAAATTTTGGCACTGGGCTTCCAGAGAAACTACGTATGATTTTTCTGTTGTATGAATCAATTGCTTGTATCATTCTGTTATTTAAAAAATTACTAACTGCCATAATAGTATATATAGTTTGACTGGACAATGGCAAAAATATGTTTTTGAGTAGAAACTACAATCAAGTGAAATCAGATAGCTGTCCCTTCCATGATAGAGATGTGTTAGCATTTCCTACCTTTTCTTTTTTGTACCAGACAGCAAAAAGTCAATGTTAGTTTTTCTACAGTGTTCTATTAGGACAACTGTAGTTTGAGATGGAAGGAACATTCCTGCATGTGTGTGTATCTCATTTTGCCTTGTAAAACTACACCAAGTATCTGTCTGGTGAGACTTGTGCAAAGGATTAAAAGAAAAAGAGAAAAAAGAAGAACTTGGAAGGAGAAATGCAGAGTCTATCTTACCAGCACTGAATTGACTTTCTTTCCAGGTTTCCTTTTCTTCCCCTTTATTTGTCCATCCAGGTCAGTGGAAGAGGTGGTTCTTTGTCTTAAAACATTTCCAGTGTGGGATTTATGCTGACCTGTTTCATGCCATTCTCTCCTTAGGACAAAACACTAGGAGATTTGGTATTGCTCAAAGTAAGTCAATATGGTAGCACTGCAAGGTGTTGAGAATATTTTATGGAGAAATTGGAATTGACTTACATGCGCTACAATTATATTATTGGTTATTTCAAAGCATAATTTTATCAGTACTGAGTTTATTCCAAAAGACAAATATTTGATCATTGATATCATCACAGTCTTAAAAGATCAACCACAAGCTTCAGCAGATGTAGCAAAGACACTTCTACGGATTGCAGGGATTTTTTTTTTTTTTTTTGTGCAAAGGACAAAAAAAGTAGCATCTTGCTGATGTATTTACAGTTTTTGTACTTCTGGAATGCAATGTTTCTTTTCATTTTGAAGTAGTTTTATTTTTTTTTTCCACTGGCATGTCAAAGAAGATTGATTTTGTTGTTTTGAACAGATTTTTTTTAATGTAATTTTTTTTACATGTTTTTATATTTTTTATTATTAATTTCTTTAAAAATCTGATTGTGTTCCAGAAATTTCTGGAATTTTTGAGATAATAGAAGAAATTACTTTGGTTTCTCCCAGTTTTAGGTAATGAGTGGTTGCAAGAGAATTCTTTCCAGTCATTTATTCAGCATTTCATTTACCTTGTGCTGACAGTGGGCAAAATACAAACATTTATTTTGTATCCCAAGCAGCTTGTAAATGAAGTTAAAATAGATCAGAGAATAATTGAGGCCCATTTGAAGTACACAGTTCATGCAGCTGTGTTATATGTATATTTTAAAAGCATTGACTCTTTATTTTTTTTCCTTTTATGCTTTAGTCAGTTGTTCTTGCTAGTTTATGAAAGCCTGAAAAACATTTGTGCTTAGGGATGAATTGCTCAATGAAATTATTTCTTTATTTTGTATCAGTCTTGAGAGGAATGTATAAAGATAACTTAAAAGTAAATGAATAAAATTTTTAAACATATTTTACAGTAATAATCAAAGGATGTGTTTATGTCCATTCTTATTTCAAACTTTTTATTAAAAGCGTTTGGGACTTGTCAGTATTCTTTTGAACTCATCACAAAATTACGTGAAAGCTTATATTTCTGGCAAATCTCAAATATTGTCTCCCCTCCTTGCCCTGAGGGTTTTTTTTTATTACTTGTGAACAGTCTGGTGGAAGAGCAGGATTTACACTTAATTTCTCTTCACCAAATCTAGGTATTCCATCTATATGTGGGCTGTACTGTGACTACTGAAATGTTTTTCCAAACTATTAAATAATAGCCTCAGAAACGTTGCCTGTGTGTAACCCCTTACCTATAGGCCCTTGCCCGTCACACAATTCCTATTAGCTGGGGTGAGACAGTGATTAGAAGAGAGATAATTGAGCCTCTCCAGTCTGCAGTGAGCGCAGCTGTTGCTGATGTTCTTGTCCTTTGCCCATCATACCTTACCCCTGCCAGAGCAGAGGTGGTCTGCTGCATGCTGAGCAGATGTTTCTCCTTTGCACAGTTATCTTTGGAGTGCCTTTATATACAGAAATCAGATTGCACTGCTACTGTCACTTTTATCTGATGAGAGGAAATCCCAGACGAATGAAGCTGGTTTTCTTTTCAGGCAGCTAAGCAATGTTGCTCAGGGGCATGTTCTCTTTCCTTGCTTCTGTTGCTGCTCACTGTAAACGTTTTCTTTCTGGCATGTTTCTTCTTTAATCCCTCTTTCCCTCTTTGACCCGTATCCTTAATCCCATTGGGTTTCTTTTGAACTTGGTTATTTCTTAGTCTTCTGATACATCTGTCTGCTGTAGCTATGAATCGTTTGCCAACACCACATTTTCGTCATATTCGCCGAATGTCTTTTTCCTCCCACAGTTCGTATTAGAGTACTTGAAGAGGTACAGGGAAACTTTCTGGGACTGGTCGTTCTTCAAACTCTGTGATACAGTGTCATTCTTTGATTCATTTCTTCTTTTACTTCTTATCTTCTCCTATTTTTAGTGTTCCCTTTCCTTTTTTATTTGTTCAACTTTCTTGCGCAATTAATCATTATTCTCTCAACAAGTAGAAAACTGTAACTGAGGGTATCTGAGATGATAGAGATAATATGGTTCTGTATGTTGAATTTGCCAAATACATTCATTTAATATGCCCATTTACTCTATGTTTAAAATTATTTATTTCTCTATTGTAGTGAAACAAACAAGATTGTTTTCTTCCCTGACTTTACTGGTAAGCTCTCATAAAAGCAACAATTTATTACATCTTATAAAATCTTTCTATGCAAATAGCCATAATTTATTTTTTTTCTGCCACCTCCTATTTTCTCTTGAAAAATACGATTTGCACATGTGTAATTAGAGGACGAGGACTTTGGGAAAAAATGCAAGCATGGTATTTTTGAGACTGCATTGTCTTTCTGATGTAGGAGTTTGCTCACTGGTGCCATTTTAGTCCGAATTCTCTTACTGGGTGTTTTCAAAGGTAATTGTAAACACAGTCAAGTGCTCTGCACTGTAGAGATGAGTCCATTTGAAGAACAGTCTCTTTGTTATTGAAAGTAAGAGTAACATTGTTTCAGTGTTGTTTGGTGTTCAATAATTTTCAATAATTTGGCAATATTGAATTTTGGCAGAAAATTCTCCTATTACCTACCCCGTGTGAAGGACTGATCAAACCACAAATACACCATCGTGATAAAAGCTTGAGTACCAAACCAAAACATGAGTTGTACTTTTCTTAGGTGTCGCCAGAGTGGCTCCTTTGTTTGTGTGAGGTTGACTGCAGCACTGTTCCCCAAAAGAGAATTTCTTCAGGAGCTGAGTGCTGCATTCAGGAGAGTGGGAAATTGAGTGATGTGTGGGCTTCTGCTGCTCCATGAAGGGGACGCCTTTGCACAATGTAAATGTCCCTGAATTTTCTCTTCCTAAGTGAATGTAAACTGCTTTGGACTGTGGAATAGAGGCTGATTAATGTTCTCCCTGTGTAGATATGGGGTTGTCATGTCAGTCTTCCTAGCATTGCTACCTATTTTTAGAAATATTTTTCTCAATATACACAAACACATTTTTCCTTCCATTTCCACCTTTTAACCTACAAACGTTTAAACATTCTCCACAGATTTCCTTTCTAATAAATTCGAGGATGAAACAGTAGTTCAAGTGCCACTGACCTCCTACTTGCATACCTTCAACTAACCATCAGTCGTGAAAACAACCCCAACAGTTGAAAACAGTGCAGCCTCTGTGCACTCCCAGGATCTATTCTCAAGAGTTTTAATTGATTTTATCTTGCTTTTTAATTTGTGCATTACACATATAGTTAATCTTGCTAAAATTATGCTGAATTTTTACCTGGTGAACAGCAGTAGGAAGACATGAACGTTATAATGCTGAGGATGAAACGAAAAGGGGTCTGAAATTGAGACTGGCAGTAAAAGTTTTGCAAAAATCAGAAATACAGTGGGGTTTAGGTGACCATCATGCTGGCTTCTTTATTTTTTCACTTGGTTGCATGCCATGAAAAGATATCAGCAGCATATTTTAGTGAGTTTGTGTTAAAAAGAAAATATTATAATTTTGGGGTTTTTGTGAGTGAATTTGTCACAAAATTTTGTGGGGAAAAAAAGACTGCAATCTGTAGTCTTGCTTGAGGTTATTTCTTAGCAATCTAGGACTTGTTATTTTGAAAGATCAACAATGTTAGGTGACTTGGGATTGTAATCCTGAAAGAACAACATGTTCCACTGTTTTAAATAGAGGCAGTGTCAAGATTTCTTTAAATGAATGAAGTTTATACAGGACATGCCATCTATAGTATGACTGAATAAACATGGATTCCAACCTTTATTCATGAAAAGCGGTAATCTCAGCCTAATGCCGCACTTAACTCTGTACTTTCAAAATGATTTGCCTGATCTGATAAATTATGCAGTCTTTTATTTTGACCTTGTAACCTTTTAGAGTTTACTCAAACTGACTCCACAGTATTTGCCACATTAGCAGTATAATGGCTGTAACCAGTTCTTGTACTACAGTTCATTCGCAGCAAAAGGTAAACACTGGGCCATGAAAATTTATTGATTCAATTACAAGATATACACATAGTACCATTTGAGAAGTGTTTTTGGGATTAAGTCATTACACGTCTTCTGTTTGGTCAAAAATCTGAAATGTATAAACAAGGAAGCAAGCAAGCACTGAGAAGTATAAACTGCTGTTTTTACTGTATGTAGAATGTGCTGTTAGACATCAATTTAAGAGTTGGTTAGGCTGAAGAACAAGGCAGACATTGAACTCCCATGCCTTTTTCCCTGACCAAGGTAACTTTTGCCCTTATTGCTCCTGCAGTTATGTTATAATTTACTATGTAAATTATTTTTGTAGGGGAATTTTTTTTGTGTAAAAAGCTAGGCTTTGCAGGTTTGGTTTTTTTCCCAACAGAACTGACAACAGTATGTATTTTTTTTCTTTAAACACTAGAAGGCAAGTCTTCAAAGAGAAAAAAAAAAAGTAAATTGGCTGGAGCACACAGTCATGACATGACATCATTAATTTGTTTCATACTGTGTGGCCAATTTTGTTTGAGATAACTACACTTTTAAAATGACATGTTTTTATCTTACACTGCAATATCTGATCCCTATATCTGCTCAGGATGAGGAGCAGGGCTGTTTTGATACAATTTAAAGACAGAACACAAAAACAATTATCTTTAGTTGATCTCTTACTGTACTGACTTGGAGTTTATAATGCAGGCAAGGTAAATGCTGCGCAAGTTCTATTAAGTAAATTACCCAATTATGTCTTATTAAATATATGTGTAATTATGGGGCATGTAATATATTAATAAATCATCTGAGAGGCCACTAAAGATTTAGCATGGTAGTGAAAAGAAAAAATATGAAAAAATTGTTAAGAAATAAAAAACAGCTCAAAATTAAAATGAGATGTTTTCTGTACTTCTTTTGTCTTTTACATACCATCTTCTGTTTCAGTTTCCTATTTTTCAGGTGCATATATTAGAAAATTATTCATATCTCAGTCTTTGAGGGGATGTTTGCATTTGTTCTAGCTAATGAAAAGAGGACAGTTTCTTGGAATTGCTTGTGAGGAGTGAAGGGAAAGTACCCAATTTAAATAAGTGTTTTGTGCATTAAAGACACTCTTATGAATTCAGAATATGGAGAAGGAAGGCACAAACAGTTCGCTTGTTTCTCAGAGGTTGAATTAAAATATATTTACACTAAGTAACACAGTTCTCACTATTTGGTCTGTAATTTGACCCTGCTTTTTAGCACTGACAAGCTTTCTCTTCTTCTCACCTTGGGTTTGTTCTTTGGGTGTTGTGGTCAAGGTAAATGATGTTACCACGTATTCAAGTGCAGCTCTGGCTGAAGTTGCTTTATGGAGAAGTGTGACAGCTGTGACTAATTAGAACAATAATATTTCTGAGGTAATTAGGAAACTGGAGAGGGGTAAATGAGTGGGACGTGGGACTTCTAGTGTCTGATTAGCCCATGTGTGGGCATCAAATGACCTACTAAAGCCCTAACAGAAAAGTAGTCAATGACAACATACAATACCATGTTTCTACACTCTGTTGCTTTGGCTATTCAGCTTCACAGTGCGATTTTAGAGCCTGAAAAGAAATGGCAAGAAAAGTGGGAAGAAGTGTGTAAAAGCATTCCCTTCTTGGTGGAAAGGGATATGAAGATGGTGAAAAAACTATTGACCAAGAGAGGAATGGGGTCTGAAAATAACGAAGAGCTCTAGAACCAAGAGCTGCAGCTGATGAAAGCAATGGCTTCAGCAAAAGGTGCTTACCTATATCCAACTGTCAGTGAAGGAAAACTATCTACATTTGGGCATATAATATAAATAATAAATATGAATACTAAAGTTGTTCCAGTTATGCAGGTATAAATTGTGTGTATCAGCCTGAAGATGAAGCTGTAACCTTTCATGTGATAAGACTTCAGAGTGTTTTGACATAATAAATGGGGGGTTTTTTTGTATAGTTTTTTTCTGAATTGGATCATGGCTGCATATATATGGTTGTGATACTGTGGGGAAGTCCATTAGGACAGAATTTCTCAGTGATTCTCAGGTGAGCTCAGTAAGGATATTGGCCTTTCAAAGTGTGTGGTAGAAGTGCCACAGCAGATCAGCTGCAGTTTTGAAATTCTGAGTATCAGACAGACTTGTCCATCCTGTGTTGGGCATTTGGAAGAAAATTGCAAAATACAAATTTGTTTTAAAAAATGTGACATGCAAACATCAGGATAGCTGCAGGCAACTGCTCCCTTGTACGGGCAGCAAGTGTTCTATAATAAAATTAATTCAGCCAGAAGCTTAGCTTCTTTATTCTGGTGATGATTCCTACAAAATCTAAAATACCTGTGATTTTCCAACTAATAGCTAATTTCTGTTATTTTACACAGTCTCTAGGCTGTGTAGATTGAAGGACGAGTGTTACAAGTGCACTTCCACTGGGGAAGCAGTACCAGAGTGTGAAATAAATCAGGGGTGAGCCTTAGTCTCTGGTTGTTGTGTAAAGTGTGGTGTGTGAGCAGTGTCTAAAGCTGTGCTGTGATCCAGAAGATCAGCAGAAGCTACTGAACCTCTCTGTCAGAAGGATGGGACTCTGTTAGGATGAGATGAAAGAAATGGTCAACAGAAGATTTGAAAGTGAGAAATATACTGGGAATTAATAACTGGTCAATTCTGTCACGTGGTATTCTTCCTGACACAAGGATAATATGAGTCAGTTTAACTGATTTTTTTTTTCACTTTATCGCTTGCTGATACCAAAGACTTGATGTTTTGGCAATAGGAATTTCTTTGATGGCTATTTGAGATTTCAGTGTATCTGAATATAAGTATTTACATATAATAAATATAAGTAATTACATATAATTTTGTATAAATGGATTTATTTAGATACTTTTTATAAAGGCCTTTACGTACTTCAGAGCTGTGTAAGCCCTCAAAATTTAAACCACATTTCATACTCTTTTTTTTTTTTTTTTTTTTTTTTGTTCCTCATTGGGGCAGAAAAGAGAAGTCTGGAGCAATGCAGTCTGAGGGTTTCTTGGTTTGCTAGATCTTTCCTAGAGTTCATCATTGATTCCATATGTGTATCAACTGTCCAGCCTTCATGGTGAATGCTACCTTTTATCTTTAGGAAATCTTTAAGCAATTTAACTTTGCTCAGTTTATTGTTTAGTAATAAGGCAGTAACATAAGGAAAGTGATTTAAAATGTTGTTTTGTGTAAAAAAAAAAAAAGGAACTACTTATTCATTATATAAATACAGTTTTATATATTACTATTAATTCAATATCATTGACTGACATAAGTGATTATTATCAGCATAGTTTAGTCTTGAGATAAATGGTTTTATCAAGAAACAAAATACTCATTTTATTTATAAGAAACAAAGGGGGTAAGCTTCATTTTCGTTATTTCTAGTATGCTTAGAGCACACAAGTAACAGGTTCAGAGAAGGAGTAGTCAAAACCATCACAGATACTTCATATCATTTTCTTGCAACCTTACACTTCACCATGAACATTATAAATGACTGATTCTCCTTTAGGTTCTGACTTAGACTTTAGAATGATGTATGAAATAATATGTGTTTTGCATGTCTTGTTTGTAATGATAAAGGTCATATAGTATCATTTACATAATCTCCAGCCAGAAATGAACTCCAGCAATATCTTCTGTATAACATATACATTATCTGAGGTTTAAAACTCTCATTATTCATGAAAGTTAATTTTACAGTGGGTGTGAATGATCTATCTTACGGCTGCTTTTTTGATCATTCTATAAAATAATATGAAGCAAAGCCTGCACAAATAGCAGGAAAACCAGTAAAGAGTGATGCATTTGCTTGACTCTGTGTATACCCGATTGGATCTTGATTGATGGCAATCATTTGTCTTTGTCAAAAAAAGGAGAAAAATTCAGACATTGAAATAAGAGTGCTATCAAACTTTCTACAATGGCAGAAAGATTCTATTAATGTAGCCTGAGAGTATTAACTGTCTCTGCTAGAAAATGATAAAGAATGTTAATTTTTTTTTCTTGAGCATGTTTAAGTTTAAACTGCATTATTTTGTCAATGTGGGAGGACTGAAAGGGGCATGCTACAGATTTATGGCATGCTGGAATTGGAATTTTAAAAAAAAGGAGTAAGTTACAAAACAGAGAGAAACAAAAAGCTAAATACAAGAGTCTAATCCTTCTGATTATGATTTTGCAACAAAACAATAAAAGTTTAAGTAGCACAGTGTCGTAAAATCCTTAATGCTGCATTCCTATTGATATTGAAGCTTTGAAGACTAACTTCAAAGGAGGGTGAACAAGAGCAAAAAATAGATATAAAATAAACAAAAAAAAATTGACGAGCTTGGTTTTAGAAGTCGTTTTGTATGTTAGATCTAGGAATATTGACCCGTTACTTGAATGGGCTTTAAGGCAACTTCCTTATTAATGATACTTAGAAACACAAAGCATATGGTTGTGGGTAATAGTGTATTAAAGGGAGGGAAATGCTGTACAGTAATGCCTGCAATGCAAGAATACTTTTTCTTTTTAAGTAAATGAATATGTATTTTTTGTGCATGTATAAACAAACACAAAAAATGAATACACTTAAACCCCAAGGAGTTAATCACTGGATTTATTTTATGTCATTAGTCTCTGTGGGGTTTTTATACGTCTGTAATGTTCTCTGATTCTAAATAGCTGTGTTAAAATTTGATTACTGAAACAATATTTTCAAAATTATGAGCACACCAAATAACCTGCATGAGCACCCTGTCTACCCTAGGAAGGCAAATATTTTTTGTTCTTAAACTTTTGAAGAATAAGAAAATGGCAGGATTCAACCTGAATGTTTACTAGTCCTTCATGCACCCTTTAAAATAAATATTTGAGGGATTGTCATTTTAAGGACAGATGAAAGGAAGGCCATATCAAAACTGTGAACCATGGCCTGCACTTCTATCCCGTACCCACACTAATGTGCTTTGTGGCCCTTGTCACTCATTTTAAAGGGTTTTTATGTTAGATTGGTTTGGGGATTTTCATATTTCTGCATTGTGCTCCTAAAAGCACTGTCTATCTTTTCTATACTGTGGTGTGTGTCAGCTTAAGGCAGCAGGCTCCTGATTCAAGCATTAAAAGGCAACATAAGCAGTGTTACCTGTCCTTGCTTAAAGAACCTTGTAATGACATCATTCAAAAGCATTTTGTATTAATTCATTTGTTAACGTCCATGAAGCCTTTGCTACTGCTGCTAAGATGTGATTTTACGTGAGTGATGGTATCTTTATTTAAAATTTTTTTTTTACTGGTAAAGTGGGTGAGACATGACTTGTATGACTGAGATCTTTGCTGTTTTAAGGAGCAGCTGCAAGATTAGTCCGTGGCAGGGAAATGTTGGAAGTGGAAACGCTGTGTTCAGTATTCACATACAGTACTCATCCTTTCTCTTCTGAAAAATAACAAAGGAGCACCAGATTAATATTGTAGGCCAGGATTAAGTTTATGAAGTCCAATTTTCAGTGAGCAATAGAAACAGGATCACTTATATCACATTGTCTTAATATAGACATTTTAGAAGAAATATTCCTCCCCCACAGCTTTCTTTCTATTCTTGTCTGGCTGCATTTTCTGTCCTCGTTAATTCTTCATCAGATTTCTTTTATAACCTTCTATTACTTTTCCCATGTTTTTGTCCAGCCACACCTGGGTTTTTCTCTCCTTTCACTACTCTGACTCTTGTCCAGCTGATTCCCAACTCTGTTCTCTTTTCTCTGCTTAATCCCCAGCAGTTGCATGATCCCTTCCCTCTCACATGTTTCTCTTCCATGACTTTCACATCAAGATGCTTTCTTTGGTGCCTCATAGGCTTTTTGTCTCTCCTGTATCTGGTGAAATCAGTTTTTTTTGGTGCTGCTTATGTTGTTGGAGAGAGCACTGATGAAAGATAACCTCAATTTTATTTGTCTCAATCTTTCCGGAGTAGCCACTTCAGAGATTTTTTTTTTTTGTTTTGCTTTTTTTTTAGATAGAGAATATTTCAGAGAGGTTTTTTTTTTTCTTATCTTTGTTATTACTATTTATTTGTAGTAGACAAAATTCTGGACAAGAGGAATTGTTCTTTGTTGGTCTTTGGGATTAGTGCCTGTTTGTCATGGACAGAGCCCAGGACTGTTCACTTTGGTGGGTTTGATGCACATGAGGTGACAGTCTGGCTCTGATGGGGGCAGCCTGAGAGGCACAACCCAGGGAAAGAGGGGCAGCAAACACCTACTGATTGTATACAGACTGTGGACTTCCAAAGCCTTTAGCAGGGCCATGTTTGGCAGCTTTCTACCAAGAAGCAACCAAGGAAATACTTAGGACAAGAGCTTCTGTGTGAAAAATGAAGTTCTCTTAACATAGCTGACTTTGACTTGACAAATTTCATCAACAGTTATTAAAATACAGTAAAGAGAAATTAGAATTTCTCCTCCAAATCCCATGCATTGTGCCTTAATCTTTGTGATGATGGCAAGTCTGTCTCTGTTTCCCTCACTGCCCCCTTCCCTCATGGGAATTTTTTGGGGAAAATACCATCTTGCAGCGATTAGTATTGAAGGTTGGTTACTTCTATCATATGGTTTGGGAAGTAATCTGTAGCTATTGCTGTGATTTGCTGCTTGCCCATATAGCTTCACACATGTATTTCATTTCCAAAGTTAAGCAAAGTTATTCCCTATAAAGAGGGTGAAAGTCTAGATGAAAGCCATCCCTTTTGTGAAAACCATATTCTCTATCCCTCTTAGTGACTGGTACAACAAAGTAAATTTTAATGGTGCATAATACTGAAAATGAATCCTGTGACCTTGAGAAGTTGTAGCAGAAGATCAGGTTTTATTTGAGTCCTTTTGCCGTTGTTTGCATTATTGTATCTTCAATTTTTAGTCGCAAACTGTAGTACAAGTAGCTGTGTATGTATTCTGTACTTGAGACAGTCCAAATTAGAATTCCTAAGTCACTTAAAAAACCATGAACTGGTTTGCGTGTAAATTAATGTTTTTTATTCTCTCTAGGTCTCTGTTCATGAAAACATTAGTATTTTGTAGCAATGGAAAGCATTTCATCTTATCCTTGACATTGCTTAAAAACTATACAGTCTTTTTATTCTGCAAAGGAAAGTGAAAACATTCAATTTTCATGATGAAATGAAACAGTCTTTTCTTGATTTTCAGTGTCAGTCTGAATTGACTCTTCTGTCAGGAGAGAAGCTAATTGCAGAAAGCTCATGCTTTTCAAGTTTGTTACCGTGACTTCTCTTTATGTGTGTTTTCTGTGATGGATTTAATATACTTGGTAAACAAGGTTTCTTGAAAAAGTTGTGTTACAAACTGTATCAAAATAGTTGAGTTCTTTCACTTCTTTGTCATTGACTACTACAAAAAGTCAGTTAGCTTAGTTTAGCAGGGACAATACATGGTTATTTCTGAAGCTGAATAATAGAGAAAGGTGTGACTAGAGATAATTACAGATACAGTTTATTTATGCAGGAAGGAGATTAAGTTCAAGGAAGAAAACGTGCATTATTGTGCAGTACACTTAAATTATGCTTATAAGTGTCTGCACCGTAATTTAAGAGTGATGTGGTCTTAAATAATCCTCTCTGAAGAATTTACATAAAACAAGAATTAACATCTTCCACAAAAAAAAAAAAAGAAGTGGAGAATTGTATGGTTATTACAGAGAACTGTTTTGTTATCACATTTGCATTCCACATTTTTAATAGGAAGTTTATAGTTTTGTTAGGAGTTTCTTTAGGGCCCAAAGGATTTTTCTTTTCAGTGTCCCAGCTATGTTTTTTTGTGAACATTAGTGGATCACATACTACACAGATACTCGGTTTATAAGCACACTGGTGGAATTCTGTAGTCCAAAAATGAAGATTTCTGGAGAACTCTATCTGGGTGCTGAAGGGACATGATAGAACATTCCCAGAAATGTGCACAGTTCCACCTTGGTTTTTTTCACTGCAGTAATTCTTCCCAAACTTAGGGATTGAGGGCACTGAAACTTGGATTTATTGGCAGTCGTTATGGAAGAGTACTTGGAAGAGAAATCCATTAGGAGGAAGAAGGAGCATAAGTAGACTCTCCACATTAGACTCAGGAAATTCCCTGAGCTGAAGATAGTTGGAAACTGGCAGAGTGTTTGGGGAGAAGTTGTACATGATGGGATTGATCTTGCTCTTCCTTAAGCCACCACTGACATTTTGGGATTCAGAATTTCAGGTTAGACCTTCGGTGAGAAACGGTACAGACCTTCCTGCCCCCTTTCTATCCTCTGGGTGCATTCATGTCCCTTTTCTGCAGGGGCAAGGAGCCCTTTAAGTGGTTGATGGCACCACTGCAGTGATGGGGTTTGCCTGCAGTCCCATGTGAGTCACCCTGGAGCCCCTGGTTCTCTTCTTTGATGGGGAATTTCTTGGTGGTGCTGAGTTGTTTCCCATAGGGATTGGCAGTGTTGTTTCCATTTTGTTCTCCTCTGTAATGGGATTGCTGTGTTGAGAAGCGTAATATTGAGGAAGTTGTTTCAATCTCAGGAAAGTACCTACCAAGGTATGTTGGCTTTCCTACTGTTTTGGTGGTTTGTGTGTTAGGTTGTCTGGTTGCAGGTTTTTTTTCTTCTTTTCTCTTTGTGAATTTGTCTTAAAAACAAATAAAGGAGTAGCTGGATGAAGAGAGAGAAGCTTTGTCAAGAAAGGTAAGAACTGCCCGGAGGAAGAAATTTCATTGTTTTAAATGTGTCTCTATGGATGCTAACGCAGAGGGGAAGAAGTTGTGGGTGTTATGCTTGTGCTTAAAACACCAAAATGAAACAGGAAACATTTCCTTGCTTGTTGCTTCTTAAGCTTTCATTTTCCAGTCCTTTTATCAGTGCTGTTTTATAATGTTGGATTTAACCTTTAGCATAAGTCTTGAGGATAAAAGTAGGAATATGTGGAGGAAATAATATTACAATATCTCTTGTATTGATTGGACCAAGTCTTCTGTTGCTGCATTTCTCTCTTGTCATACCATACCTGTGGAAAGGACGTTGCATCTTCTCAGTTAGCAGCTTCTGATGTGTCAGTGTACAAGGTTTTATCCTGGGCTAAGCCCTTGGATTACTCTATCAAAGGAACCTTGGGTGGTTTAGCACTTTTAACATTGCCCATTCTTTACTGCAAGTAGTCCTTTAGTAGGTTTTGTAACACTGATAAGGATGGCTTCCTCATTTCTTTTTTATAAATGTCATGAGGGCTTCACATCCTTCCTGACCCTTTGGCCATCAGTGGATCTCAAGAGGCAGTTCATTAGCTTGAGTAGTTTTGATAGGACCCTGTCAAGTAACAGTTTTGAACTTGCCCCCCTGTGCAGCACCTATGAATTGCCAACTTTTTGTCTCCTGCTTAGTTGATCACATATAACAGAAAAGGTGATCTGTTTGCAGGCTACCATTTCCTTTATTTCAACCTTCAGTAAATGCAGATTTCTCTGTGTGGTCCAGGAAATTGTGCTTCATAATAACTCTGTCCTGTAGCTTTGTGTTTTTTTTGGTTTTTTTTAAGAGATAGTTTGTGAGGCTTTCAGGGGAGAAATGTTTTAATAAGTTAAGCCTTTTTGGAGGGAGTTGAGTCCTTTTGCTTTTTCCTAAGGATGCTGGGCTAGTATGAAGACAGGAATCTTGTTCCATGTGCTTCTCCGTGGTCTTGCTGCCTTGTGCTTATTGTTTCCTGTCTCAGAGTGCAGTACGATGTTTGCAGTTACTTCAACTCTCTCTTACATGTGTTCCTGCAATCATCACACCATGAAGTCATTTCCCAGATTTTGCTCTCCTCACATTTTAAATCCTAAATTATATCTTGGACAGAAGAGGTAACTTTTGAATCAAATAATACTTGGTTTTTTTAATATATATATATAAATATATTTATTTTTATTTTGATGGGGATCTTTTTAAGGTTTTGATTTTAATTGTGTCAGAAAGTAGAAGAAATGCAGGTGGTATTGAAGTTGGATGTCTCTCAGGCTTCAGTATTCTATTCTGCAATCTGAATTGAGAATTCCTTTCCCAAGATGCTGTTTAACAGTAGCCAAATGTGTTGAACCTTAGAGAGTTGCCTGCTCCCCTTTCCATAATTTCAAGTAGAGATACAAGGATGTTCAAATTCTTTTGTGATTAAGCAAGAAGTTGAAGGGGGAATTTCCTTGTCCCAAGATGCACTCAAATTCTACAATTAAAAAAAGATAAAATCAATGGGTTTTTTGATACTTAGGCATTTAGAGACCTCAGTTTGTCTTCTCTTTATTCTATATTTGAAAAAAAAAAAGTTGTACCTAAGTTTCAGTCATCTTTGTTATTCCTCTCTATGGTAGTTGTTGAATTGCTGAGTTAATTTGGTTAATAGATATAGTAATTTTAACTTAAAAAAACCCAAACAAAACCAGACTGAACAACCAAAAGCAGAAAAAAAAAGGACAAAATAAAACAAAAAAACAACCCAAAAAAACCAAACAAATAAACACCCCCCCCCCCCCCCCCCCCCCAAATCACATAAAACCCCCCAGTTACTTTAGATCTTTCTGGCAGAAGATTCAGGAAAAAATATAAACAAAAGAGAGAACAAAAACACCAACAAGCTTCCTGTAGAAGAACACAGAGCAGAAAGTTATTTATTAAATCAGAGGGGTGCACTATTACATTTTTATGGAAGCAAGAAAAGTATCCAGCTGTTAAGAGAGCTATAAAAAAAAAAAAAGATACAGGTTAGCCACAGCCCTTAAAGTGCAGATATATGGGAGTGTGATTTCATCCTGTTTCTTCTAGAAGAGATGAAATGTTTGCAGCAGGTCAAATCTAAGGGTTTTGGGAAAAGTGTTACTGTAATTCCTGTGTTTAATACTATTGGGGTCAGAGCAATGTGCAAACAAAATCACAGAACTGACCAAATTTTCTTGTTTTGGTCAAAAGTTGATGTATATTATATCCACAAATGCTGAAAGATGATGGTGTCAAATTCCAAGCTACTGGAGAGAATTAATCATAATATTTCAACGTACATTATTCCTCACAGAAAACCTGCTGTTGTTGCAATTATTGAGAAAATAAATAGGTACTTCTTAAGCATGTGCTTAAGGTAAAAGCATCAGAACCAACAGGAATGGCTAAGGAGATTAAGACTGATCTGGCTCCTTTGTCATATTGTATCCTTCAACATTAATTTTTATAATTCATTGCTCATTTTGGCAAGGAAGGGTTGACCAAGTACTGCAGACTAAAACTCCACATTATCAGACAAACAGCAAAACACCTCCAGCAAGATGCAGTGCACCTATTTTTTGCATATTGTGGGAATCATTATTATTTTCAATATGAATAACAGTTTATGGGGGCTGTATGAGTTGCAGTTACTTTGCAAAACAAATGTTGTTGACTGCAGCCGGGTATAGGATATGTGGGATTTGCAAAGATTTATGAGCAGCTAAGCCAAAGCATCCCACTGCAAATTTGCTATATGTCCATCCTTCCATGTCTAAATCATGTCTGAATTAATTTTGCTGAAGGCCAGAAGAAAGTTTTCCTGTTAACTTCTGGTAGAAAAGTGGAGTAGTTTTCATTTCAGTTAATTTATAATTAATCTCGGCAGAAATGCACCACTGATTGAACTGTGTCTCATGGTGACGTGTTTGGAAGTGCAGCTTTATTTTAGGCTGATCATAAGATCAGCCTAAGATAAGGTAGTGATTGCAGAAATACATGATTAGAACTGTACCATGTACTTAAGTGAGCCCTCTTTGAAGTATCAGTGTGCACTGGAATGCCAGCACTTCAAAGAATGCTCCAAAAAGCCGGGGCTGTGGTTAGCTACCAAGGGGTTAATAAAGATCAAAGAAGAGCCTACATAAACTCATACATAAACAGATCTGTTTTTAAACTGGAGGTTAATAACACTATTATCTAGGACAGCAGCACCTTAAAGGTGGGCTTGTCTTCCCTGACATGGTGCTTTATAATGCGTAAAGGGAGACTGAAACATTTATAGTCAACATTTTTTCTGGATTGCTTTTTAAATGAGGAATTCAAAGCTTGTCAGTGCAGAAAAGAGTCTCTGTGATATCTGAAATTGGCATTGGTCTTTTGTTTCTGTTTGCATGCTAGTTAGGTGGGGGTTGATTTTTCGGTATGATTTGATGAAAACACAGAAACCAAGAGTCCTGGGCAAGGAGTTGTAGCTGAGGTGCCTAACGGTTGAGGCAAAGAGATAATGTAATAATCCTATTTGCTGTATCAAAGCATACTAACAGCATTTCTACTAGTTTTTAAAATGCAAAATCTAGGAATTACAGATTTGTGCTGTTTGTACTGTCGTGTTTATTTGGGGAAATAGCATGAAACATCTGTTCAGACAGGTTTCCCTTGCTGATGTTCCCTTCTTCTCTACACTGGGAGCACCTGAGGTTTAAACTGTACAAAGGTTCCCTGCAACTGTGCTGAGCCCTCAAGAGTTCTGTGCTGAGTCCATGCACAATGTTGTGCCTGAAGCTCATGGCTTGCTTTTCACATCTCTTTCTTCTGAAAGACTCAAAGAAGAACGACGCTACTCTCTTCAGCAAACCCAGGAATCTCCCCTCCACACGCACCTTTTGTAAAATTGAAGCACATATAAAGGCAAAGGTCCTTTTAGGAAAAAAAAAAAAAAAAAGATCCTTTACAGACAAAGCCAAATGTTTTCTTGCAGAAGGGTTAGAAGTAGTAAATAGACTATGCTGATTTAATGGATTACATTAGTGTTCTGCATAATTGATATTATGCCAAAGGAGTGGTACTCACTGGCCTTGGGCCTTTGTAATGACCAGTTCCTGTTACTGCATCCGTAACTGTGGCAGAGATTAAGAGCCTGCCTGCACAAGGTTTTTTTTTCTTAAAGATTCCCAGTTTTTTCCGTTTGTGGAAGTCTTTATCCTGAAACTATGTGTGGGGAAAATGAAGATAACATGAAAAGGCTGAGACTCTGTTAATATTAGAGTATGATTCATTATATGTCTTTTTGATATTCTTCCTCATCCTTTCTTTTCTTTCTCTCACCTGCACATCTCTTTCCCTTACTTTTAGTCACACAGTAGCTGGTAAGGCTGCAGGGTGAACAGGTCACTGTTATAAAACAGAATAAAACCATTGAACTCTAATCATCTGTAGCTGGTTACTGTGATTTGGGTTAGAGCGGCCACGCAAATGCTTGTGTGGATGCAGCTGAGGGAGGAAGTTGAACTTGTAACAGGTTGTGCCATTGAAGAAAGTGTAGGTAATGTAGGCAGCATTTTCAAAGATCGTAATGCACTTATCAGGATTTAATTAATCTTTAATGTCCTGAAGTAGATTCATTATCAGTGAAGTGCTATGAAATACACACAGAGTGTAGCTGGCTGAGTAATATTTTAGCTGCAGCTTTGACTTAATACTAATCCAGTCTTTTCCTGTGTGCTTTGGTAGTATGGGCAAAGTGGGAATCAGGTCAGGAACCTGATCTATGGAAAAAGTAATCTTCCCTACTGCATCAGTACTCTGCTTTGCCATGTGGCAAACACTTGTGCATGGGATCTCTGCATTAAATGTGGAACTTGGTAGTGCTGCTGAGAGCTTGCCTGCTAACATCGTCACTGTTTGCTTTGCCATCATCAAAGTCAGTGTTCTATTGTCCAAAGTGTGTTATATATTTTTGATTATGTTACAGGTCAGTAATATATCTAGATATATACAAAACATTTTTTAGATAAATGTTTATTGACATGTGGTTAGTAGTGTGCTCATTGTGTGGTGTAACTTGGTTTTTTAGATCACAGTTTGTGAAAGGTCATTACAAGAGTACTGAATTTCTTCAGAAAATGTTTCACTTGCTTTCTATATGGAGCCAGTTAGTGGAATATACCTTGCATTTTACTAATACATACAAAATATAAGAGATTTTAGTTGCTATTCTGGATGTCCAGCTGGATGCAATGGAATGCAGTGGATTTCACTTTGCAAGATCAAGCGGCCTCTCACGTTACAAGATGCCCTGCAGTCTGCTGGAGATACTCCTCCAAAGGTTTTGCAGTATGTTCCAGAACTTCAGAACTTCTGTCTTTGGCTTGCCAATCAAATCAATGCTAAGAGATGAACAGATTGAGGGCAGCCCTGCCCAGAAGGACTTGGAGGTGCTGGTGGAGGAGAGGCTGGGCATGACCCAGCCATGAGCACTCAGCCCAGAGAACCAAATGTGTCCTGGGCTGCATCCAGAGCAGTGTGGGCAGCAGGAGAGGGAGGGGATTCTGTCCCTCTGCTCTGGTGGGAGCCCACCTGTAGTGCTGCATCCAGCTCTGGGGTCCCAGCACAGGAAGGACATGGACCTGCTGGAGTGACTCCAGAGTGCCTTGAAGATGATCAGAAAGCTGGAGCACCTCTCCTATGGAGACAGGCTGAGAGAATTGGGGCTATTCAGCCTGGAGAAGAGGAGGCTCCAGGGAGACCTTACAACACATTCCAGTACCTGAAGGGGTGACAGGAAAGATGAAGGGGGAATTTCTACAAGAACTTGGAGTGACAGGGCAAGGGTAGATGGCTTCACACTTAGAAAGCAGGTATAGATTAGATATTGAGAAGAAATTCTTCACTGCGAGAGTGGTGAGGCACTGGTGAGGTTGCCCAGAGACGTTTGGATGCCCCATCCCAGGAGGTGGTCAAAGCCAGGCTGGATGGGGCCCTGAGCAGCCTGGTCTAGTGGGAAGTGTCCCTGCTCATGGCAGGGGGTTTGTTACTGGATGATCCTTAGGGTCCCTTCCAAGCCAAACAGTTCTGTGATTGTGTGATGCAAATGCAAATGCTGATTCTTAGGGTTTTTGTAGGTTTGTTTTTGGGTTTTTTAGCTTTTTTGAGGAAAATGTTTGTGCCTGTTGCAGAAGATATGTGGCTTGAATTCTTTAAATATTTTAGAGGAAAAAGTTACCTAGAAGCAAAAGTTACCTAGATGTAGACCAAGAAGCATTCCTGAAGAGTGTTAAAATAATCTGGTTTATCTTTCTTTTAAAGTTGGGCACCATTATTTGTGTTCTTTGATTGCTTTTTTTTTTTTTTTTTTGTAATTTAGGAGAACCTGATATTCTGTATTTGCTGAGCCATTGCAACCAAAGTGTGTAGTAATTTATAATGAGAAGTTGGAGAAGGCATGCAGTTGGTGGTGGAGAAATTGTGGAGCTGCCTTCTTTTAGATTTCCTTTCAGATCTGTACTGGTATTCCTGATACATAGTGTTGCCACTCTGTTTTTGGCTGTCTATGAAACTAATTTAGCCCAAGTCTCTGTGTTTGAGCATCTGTACCTTAGGAATTGTCATCACTGATTGATTGCCTTGCTGATGGTCTTAGTGAAGAGTCCAAGGATTGATTAGGTTTGGAGATTGACTCACCTGCTTAGATCTGCCATGAGAGTTCTGACAAGGAGTGTGTAATCTCAAAATTTATCTTGATATCTTCACACAGGCTTCTCCTGTTGGAAGTTTGTTGTGATTGCCTTTTGTGGAAGTGGGTTTTCTTGCCTTTAAGGTTAAAAAGCCTTCTAGATAGAAGAGGTCTTTTAGAACTCTAGCCGTCCTCTGTCTCTGAAGATTGCTGTAACATTCTGCTCCTTTGCCTCTCTTTAAATTTCTTTGTTTCTCTTTTCTGTTCTGTATTTGTTTCTTTGTTACTTCAGTCATCTAAGGATCTGAGTGGGGTTTTCTCTAGTGTGCTAAAATCCATTCTTGCTTAACTGGTAGCTTGAGTACAGCCCTAAGACCTCTCAAAATGTTGCTTTTTGTAGGTTTGCATTTTCTTTCCTCTTCCCTACCTCATACAGTCCCCTTACAACTGGTGTGTTTGACTGTTTCTTTTCTGGGATGGCAGAGTATCTCGAAATTACACAGTGGGTAAGATATTACAAGAAGTAATTATTCAGCAATTCCATGATCCTCTCATTGTTCTCTGGTATGGCTTAGATTCATTTTAAATCTGAAAGGATATGAGGACTAATGGGTGGTTTCCATGCCTAAAATACCTTTGCTATGACACCATAATAAAACTAGTACGGCAGTTGGTATGTTTTGTCTGCAATTGTCCTAATCTTTGAAACTGGTAGGAAACACAGGTTTCTTGTTCTGAGAGTGGAGATAAATGAGTATTTGGACTTTTCCTCAGTGCCCACAGTGAAGACTTATTTTGTTCATGACACAAAATCCTGAGGAAACAGGTTGTATTGGTCATTTAAAATTTGATCTCATCTCTGTACAATTTTAATAATGAAGTTAGGTGCATGGGAATTAGAGGAAGGTTTTCTCTCCATTCTGAATACATAGCCTGGTAATTTGGGAAACTGTTGGAAAAATAAAGAAATATAGTGATTATACTATTTGAATAAAACACTTATTATAAAAGCTTTGTTTCCATTCAGTCAATATTGTTACTAAGGAACCACTAATTACTGTGTATCATGTTGGAGGGGGCCCTGACAAATCCATGCAAATCATATGATTTATAATTTATAAATCCCTGATCCCCTGAGCGATGTTGGTCTTGCATTTAGGCTAATTAAGTACTTAGGTTCATTGATCCAGTCCATATAGCACCTTTAGTCCATATGGCAGCCTTTACTGCAGGGCCAGGAGCTCCTGTTGTCAAATGTCCCCTGTACATGCTGTAGTGTCCCCAAAATCTGCCTCCTTGACCCTTTGCTTCACAGTCCTTCAGTCTGCCAGTCAGTTCTGCCCAAATCAGAGCAGTATTTCTGTCTGTCTCCCCCTGGTTGCAGAGGTACAAGGCATGGTACAGCATTGCCTTTTGGGAGTGGGACTGAGTGGTTAATTGCTCTTATTAGTAAGGCAGTGTGCTGGAGTAGCTGTGTGCTGTACTGGTTTATATTGGTTCAAAAAGGCATTCTTCCCAGTAGCTGCTCTCAAAAATGGCTCACTTGCAACAATTAGTCAACACAGGTGTTTATTTTTGGCTTTGCAGGGTTTTGTTGGATGTTTGTCTATGTGATAATTATTTTTTTCCCCTCATAATGCAGTGGTTGCCAATACTTACAAATCCTAGAATACGGTCTAATAGTGGTTATGTAGTTCTGTGTGAATAATCAGTGCACCACTGAAGGAGATAGAATCCTATGCAAATTTTGTATGCAGAAATGAAAGTAAAAGCAAGGGACTAAAGATATATTATGTTTCAGGATAATATTTCATGCCTGATCATCGTTACCTGTTTTCCTGGTAATTTTAGCATAGTTTTGTAATGTGCTATAATTGTAATTGTTATCCAGAAGAATGGCATCACTTAATTCTATCAAAACTGCAGCGAGGCAGATGAATGACAAATTAATAATTTACCATCTTTGCATAATACTGTAGCCCAGAACACCAAAAGGATTGATGGCAGAAGAGGTTAACAAATTTTAGCGGCTTCCATTAGCTTTTCATTGTCATATGTTTGTGGTGCCGACTGAAATAAGCTTTGTAGGAGATCCCAGTCCAGGGAACTAATTACTCGTGCTGATTGCCACCCTGATGAATAGACCCTCATTGTATCATTCCCCTGAAGACGAGGAGCAGGCTGTGATTCACGACTGCATCCTGGCTGATATTTGATAATAATTTTAACAGATAAATGTAAGAAGGCAGAATGATGAAGTGCCTAGCCATGCTCTACGACTATCAAAGGCATGCACATAGCCAGCTGTGTTCTGCCTTTTTTCTATAATCACTAAAGGAGAATTTTAAGTTATTAATCGATCTTTAAATAAACCCATATCTTCCTGTATTTTGTAGTTTTCTTTGGTTAATTATTCCAAAATCATTGGGTCTTATAATCAGAGCAATTTTACAATCAGCCCAGTTTTAGCACGACTGTAACACAGACAAGTGTGAAAATAACATACTGGGCATTTAATTCCAATACTTCTGTACTTTTCTGAAATTAAGCAATTAGAAAGATGAAGATTAGCACTGCCTTTTCTTTGGGGTTAGAAATAGGCATAGAATTTTAATGAAGAATGCAAAGACAGCCTTCATTTTGATAAAATTATTTTCAGTCGGAATTTTTCATATCTACAAATCTACAAATCACGTTTGATGATAGTGTTATGCAAATCAGTTTGTTACTACATTCGTTTGAAACCTTGATTTGCCTTAAAACTAATTTCTTCCTTTAAACCTCAGAAGTACGCTTGAAGACACCAAGTGTTTTTAGCATCGTGATCTCTAAATTAGTTATGCCTGTTCATTTGTCAGTGTTGACAGGTATACTTTCTGTTAGCTCCTGGATCAGAAATGGAATATATATCTACATTTTCATCTATTGTTTTAATACTGGCTTTGTAAACAAAGTCCATGTTTTTTAATCTGAATGTACATCTTGTCAGGGTATCACGGCTATTCTATGCCTCAGGTATTTTCTGTTTGTTTATTTGCCGTACTTGAAATTGGCATTTTCTGTACATTCTCTGGGCTGAAATACTGTTTTACCATGATGTTCATTCATGATCATCTAAACAAATAGTAACTGGCACTAATATATGACTGGATTAAAAAGATCTATGTGTATTTGGAGCGTAAAATGGGAAATGGTGTATTTGATACAACCTTTCCTAGATGTAATTTTTAGAAAGCATGCTTTCTATGTAGCAATTATTACACATCATAACATGTAGTTTTTAATTAAATGTAAAAACACAACTACATAAACCAGAAATGCAGTCTGATTTGGTTGAAAATAGATTGCTGTTTCACTCTCCTGGAATGGTTTATTTAAAAACAGTAAATGGAAAAGAAATGCATTTTCTCTTGTTGTTCTAAGCCTCGGGGGCTAAATGTAATGAATATTTTAAGAGATTATTTTAATTAAATTCCTGCACATCTAAACAGAGTAATATTTTATTATCACATACATAACGATGTAACTGAGGTATTCATTAAAGTTAACACTTTCTGGACCAAGAATTCATGGCATGATTTACTGACCTTGTGCAAAAAGGCACAAATTAGGAAGAAAAATGAAGGGGGACAGACTTTGATTAATATAGGTAATGCTATACCATATTTATAATAGCCTTTTCCCTATTCTGGTTTATAAATGCAGTCACTGAGAAAGGTGCCCTGCTGAGGCTGAAATGAGGCTGAAATCGGAGCACATGCCACTAGAGTGTGGGGAAACTGATCACACTGTCAGCAATTCATTTCAAAATGATGTATTTAGTGCTCATTTCACCTTCCAAGAAAAAAGGGAAAGGAGTTCCTTAGACTGGAAGGTGATATTGTTATTTTCAAGGACATACCTAAGTAAAAGATTGCAGAAAGGAGGGGAGGTTAGGGGGAAAAAAGGCGAAAGCAGCGCAAACAAGGAGAGCTTTATGCAGAAATTCAGTGCTACCATGCTGGTTGATAATTGCTAACATATGTGGCTCCTCTGTTTCATTGTAGTCGTCCTCGTGAGTTCTGGCGCCTCGACTACTGGGAAGATGACTTGCGGCGCCGGCGACGATTTGTGCGCAACCCCCTCGGATCGACACATCCTGAAGCGACACTCAGGGCAGCCGGAGAGCATGGTCAGTGTAAAATCTGCCTCCTGCCACCAGCAGCAGGTTACAGGACGCGGTGGGAAAGAAAGGCTGGGGCTCGCTCCTTGTAGGATGCTGGGAAATGGTCCCAAAGCAAAGGCTCTTGGCGTTGCCTTTGAGGCGTTGTTTTCCGCGCGGAGGTTGCCCGGCCGTTCCTCCTCAGCAGCAGTGCTGGTGTTTGCTCAGCTCCTTCTTCCCATCTCAGCTGGGCTGGCACCTTGTGCATACCTTGCATACAGCAGTTTCAGCCCTCACTAGGCAGAAGAAAAGTGGATGCAATTTTGCCATTAATCAATCTCTGGGCACACTTCCGTGTAAGTTAGCTGCTTATACTTTAGTAACTTCAGAAGAAGAATTTTTCCTGTTTGAAATCCACACCAATTATATCAGTTAGCATGTATCTGCCTGTTGTTACAGATATATTAAATGAGAAATAACACTTCACAAGGTAAACTATAAGCTTTGCTTAAGTCCTCAAGTTTTTCTGCAAGAATTTGATGTGGAATAAAGAGTAGCAAATGCTGTCGTGCAAAGTATTGCTCAAGCAGCAGAATGGTAATGATCATTTCTACCTGGTGATTTTAAAAAAGGAGGTTGCTTTTTTTTTTACAGTTACTACTCCTCATTTCATTTCCCCTGGGATCAGTCAGATATAGGATGCTGTGTCCATTCTAGAGGGGAGTGTATTTACCAAACTAATACAGTAGTCAGTGTATTTACCAAACTAATACAATGGTCAGTTTGAGGATTCTATATTAAATCAAAATATAAACAAGGAAACAAAACCACACCCAAAGCCAGTGAACTTTGAAGTTTAGTAGAGAATTTTATGCTGGAGAGTACACTGATAAAATAGAAAAGTCTTGTACTTAAAAATAATTTGCTTATAATTAAAGTTGAGTACCCTTCACCTTGAAGGCACAAGTCATGGAACGAATAATTTAAATTTAGTTAGCTAGGTTTTTTTTCTTTTTTAGCTTGTGAATTACTGCATTACATGCATGCATATCTATGCTCACACAAATTGTGTGTGGGGGATATATTTTATGCTATTTTTAGATTGGTAAGTGTTCTATGAATGCAGAAGAACATCACTGTCATGAAGTTGGTTTCCGTCAGGTATCTTAACCTCTTGCACTCAGCCTTAAAGAGCCATTTCTGGGAGAAAATGTCTACAATATGTCAGCTGATATAATGTCAAATGTGACATCAGTCCTCTGAAATAAATGACTATACAGAGAATAGTCAATAAAGTGATCTGAAAGCAATGTTTGTAGAGCCCTACATCTTTGACTATAGAAAGGAGAACAAGATGTAGAATTAATTAACCCACTTTTTGCTTTGGGGGTTGTTGTTCTTAATACTATGTTGGCTCCTATACCATGGACTTCAGTGCACTAGGGTTAGTATTTAGTATTTCTACTTAATAATCCGTGGATGAACAGGAACATCTCCCCCTTGTATTATCGTGTGTACTTTAAGTTAAATAGATCTTGTCACAGTTGAATATATTCTAATTGTATTTTTTTATTTAATCTTTATGCTGTTTATCAGAATTTTAAAAATACCTTGATTTTTTACTGAAAAATATTTAGAGCAACCATTTAAATTTGCGTAACCAATTCTTCCACTAGTAAAGACACAGTAATGCAATTATTCATATTTCATACTAATGTGGTATTTTCACTAATCCATGCTGTATTTCAAGGGCTGTGGCTTATAATCTGTTTGTAATTGACAGGACAACAATTTTTGCCAGTACAAAGGAAGAATTAATAAAAGTGGCCCAATTTCAAAAGTAGCTAATAAGCATAGCTGGTAACTAACTCTGATAATTTATATAGACCTAATTGTTTTCTGTCTGCCTTTCTATTCAGATTTTGACATGCTTAGCAGTCTTCTATTGTGTTTAATTTCCTGATGTTGTTTTATTCTGAATTTTCATGCTGCCTTTTGTAATCTGTTGTCCTTCTGTTTCTTTATCTGTCCTGTCAGTATTTTAGTTTACCCTTAGTCATTATTTAATATGATTTCTGAAACTATAGATAGTTATCTGCCTGAGTGTGTGTACACATGCAACTGTCTTTTTCCAAGAACTTCTATTGGCAAGGTATAAAATAGGTGACCTAAGTACAAATTCAAGTTCAACTTGAAACTATATACAATATATAGGAGTGCAAAGATAGTTAGGATTCTTATTGTTTCATTTTGAATTTGGCTTTCTCGGTGTGTTGATTTTAGTTTGGTTTGGGTATTTTTTTTTTCCTTGAGTTTTAGAAGGTACAGTTGTCAAAAAGATCAACTGGGGTGGCTGCTTTTCATTTCTTTCTGAGTTGTGTTTATACACTTTCAATAATAACCAATTTCATCTCAGAAATTCCAATTGTTCTCATATTTTTGGAACCAAACTTCTGTGATGTAGATATCCCTAGGATTTGCAGAGCATTTGCCCTGGTATGTTATGATTTCATAGAACTAATTTACCATTAATTATTCCATTTAAATTAATTTTGCATTCCTATGAAGCAAAAGCATTTTTAGATAATGTATAAAAGGTTCCCTACTGCCTATTTAAGTTTTTTTCAAAACATCACAGACCAAAACCTGAAATTAGACATAAGGGATTTTGCCAAAAGGGAGGCAAGGGAAAATAATGCATAAATAATGGAACAGTACAAGCAGTAACCATGCTTGATAACATGGATTTTAGCTCACTTTCATTAGAGGATACACATTATCAACTGCTTGGTGTCTTTCAAATACAACCAGATGTATTCTCCGCCCCAGAGAACACACAGTGTAGGAATCATCCCAATTTGCAGCTGTGAAAATGATTCAGAAACAATTGGAAGCCTAGATATTGTTCAGTAAAACCTAGAGAGAACAACAACAATCAGCTTTGTTGCAGCCTAGTTATGTGTCTTAGGAGCAAGAGCCAATCTTTTCCAAGGATTGATTTGATTTGAAGGAGAACCTCTGGTGCAGAGGTGGCAGAATAAATACCTGAAGACTAATGTTCTCTGTTCAGACAATCAATACCAGCCCCATGACTATACTTCTGGCTACCTTCTGGTTAAAAACAAATTTTTTAATTCTGACAATTTAATTGCCATTCCCAAGTCCACATTAACTTGCTTGGGAAAAAAAGGCTTTAGGTAATTTTTCAAAGGAAAAAGGGGGAAAAAAAAAAAAAAAAGGATCTTTCCAAACTGGCTATTTATAAAAGTCAGTCTAATGGTATATTGTGGGTAAAGGGAAAAGACGTAAAGGAGCTGTGGTAGGAAGTTTGGGATGGAAGGAGTTAACTATTTTCTATTCTTCCTGTCTCCTACTGTATAGAAATGGAACCAAAATAGCTTATATAAATGTGGAGGAAAAAAATTTAAAAAGAGTAAACCTGTTGGTATTTTGAAATACACCCCAAAATGCAGTATTTGTGAGGGAATCTTTAGCTGCTAGAAAATACTTTGTCAAGCTTTTTAAGAAGTGATTTATTAGGGTTTTTAATTGATGTTTGTTAAAATTTGGGGACAGGGGATTAAAACAGCCTCTAGCATTTCCATCAAGGCAATAGGTGGAGTTCAGGGCTTTATGGCTGCAAGGGACCAGCAGGTGATCATCTCCAGTGCTGCAGTCGACTGGTTAGTTTGCTTTGCCTCAGCCAGAAGGATGAAAAACAAGTCGTAAAGATAATATTTGAAAAAATTGGTTTGAAAGTTGTTGGTTTTTCCATTGTTATTTATTTATTTATTTTTTTTAAGAAATAGGAAGAGTAGAGGGAAGCTTCTGATGCCCTTTGGAAAATAAATACGTAGTAAGGGGTGGTTTTTTGTTGTAGTTTTATTTATTTATTTTTGTTTGTTTGTTTGTTTGTTTGTTTTTTATGCACCAGGATTGGAGCCCGAGGGTCTGGTCACACCAACACAGGCAGGCCTGGCAGAGTGGTTAGAGAAGGCAGAGCAGGGTCTGTGACCTGAAATATGAAATCCACTGTAATATAACTGTGCTTATGTGGGATTGGAGTTTGTCACATGATGTCATGCTCTGTCATACATCCCTCTAACCAGTAAATACATAAAGAGAACTAGACCATGGCCTACCAGCCACCAGTGCATTTATTTACAGAAGAATAGGTGAATCCATGTGGAATATGTTCTGTTCTGTGCAGATACACATGTAAGCATGAGAGTGTTGGTTGCAGATGTAGTGCTTTATGCACATCAGTACAAAAAAGGCACATTTGCTTTATTTACATCAGTACAGAAAAAGCAGATTCTGGTTCAGAGTGTGATGTCTCATTGCCTTGCCACTAGCTGGTGTCTGCAGGTGTGTAGAGAGGCTCTTCCTGTGCCTGTGTTTAAGCTGTATTTAACTTTAACACATGTTTCATGCATATCAGGAAATATTGGTAGCTAACATAGAGATGACAAAAGTGGACTAAAATAATTCAGGGTTTAAAATCTCCTATTGAAAAAGGCACATACATAAGATGTATGGTTTTGAATCAGTGGAATATCAGTAGCTGGGGAAAGAATTAAAATCTGAGTAAGTGAAAAAGATAGGGCAATATTTCTGTTATCCAGTCATCTTTGGTTTGGAAGATGCTGTACTGATTTTATTTTTTCTTAAAGACTGAAGAACACAGTAACATTTTAGACAAGTCATACTAAGTATAAAAGTATTAACCTTTGACCTTAGTTCTGAATTCAGTCTTAAGTAAGAATAGGTAGAGAGCTAATTCGAAATCAGCATCTTCAGTATAACACAGATTCTAGTAGATGAAGCAAGAAATGGCAGGTATGTACAGTGCAAATGAGGTTTTTGAAACAACAAATACAGTTTGACTGCATTAAAAGAAAAAAAAAAGAGCAAAAAGAAAAAAAAGTTATTATCTTGGACTTCATCTTGAGGTGGTTTTGTTCTATTTTACTTTTTTTGATCTTCAAGAGGGTGCTGGTAGGGCAGTGACTAAGAGTGCATGTGGTGTGTGTTAGTACACTGATGGTAATTTTACTGCTGCTAACTGAAAATCCTCAAGGGGGAGTTAATTACAGGAAAACCTTCCTAAATATCAGCCACATATTTTCCATGACAAGAAGGTTTTTTTAACTCACGTTGAACAACTCCAGAATCTGAGTTATCATTATTTACGTGAGCATATTTTGCAAGAAAGTAAAATTTGTATTTGTACAATGCAATTAAAGTTTTGCAGTAATTTTTTAAGGCTTTCTTACAAGTGACAGCTATTGCTAGGGCAAAAGGATCGTGTATAAATTGCATTTTATTTTGTATGGCAAGTTAAATTTCCTTTTATTTCTGTTTCTGTTTGGGTGGTTTGAGGTGGAGGTTTGTGTTTGCTTTTTGTTTTTGTTCTTATTGTTTGGGACTTTTTGTAAGGTTGAGGCCCAAACCAAAACCAGTATTTGGTCATTTGGGGTTTATTGTTGTTCTTGTCATGGGGTTTTTATAGTTTGGGTTTTTTTTTTTTTCTTTCTTTTTTTTTCTTTTACTTTTTCACTGAACTGAAAAGTTTTATTATTTGCAATTTAGGTGCATATATTTACTTAAACAATTTAAACTTTATGTATTGCCACTGGGGAGTCGCCGCCTTCTGTAAATGTTTGCAGATTAGCATATTTTTAGAGGGAACCCGTGGAACTTCAAATCAAGAGCAGCAGCAATCACAGCGAACAGCCTCCAGTGTGTTGAAGTTAGTTGGTCCTGATGTGTTTGGTGAATGTTTTTCAAACACGGCTGTGCCATGGGTATTCTCAGTGTATCCTTTAAGGAACAATATTTTCATTTTCAACTTTAAAAAAAACCCAAACAAACAAAAAGGAAAAAAAAAAAGCCACGGACACATACACTGCTGTGTTTTAGCATTACCACAGCAAAACTTAGGTGTAGAGGGAGTAATTACTTATTTCTTACCCTTTTTAATTTTTATTTTTTTTTTTAGCTCCCCTTTTAATTCTTTTTTTCCCTTTCTCTGTGGCTGCTCTGAGGCGGTGATTTAGCTCGAGCGGGTTTGGAGGCGGCGCTGCCGGGGAGCGATGGGAGCGCTCCCGGTTCCGCGGCGCTCCCGGGGATGTCGCTGCCCGGGCACGGACATTGACCGGCCCGGTGACCGTGTGAGGGGCGGAACGTGGCTTCCCTTCCGTCCCGAGAAATCCCGGCGTAAGCCCAGGGATGCCCCGTGGGAGGCCGTGTGCCTTGGAAGCAGGTGCAGGCTGTTCTCCGGCTCCGGGGCTCCCTCATCCCGGGGCGCATTCTCCCGCTCACCCCTCCCGGCATGGACGGCTTTTCTGCCGGGGGGTTTTTCTGCCCCGGCAGCTCGGCCGGCCGCGAACGGGAGCGGGAGGGATGCGGGGCCGGAGCTGCGGCGCCGTTCCGCCTTTCCCCCCCGCCGGGCTTTTCCCGGCGGGAGCAGCCCCGGTGCCGGCGGTGCGGACCGGGACCTGTCGTGTCGCTCTGCCCCGGGCGGGTCCCGCCGCTCCCGGCACCGTGCTCGGTGTTGTCGCGGCGACGGTCCCGCGTCCTTGTTTGGAGCGTGGGTTTGGGGGTCAGGGTGACACACCGGGCAGCCGGGACCCTCCTCCAGCTCCACTTCCCAAGGAAGGCTGCAGGGGAAGGGAGTCTGCTGCATCCTTTTTCCCCTCTGTCATAAACACTTGAAACAGAGTTGAACGCTGCTGAGAGCACTGGATAATTTTGAGCAGGCTTAATAGGATTAAAACTAGATGTGTCCTAACATTAGAGGATTAAGACAGATACTTCCCACAGCTAGTCCTAAGCAGTTTTCTTCTTGAACTTACATTTAAAAAAATAAAATTGCAATCCTTTGTCACTGAGACCTGACAGACAGCACCGTGTCTCATTTCAGCTCCCGATGAGGATATACTTGTCAAAGGAAAGCAGTCCATCAAGAGTCAAGTTTTAGGAAACCAGAACTCTGAAAGCGAGATTCTCTTGGAAGGTGATGATGATATCATGTCCTTCATGGAGGAAAGAGAAGTGGAGAACTTGACAGGTAACGTCACCTATCTAATTTTCTCCTTAGCTTCTTTACTGTTGAAGTTCTGATCTCCCCATCAGGGTCTGGGATACACACTGATAGTAACACATTTCCCATAACTGGGTCATTAAGAAAATTTTCTGTTCACCTCAGATACTGAAGGTTTATTTGAATAGAGTTGTGCGTTTTCATTCTCTGCCTTTTTGCTTCTGCAGTAGATAACTATTCTAGAAAACCTTCCTTATAGAAAACAGCTCTACCTTGAAAAGGGCTTCTTTTGTTTTCTCGACCTCATTCCAGTCAAATCATCAGACCTAGTGGACAATTAGGCAAACTGTCTGTAATTTAAGGCTTTGGAGACCTTTAGTTTTTTTCCTAAGTCTATAAAATTGTACATACCGGTTATTTACTTCCATGTAAAGGATTTTACTTACTGGATTTAACTCCTTTAAACCCCTTGACATTCCCCCACTAAAGTTCTTTCTCCACAGACCATGGTCTCACTAGACTTTTTTTTTCTGAAGAAGAAATAATACTTTAAATCTTTCATCTTAATTAATTTTACATGATCACATGCAACATTTGCGGATGTTGCACCCTCAGTGGAGTGGGTCCATTTCTGTACAGTTCAAAATGTAAAACCAGAGTAACCAGTGGTTCAGAGACTGGGAGTTATTGTCTCAATTGCTATTTGAAGAGCATGGGTTTTACAGGGAAAATGCAAACTTCTCTGTGTTCTTTTGCTTTTCATCTGGTATTCCATGTACACTTAATTTAGAGAAAAATATAATTTATTGGATAATTCTGTTTCCCTGAGAAGCTGGTAGTATACTCTTACATTGATATGGATCATGCATATGATAATTCACTGAAAATGCTGGAAGTGATTGTTTATTGGCATTTTGCTTATCCCTGAACTGCATTCCACTCTTTTTTTTAAAAAAACAAAAATGCAGCATAAGGAGAAAGAAGGCCTGCGTAGGAAGAGTAAAGTACAATGAAGAATAAAGTAAAAGGAGAACGATGCAAAGGCATTTCTCTGTATGAATCTTTTATTTTTTTCCCTTTCTTCCATGAGCTTCCTTCTCAACAGCCTTCTCCATGTTTCCTTCTATTATTCATTCATTGGTTTGAGTAATACATCCATACTGTAATAGAGGTGAAAGGGGAGTTTAATTATATAATCTTGACAATGGCAATAGGATTAAGAAGTAATCCTCACTAATAAAGTGGTGTGGGTTAGAAATGAAGTGGAAATTGTCAGGGGTCTTCTACAGGACCTGGACTGCCCCAGCTTCTGCATCTGTCTGCTTGCCCTGTAATTGAATGTCTGCAAGTGATTGAAAAAATGTTATTTCTCTTCTGGATTACATGCTAATGTACAGGGGGCAAAGGGAGACAGCAAAAGAACACATAGCTGCTTATTTCATCCATTTGTGGGGTTGAGCTTTGGGAAATCATGGCAGTTCCGCAGCTATCTCATGCCCATCTGCAGACACAATGTATTTGTACATTGGGAATAGAGGGCAAAGCTGCTCTGATCTCAGCAGAGCATCTCTTCTTTTGTCCTAGTGGCACACATTGAGATTGATGTGAGATTAAGGACCATCACCCTCCTAACAATCGATGGAAATGACAATTCATCTGAATTTTTTGTCAGTTATTCTCACGTTGATTACCTGAACGTGTGTACCTCATTTATAGATGCTTTATTAAAACAAAATTGTCTATGTCACTTTAATATCTTCCACTGTTTTACAAAAGTCAGATAATACTGCAGCCACGTAACTTCATTTCCTTGCCTCTTAATCAGATAGATGACAAATCTAACCTGTTTTCTTTCTGTGTGTGTTAGTTTATATAATGCTGAACCTATTGTTTTCAGTAGTAGTCTGATTTGTCCCTGTGATAAGCCCTGTGGAGATGTGATTATTCCAATAAAATTTCATTCAGTTGGAAACGAACCCTCCAGCTGTTTACTCCCACAGTCCCTGAGCTACACTGACACTGTATGGAATCCTTATTCCATATTTACAATATTTAATGTGGAATCAGAAGCTTCTTTAAAATATTCTACTTTAGGCTCTATAACATTGTGTAACCTTAACAAGAGATTTCCAGCATCCATGAGGGGGAACACTTTGCAGTTAGACAACTTCGAGCCTTGACTGCTGTGTTCATCTTTGTGAAATGTTGTCAAAACTTCCCAGCAGCTAAAGAATACATCAGACAATAAGGTTTCAAGTGTTCATGTGTGCATTCTCTATGTTTCATATAACAGAAGGTGTGCAACTCTTGGAGTTTCTTGGACAGAAAATGTGTCTGAGTAAAAGCTGAAGACTGCCATGCTGAAGCCAGCTCTGTGTAATGTATGCAGCAGTTTGCAATTGCAGCTGCTTCAGTGTTCGGCAGCGCAGAGACACTGCAAATCTGTTACATATGTTCTTTTCTGGGACAGAAAGGGGTTTGCTCTTTAAGTAAGAGCTGTTCTCTTTGCTTTATTTTAATATCCTTGGCCTGAGAAGTGAATAATTTGTACTCGCATTCTTTTCGGTTTGAACATTGTTGGTGTTCTCCCGCTTTGGCAGGTCCAGTGTCCCTCAGCACACCAGCTCAGCTTGTGGCACCCTCTGTAGTAGTGAAAGGCACCCTTTCTATCACTCTTTCTGAGCTCTACTTTGAGGTGGATGAAGAAGATCCTAGTTTTAAGAAAATCGACCCAAAGGTAAGAGATCATTGACCCTGAGCTCTGAGAGATGATGACAAATTACCCAAGACCTTTAATTCTTCACTTGACTTTTTACCTCTGTTGAGCTGCCGTGTTGCTGCTTTAATAACTTTGCCACTGACCATATATGTTGCTGAACTTCACGTAGGTGACACCTCCTTTCCTGCTCCTTTTTCTCCCTCTCCCACAATTCAACCCTACTTGAATGTTAATTAGCTTGCTGCGAATAAAGCTCCAGGGAGACATGTCTGAAATAAAGACATCTTGAATCGCAGGCCTGTGTGAATATGGGAAAGTTCAGCAAGGCTTTTAGCCTGAATACTTTGTTTTACTTCCCTGATTTTAGCAAATGTCAGTGTAAAACAGCACTGAACTTCCCACACTCCTAAGTTTGCAGTGCTCCTGTCATATTACTTTATAACACATTTTACAGGGCCCGTTATTATTTATTGTGCCTGAACATAAAACATAATTGCCCTTCTAAAAGATGTTTCTGAGCTGACCTGCTAATTTCCACAAGCTATTTGCTCAGAGTTCCTTGATTACTCATGTTTTGGTTAAAACTAGTAACCTTTGGTAGAATTCCAATTTCAAAGGGAGCATATAGTGCAATTAGCTTAATAACGTTGCACTTGGATGTTTTCTACAGTGTTACAGCAACAATTCAAAAGTGGGACACAACTGGTAAATATTCTTACAATTTAAGCATAGTCACGGTTCTTGTTTTCTTAAATACCTACCTGCCTAGTGTTTGATTTCTTTGGGAAGGGTACTGCTGGAAGAAGTAGTGATTTTCTGTTTGTGTGTAGAGAGAATACCTTGTGTGTTAAGCACTGGTTCAGTTCTTTGTTCCTATTGAGTAAATTGCTCTTGTCTGTATTAAAAATGGCATCACTGAGTCTGAAAGCTGGGATTATCAAATCCTCTCAGGGAAAAAATGTATTTTGAGCCAGATTTTAATATAAGTGATTAACTCAAATTGTGATTTTATGTGGTATCATAAATGAGGTTTAACTTTTCTTTTGGTCCTGAAGAATTTTTGAAATATATTGGAAATTATTTTAAGCGTGAGATAGTGCTTAAAAATTTTATATGCTTACTCCTTCTATTATGTTTCACTAATCCCCCCCACATTTAACTAAAAAACCTCATTTAATGATGAAAATAATATAAATGAAATTAAAATTGGTTTGATATGTTAGTGTATTGCATTTTCCATCTAAAATGTTCTGCTTGCTTTCGTACTAGCAAGAGAAAAGTCTTACAGAGCTGCATTATTCTGCATTTTTGGTTTTCACGTTCAGCACATGGGATCTTTCAGTACAGTTACTAATTCTTAGCATTCCTGTTACATGTTTTGTGGGAGCATTGACATATAACATACAGTTAGCCTCCTTTTCTCCTGCTTCCCAGTATTTGGTAGAGATTGTTTTCTTAACTGAGAGCAGGCGTTCTGGTTTTGTTTGACTCAGAGATTTTCTTGGAGTTCTTATAACAGGAGAGGTTGGTTACATGAAATACTGGCTACGCCTCTTACATTCTGCTTGCAATGTTACTTTAGCTGAGGTCTTAAAAAAACCCAACCTTTTATAATGTCTCAGGGGTGGGGGTGTTGCTAAAAATCCGATCTGAATCATTTAAAAAACTATGTAATCTTACGAACAGCATCTTTTCAAGCATTAACGCCTCCCTGCCCCACCCTGCGCTGAAGTCAATGTATTTTGGTAGCGATCATGAACTGCTGTAGAAAATGCCCCTTGAAAAAGAAAAAAAAAACAAAAAAAAACCCAAAAAAACCAAACACCCAAACCGTCCCCCCCCTGCCCCAACAACTAATCCTCTGTAAGATCAGCAGGCCTTCTTAATTAATGAGGCTTCATCTGTTTGATAAATTTAAGTTCCCTGTATATTTGTCTAAACTACTGAAAAGAAAACATTGTGACAAGTTCCTGAAGGAAAACCTGCCGTAGGTAGCGATAGCATCGGCAGCGATACGATCAGAGTCGGGCTCCGGGCTGTTTTGGGAAGGAAAAGGGTAACCCCGCGGGCTAAGCCCGTTCTTTCCAGGTGATCCGGGACCGGCGCTGTGGAGAGCGCTCAGGTGGCTCCACGAACGACGTGTGGAGCTCAGCCGGGGCTGGAGGGGCTGTGGGGCCGGGGTGTGCCCGCTCCGCCGGGCAGGGCGCCCCGCTCATCGCCCCGGCTGCTGCCGCCAGCGACGATTGCGTTTGTGAGCTTAAAGGCAAAAGCAGCGCAAGTTTGAATCGTTATTTCTTCCCGCCTCCGTCCAAAAAAGAAACGAAAATAGTCTTTTAGGGAAAGAACTTGACTTGTTTTTTGTTTTTGTTTGTTTTTTTTTTTTTTTTTTTAACCTCCCCCCCTCTCCCACGGAAGGATATGAAAACTTGCTCGAAATGCTCCGAGCCGGCGTTGCAATCTTTCGGGCAGCTCGAGCGGGTAACGCTAAGGTTTTTAAGTTTTAGGAGTGCGCTCCCGATAAAAATCCTGCCAGTATTTCTCAGTCGTCCCGAGCAAGCTTCAAGCGAAATGGCTCCGGGAAATCAGGCAGAGCTTCGCTTTGGAAGAAGGGGGGCTCGGGCAGGGAAGGAGATCGGCAGAGAGCGCCCGGGTGCCGGTGTAGGATCGGGTTCCCGCTTATCTCCCCGTCTGACTACGCTGCGGTGCGATTTTATGCTGTACTTAAAAATCTGGGCAAAAACAAATGTTTGTTTAAAAAAAATATCGAGCGGTTACTCTAAATCGCATTAATTATTCAGGGTAGATCTATAACTTCCTTCGTGTCAAAGTCAAATGGATAGCGCGTTCGCTCTGGGAAGCGAAAGCGAACAGCGATGGATTTGTAAAACAAAATGCAGCGCTCGAGATTTACCGGGGGAAAATAAAAACAAGCAATACCGTAAGGAAAAGAATATATTAAAGGGAAAAAAACCCCGACCGTAGGGTAGGAAAAGGCATGCTGTAATTCTGACTAAACTGTGGCGAGCTGCTCTGCGATGCTCCATATATTCCAAGATTTAGAACAGAACCTTAGAGTAATAGAAATATAGCAGATGTTGTCACATGCTGAACTACGGAATACATAAATTTTTTTTCTTAGATGCACTCTTTTTTTTAAATGGAAAGGAGGTTTAGAAAACATCAGTCTAGGTGTTGCGTTTAGCCTATTTTTACTTCTCGTGGTTTCGTTTATTTAAAAAAAAATCCTTCTGAAGTTCAGAAGGAATCTACTTGCCTGAATTTAAGAACCATTCACAAAAAGCGTAAAGTTAAAGTAATATTTTTATTACTATTTGCAACAAGTCAGTTGTGGGGCACATAATCTGACCTTGGCACCGAAATACATTTAACGTCAGTAAAACTTTTTTAAAAGGGAGATTTGTACATATAGTTAAATAATTTTTTTTTTCACTTGGTGACAACATTCAGGCAAACAAGAGAGCATAAGAAAAGGACTATACATGGATTGGAAAAGGTACCTTTCGGTTTTCGTTTTGGAGTTGCAAAAGTCCGATCGCTTCTTTTTGTGACCTTTTAAAAATTCACATTGGAGGACAGGAGGAGAGAGGCTCTTTTCCCTTCTTCCGTGCAAGGCGGTGAGAGTTTATGCCGGGAAAACCGTCTGTAAGTTTTTAAAGGCCGAACTGCAGGTGGGTGGGGGGGTGGCGGGGGGCGCGTGTCTCTCGCCGCCTCTTTCCGTCGTCGTTCGCGTTAAATAAAAAGTTTTTTAGGCGCTGTTGTTGTTTACGGAGGGCGAGTTTTTGTGCGCGGGGGTGTTAACCCTATAGCTTGTCGAGGCTTTTGGGATTGGTGAGGATTTCTCTGGCTAGCCTCCAGGTCTGTTTGGCGGCGCTTTCCAGGGCCGAGTGGGGTTTGCCCTGAAAGAGGTCTAGGTTGGGCAGGAAGTAGTGGGGGCAGCGCCGGCACTGCAGGCAGGAGATGAGCTGCAGGAGGATGCCGTTCAGCCGGTCGCCCAGGCACGCCTCGTCCCAGTCGGTCTCCCGCGGGTGCTTCTCGCACTCGTACAGCAGCAGCGTCTTCATGTGGTAGTTGTTGAGGGGCTGCCCGGGCAGCTCCAGGTGCCGGTCGCGCAGCGTCTTCAGCACCGACAGGCACTTGTTCCGGCAGCCGCCCATCAGCAGCCGGTTCTCGGCCTCGCCGAACTGCAGCACCCACGCGTCGCTCTCGGCCGAGCTCTGCTTGCCCGTCAGCGAGTAGCACTCCTTGGAGAGCAGGTTGAAGCCCTCCGCCTTCACCTCCGCCACCCGGTTGGGGCCGGGCCAGGGGATGTGGGGCATGGGCCACTGCGCCGCGCTGCGCGGCCAGATCCCGGTGCACTTGAAGGCGGGCGTGATCTGCACCACGTACCGCTCCCGGATGCGGAGCTTCACCTCGCTCGTGTCCGCGATCATCTTCACCACGTCCCGGTAGCTACACTTGTCCACGGCCTGGGCCACCAGCGTCTGGAAGCGGGAGCGGATCTTGCGGGCGGACAGGTAGCCCGAGGCGGTGATGAACTCCACCCAGAGGGACATGCTGCGCTTGCGGCCGTCGCTCAGCTTGAGCACGGCGCAGCCCGGCAGGGAGCCGTCGTCCACGAAGTTGAAGACGCCCATCTGGTTGAGGTAGAGCACCACCTCGAACTCGGTGGGCGAGATCACCTCCAGCCCCTCGTAGCGGGCGTCGATCTCGCTTAGGGAGCTGATGAAGCGCGGCTCCTGCACCTCCACCTCCTTCAGCACGTCCGACACGACCTTGCACACCTCCCGGATGGTCTTGGCGATGGCCGCCTTGCGCGCCTGGCAGCGCTCCGTGTAGTATTTGTTGAGCTGGTAGACCAGCTTGGCCTGCGCGGCGATCATGTTGGGGCACAGGTCCGGGCTGTACACCGGGCTCTCGCAGTACGTTGAGGGATCCAATGCTTTAGCGGTGGCTGCAGCTTTGCGGAGGGCACCAGCCAAATCGCAGACCCCCGCCGCCTCCGGGAAGAAGGCGGCAGCGGCGCGCCAGTGAGAGCAATTAAAGAAATCGGCGAGGGCGGCGAAGCACAAAGGAGCGAAGCCCAGCGCTGCCCCGGCGAGGAGGAGGAGGAGGAGGAGCGGGCCGGTGCGGGCTGGGCGGCAGCGGCGGTGGTGCCGGTGATGCCGGAGCCGGTGTCGGAGCGGCGGGCAGCCCCCGCGGGCTCCCGGAGCGCAAAGTTTTGGATGGCGATGGGGGCAGGGAAGTCTGGGCTGCCTCTGCGCTCAGGCGCCCACCCCCCCGCGCAGTGACAAAAATGCCGTTTCAATAGTTCATGGAAAACAAACAAACAAAAAAAACCCCCAAAAACAAAACAACAAGCAAACTTCCCCAGGACTCGCAGAAGGTCCCCGCAGAAAAGCCGGTCGGCGGCGAAGTTTAAAATCGCACACGGTACGAGAGGAGGAGAAGAAAGCGAGCAGTGCCCTCAGCGGAAGAGTGAACTCTGTGTCTGTCTGTCTGTCTGCCTCTCTGTCTTTCAGTCCGTGGCACCGCCAGAGATGTGCATGAGTTTGGCTGCCGCTCGCTCAGACTGTCAGGGGGTGTTGTTGATTTCCCTTTTCCTGCTGGAGGCGTTGGCTGAACCCGGCTCTGTGGCTGTCTCTATCTTTAGGCGCAGACGGGTGCACTTGGTCTGTGATCTCTCATTCCCGTCCTGCAGCTCTACATAGATTGTTGTGAGAGAGACTGTATGATGGAGAGGAGTTGTTGCTTTTTTTTTGTTTTGTTTTGTTTTGTTTGTTTGTTTTCTTTGCACAGACTTGTGTTTTATCCTGAGCGGGAGGAGGGCGTCGCTGCCGTGCCCGGGGTGGCTTCTCCTCCCCCTCCCCACCCCTGGAGGTGCGCTCCGAGGCTCCCGGTCCCGTCCGCGCCTCTCGCTCCGCTCCTGCCGCGCCGTGTGCCCGCGTCCCTCTCGCGCCGCCGCCGCCGGGCCCTGTAGTTTATGAATGGGGCCGCGCGCGGGCGCGGGGCGGGGCCGCGCCGCCAATCGCCGCCGAGCTGTCAGCGCCTCGGCCAATCGCGGCGCCCGGCGCGCGCACACGCGCCCGCGCGCTCCCGCCCCCCGCCCCGCGCCCGCTCCGCGCAGGGGGCTCGGAGCCGGGATGGGCTGCGGGGGGAGGGAGAAAACCAAAAACCCCGGTAACTTCGCCCCGTAGTGGCCGGGGAAGGGCGAGGTGAGCTCGCTGATCTCTCTGCTCGCTGCGAGGGGACCCGGCGGCAGTGCCGGTGTGTGCGGAGAAAGCGGAGAGGCGGGCCGGGGCTTCGCCGCAGGCATAAATCTTATTTCGCTTAATGCCGGGCTGCAGCAATGAAAGTGGGACCGTCACCGGAGTAGCTTGGCACGCCTTGTTTTACTGCCCCCAGTCACCTTAATTTAGATAAATCTTGTGCCATAAAGTTCTTTTCATCCTCCTAAAGCGCGGGATTGAGTTATTCGAAAGGAAACGATATTTTACGCAGGTCTGTATTAATAAGAATATGGAATGGTTTGGACATAAAGCCGTAGCTCCGTGGTGTCAGGTCGGAGGGAGCCCCGGGGCAGTACCTGCCGCAGAGCAGCCAGGTCTGCTTCTCCTGCGGGCGCTTAGGATGGAAGTCAGGGCAGTTTCCGCACCTCGGGGCGAGGGTGCGTGGCTGCTTTGCCCTGCCCCGGGCCGTGCAGTCCCGCGGTGCGGGGCGGCTCGCCTCGTCCGGGAGCCCTGCCGGGGCCGTGCCCGTGCGGGGCGCGGTGCTCTCCCCCCATGCAGAGCTTCCCCGTAACCCGCTCTCAGCGGCTGGGCTCGGTTCCTTGCGCTCTCCTCCTTTCGCTGCAGATGGCTGATCTTAATAAAGAAAATACCGCCGTCTGCTTTCTGTGTGCCTTTAAATTAGAAACATGTCTGGTGTCGACCGTATCGCTGGAAGAAGTAAGTATGGACGTGCCCGGCGCCGGTGCGGCTCCGTCCTCCGCGAGGAGAGGATCGGCTCCCTGCTTCCCTGCCTGCGGCCGGGGCACTCTGCGCCCGGGGATGGGGGGGCTGGCCCGGCGGTGTCAGGTGTCCCCTTCGGGAGGGACACGAGCCCAGGGAAGGCTCGGAGGCGAGCAGCTTCCGAGGGGTGCGGGAGAGGGGGCAGCTGCCACGAGGGCAGAGTCGCTGGCTCGCCAGGGCGCTGGCGCCGCTGCTCGCACGGTCTCTGGGTGTCCCGGGGATGCGCGGGCTGGAGCGGAGATCTCCGCCCCGGGGCTCCGCGGGTGAGCGCCTGCGGAGCCGCCCCCTCCCCGCAGCCCCGGGCGGGTATCGCCTCGCTTCGCTTGCGCCCGGCTTCTCTGCGCGGCTCGGCCGGCCCGGCGGATAAGCCAGGGTCCCACGCCTCCGGCAAAGGGAAGAGTTTCTTAGGGCTGGGGGTCCCTTTCACACGCCGCCGTCGGAGCTCCCGGGGCGTACTCGCTGCCGGGCTGGCCTCGCTCTCCGCCAGGGCCGGCCAGGGCTCTGCACAGCCGCCCTCCCAGCGGAGCCGGGGGAGGGCTCCGCGGGGTCTCGCCGCCCGCAGAGAGCTCCCGGCCCGGGGGTTGCCGTGTCCTGGGCGCGGAGGAGATGCTGGAGCTTTCAGGCGGCCCTGGCAATGGCGGGGAGACACGCGTTCCTTTTTTTCAGGGCAAAAGCGGGAGGAGGGGGCGATTCCCTTCCCGCCCCCCCCCGCCGAAACGGTGCCTAATGAGTTGGCGTTACCAGTGTTCAGATTTAAAACAATTCATTACCAATTTTCCTGCCTGAGGTTGAAGCCCTAGTAAATAATAAATCAGCTAAACAAAAGCTGACTTTAATTTATTGCCCCATCGCTAATTAGAAACATCATTTGAGCAATAAACTTAAACACTTCCAGCAAATAATGCACGTGAAACCCTTCTCTCCTCTGTCTGGGCGTTTGTGGCCGCACTGCATTAAGACTAGCTTCATCTGTGGCGGAATTTGCTCTCGCCGTGATGAATAATTGAAGGAGGAACAAGATCCGAGGAGGCTATAATTGAAGAGCCCTTGTCACCTCTGCTTTTATGTATGTTAGTGTGGAAGTCTATGAGCAGCTCCTTGATGGTGTATAAAACGAAGTGGCATCCCCTCCAGCAGCAGGAGATACTGTATTCCATTAAAAAAGACCGTGTGCGTGTGTGTGCCGCAGAGAGGGAAGCTCTCAGGGCTAAAAGCCACTTGAAGTCTTCAGACCGATTGATCTGTATTCTCTCGTTATAATCCGTCTCATCATACTTGAGTTAATGAGGCAGGGGCGGGGGTGATCTGATGCTCCTTGACAAATTCATTAGGGAGGCTGCGGGACATTTTATTTGACTGTTAAACATCGTGTTTGTTTGGTTTAAGCAGTGCCAACATCAGCATGCCGCTGCCTGGAGCTACCGTGTTTTGTTAGCCAGGGCTTCTGTAAAAAGATACTGAGAAGGGGACGCGGTGTGCAGTGTTTGCCTTGCCTTGGCTCCTCCTGCCCCCTCCCGCTCCTAGGGCAGGGAGCTCGGGCGGGTGTAAATCCAGCCGTGCAGGATAGGGATGTGCCACGGTGTTTTCTTCGCACTCAGGATGGCAAAGTAGCAGCGAAGGGCTTGCCATTAAGACTTTTTTTTTTTTTTTCCTCCGATTCAAGAGAACACTATGTATTTTTGTTAACTGCTAAAACAACGAAAGAAAAAAAACAAACTGGAAAGCAGCTCAGAGTTTTAGCAATAAGCGTACAAGTTTCTTGCCGTGTTATGTTATAACATACTTTCAGTTGATTGCCTAGCCAGCTTATCAACGTGGTATACATGAAATATTTCTTAGTCTTTTAATGACGACTGGTGTATTTTAAAGTTTCTGTAACATGCTACTGATATAAGGTGTAATTTTTAAGGTAAATCAAAGTTTAATCAAAGTGACTTAAGGCTATTAAAGGATTTCTGTCAAGCCTGTCCTTTTTCTCTCCCTTGCTGGGAGGCAGAGTGAAAAGAGAATTCAGGAGCAGGTGCTCCCAAAAGGGCTGAGAATTATTTTTAAGAATAACATATGAAATATGTATGTGTTTGTATATGCTTTGTTCATGGCAACTTTGCAGATGAGACCTGGCTAGCATTCCATTATTTTCTAGTAGTTGGTTTCTTCTTTGTCATTTCATTTAATGGAAACAGTTTTGCAGAAAACGGAATAATTAATCTGCTTGTGGAACCTAGCGTTGTGTTATTTTTTTCCTAGAGATCAGTCTTCAAACATTCTCAGCTTTAAGTGCTTTGTAGGACTCTGCTTCCATTTATAGAAGAACTGTATGGGAAAGGAGCTAGTGCCCTTTGCCTGTCATTTTCATACATTCCTGCACTGCTGATGAAGCTTGAACTGCTGCAGGGAATGTATGGATTTGAAAAGAAATTATTCAGTAATGCATGTTGTGTTTCTCCACAGCAAAACTGGGTTGATAGTTAAAGCCAACACTGCACTGGTTTTGAGGGATAAAATTCCTTTTGCATTCAATGGTGTACAGTGTGTAGCTCTTTTTGGGAGTCATGGCTGGACGTTAGTGTCTGCTGATCTGTCCTAAGGTCTGTGTATATGAAGTTAGTTGATGGCACACACCGGAGGAGAAATGACAATTTCATTTTTACAAATGTCATTAATGTATCTCATCAGCCTGAAGCGTTGTATAAATCTTGTGCATTTTTTTCCTGTGAAGATTGAGTGGTATGGCAATTAAAGAATTTATACATGTTTCTAAGTCTCCCCTAGCTTTTCTTTCTTCAGTGGCAGAGGGATTGGTTCCAGCTACTCCTTTAAGTAGCCTGTTTCTGCTTTCCTGTTCAGTCTTAAAATGTGAATGTGTTCATAATCTGGTGTTTAACTATAAGCATTCTGATGCTGAAGGACTTTCTCTAATGCTTTGTGATTTGTATTAAAGGCAGTATCTTCTCTTTTCTCATGGTGACTAATGGTGACTTCTTTTAGCTGTAGACTGGTTTGCATGCTAAATTCTGTTTTGTAAGTTTATCTTTAAACAGGGAAAATCAGATGTACTAAAAAAGAACAATTATAGTGCTTGTGTAAAATTTTCTTCTTGTTCAAACTTAACGTGGGCCTTTTGTTTGGATGCAGTTGGTGGGTGGGTGCATGCTGTTTCATCCATTAGAAATTACTAAGTTCACGTGTGTTGGCTCGTCTTTATTTATAATAACTAATTAATTATATTAATGACATCACTTTTAAGAAGTGAGAGCATGTTACATGCCAGGATTTTCTCAGCTTCATCTCCAGTTGAATGCATTAACACTTACTTGCTTGAGAAAAAAATGTGAGGTGAGCTACAGAGATAGTCTGGTTCTTAAAAATGCTGTGAGTCTGAATCAGCACTTCTTTTAAAAGTACGAGAAATACAAAGGTGTTTTAAGTAAAAACAAAGTTTTGGAAATGAAAAAAAAAGATTAATTTGCAGACTCTTGGCTTTTTTGTCAGTGGCTGCAGATGATTGCTCTGTTTATTGCTTTAGATGTTGATCTCTTTGTGCATGTGTGTAATGATGCCAACAAACAATAACCTGTCTGGTTTTTACGGGTTAGACAGCTATTTTAGAGATCAAAATCTTCATGCAGCCTTGTCAAGACAAAGCATATGTATAAGCTAACCTAAAATTGCCTGAGTTACACTCTTTTAAAATGCCAGTTCCTAGGTCCAGAGGCAAAAGCTCCTTGTTCATAAGCTTATCTTTAAAAAAGTGCTTTCTCAAGTACAACATGCAGCAGTGTGAAATCCTCTGCTCCTCACCAGCCACTGTACAGGTTATAACCTTTCACTGAGTTTCTATGGGGGCAATTTATAAAGGGAAGGGGGTATTGTGGGAGGAGGGAATGGAGGGGGCTCAATCTTCTCAATAGCACTGGTGACCAGCATGGAATACATTGAGTCTCTCTCTCACTCTCCTCCTTGTATTTTAAGACAATTTTGTTTTGGCTTTGGTTGTGATAGACAAAGCATGCAATTTTTATTTAATTTAAAAGAAGTCCTGTTTGAGCAGTTTTCTAACTGTTCCCTCATTCAAATTAAATGTACAGTTAGAACCATCTACTTTTCTGTGCATTGTACTTCATAGTTTTGAATTTTTATCCTTGGCAAGTACTATGTTGATATAAAAGTTGTAAACTATGACTTTTAAAACCATTGCAGTTGCTACTTTTGATGAGACAATCAAATCATAGCTAATCCTATTTAATATCTTGATGTGCATATCTTATTTCAGAATAACTTCTCCATGTTAATATGCTGCTCTCTTTTTAATTTTCTTGTGAATTTGGTAAAACCTGTGTGCTAAATAGTTCAGGGTACCATCTCCTACTGCTGGAAGGGGGAAACTGCATTGGCTCAAATAATGTATAGAAGCCATCTGCATAGCTTAATTGAAATAATATTTGGTGATCTAAGAGATGGAAATTGTTCCTTTTCTTTAACCGTCTGAAATAAAACTAGGATGTAAACCAGCTGTCTTGGCCTATGGAAATCAAGGTTCTGCCAGTCTGTTTCTTTTCTTCATTTTCTACTTCTATCTTCCTTTATTATCTTTGTATCCCAAGGAGTCTTTCTTATTTTCTAACTGGTTTTGTCTGCAACAAGGGGCTGGGTTGGTGTGTTTAAATAGACTCTGGATAGAGTGAAAAATCTTTGATCTATGGCTATGACTGCTTCCAAATGATTTGCTTGCTGGGACTGGACACTGTCCATGCCCTTTCACTTCGCTATCAGATAGGCACACAAAAAGGACTTGACATGCTACCAGATGCATAGTTAATCATTGCATTAGGTCTGTAAAGGGGACCATCCAGACTCAATTAGGTTCACCATTTTTAACTAGTGTTTGCTCTGTAGTTTGTTTGGAGTACAATATTAATTCTAACTGCCATTCTGTTTATCTAAAGGGCTTTAACGCAGTTCTGTGCTTTCATTTTCGAGGAGTCTTCTCTGCATTTGTGCTGCTTCGTGTCTATCTAGAGCGCGGTATATTTGTTAAAATCTAAAAAAATATTGCAGTATAGCATATTATCTGAAGCTTTAATGAAAAGAGATTTTGTCTTTTTGTAATTCAGCAGTTTTCCTTTCTCTTTTCCAATTTTAAAAAGTGCACTTGAAATAACCTAAATGCAGCAGCTGGCATATATTGAGGCAGCATTCAGAAGTAAAGCTTACAAGGGTATCTGGAGTTTTGGAACTGAGTCTTAAATGCTGAAAGCCAAGCAGCAGCATTTTCCCTCTCACTTATTTACTAAGAGCTCATTCTTGTGTCTGGCACTGCATGGTTTTGTGCAAGAAGGATATTAAGGGTGCAGGAGTTAAAAAGGTCCAGCTGTAGAGTAAAAAGCATTGCTTACATTATTGTTCTGAGCCTTGCCTGGGATTTCTAGGAGTAGTTTGTATATTTATATTAATAATTGTTAACTGTATGCCCTGAATAAAGTCCAGTGAAAATTCCTAGCCTTCTCAGAGTTTAAAAAAAATTAGTATTAACTACAGTTTACAGATGAAGGTAGTTCTTTCATGGCGTGAAGAAGCTTGGGTGTTCAAATTATATAAATTATTTGGATCACTCATGCTGTCTGCATGTTCCATTATGGCAGGCCCATGGAAGCAGGAGCATAAAAAGACAGAAAATAGTTTTTGATTGAAAATTAATATATAAGAAAGGAGCACTAATCAGAGACTCTGAAAATATTTTCATTTGGTTTTAATATTTATTTCTTTTGGGGGAATGGAGAAGCAAGGCATTCAGGTATGAACCTTTTTAAAAAGTCTGTATATATTTACAAAAAGCGTATTAAGCTTCAGATTATTTTTAAGCCTTTGCTTTAGATCTGAGATTTCTTGCTTTAGTTCTTTGATTCGTGGTTGTCGGTATCCTTTGGAGGAAAGCACATGCATTAAAATGTAACATTTATCATTTACTTGTTGTCACAGAGATATTTAGAAGTTGCTAATGGACTTCCAAGATGCAGGATGTACAAGTGGATACTACTCAGAAGTGCCAGTTAGGGCTCTCTGGGGATTTTAAAATAATTTACGGCTACCTGCTGCTCCGAAATACAGGTGTGTGCCTGTGTATTTTCCATTAATGTTTCGTATTGACGCATATAAATGCTCAACAGAGAATAAACCTAATACAGGAATCTTTTAGAGGCGCAGGCAGGTGGCTTTTCCCCATCCATCATCTGTCCTTGAGATTCATTCTGACTGGCATCTGCATGCCAGCATGCCTCCTAAGGGGAATAGTTTGTGTACTTTGGGGGCTTCCAGTGTGCGAACTTGAAAGAAAGTGGGGCTTGAAATGTGCGGTCATTTGTGAATTTATGTTTTATCTCCCTTCACTTGAAAATTTATGAGGAGAGTGACTTAGGGTGCTTGCGTTGTGTGTTCCAGGGCTTGCCCCCACTGATAACACCCTTGTTGGCGTGAAAGTGCAATGCAAATTATGACAGTTACAACCTTCTGTTTTGTTTAACCTGTCAGTGGATTTCCTGGCTCAGTGCTGAGGGCAATGGCGTGTTCAGCTAGTTCCATATTCACCTAAACTTAAAAGGTCAGGTTTCTACAGGCAAGCCTAGTCAAAGCCTAATTGATGAGGAGGGCAGGGGGACAGAATTTACTGTTCTGTTGGCTAGTTTCATATCGTTAGGTTGTCCTGAAAGCATCAGGCAGTCACAGCCCCTTTCATGTAAGTGCTGACCCTAGACAGGAGCTGACAATCAAAGGAGGCAGCCACAGGAACCGGTGCAAGTAGGCTATTGATTTTTCAGTTAGGTCTAAGTAGTTTGTAGTATGGGTAATGGGTGACAGAGGCAGGTATGTCATTATCAATGAGCTCCAGAAGAGTAGCGACAGCCCCCGCTCATATTTCCTTCAGCACTGACAGTAGGCGTCCTGCACTGGTCAATAAATCGCCCAACCTTTTACTGACAAGTGACTTGGAGGTGGGGGGGGGGGGAAGTCAAAGAGCTAAACTTCCCGTACTTGAACTTGACATGGATGCAGAGCAAGGATCTCGTCTGCGTTCCTGGCTCATCAGGCAAGGAGCCGAGGAGAACGCGGGGAACAGAACAATGGGAGCCGTGCGGCCGCGGAAGGTTAACTTTGCTTTGTGCCTTCTAGAAAGTCAAAGATTTTTCTCCAGTTCGAGTGAAATAGCTTAAAACACCAGCTTTCTGTATCAGCATGGTCTGGTTCAGTAGTTAATTTAGGTTACCATGGCAGGGCTTTGTTTTTACTTCAGTATTGCTCTGCGTTTAATCAAGGTTACGCTACCATGGCAGTACAACGATCACAGTCTGCCATTCAAAATTCGCTTTTAATTCCTAGTTTCCTCTTCTTAAATTTCATACGTGGAGACTATTTAAAGATATTGGAGGTTTCTTATAAATCCAAAGTGTTTGCAGTACTGTTTCTGTTCTGGCTACCAATGCTGTTTTGGATCAGTAGTGGAGGACCAATACTTTAGGAAGCTGAATAAAGTTTTTATGACTTGGATTTTACTAGCTGTGGTTTCTGAATTTAATAGAGGTAGATCCAGATTTCAGTTTTACACTTAATTAAATTCTGAAAGGTATTGGGAGAACATAAAAATTGTAATAAGTGGTGTTTTTTTTTTTTTTTTTTTTTTTAAGTATACCTGTGTGGAAAATCAGTTAAATGAACTCATGCATCAAAATCTGAATTTCATGAAGTTTTCTAACATTGTTACTTTATTTGAGGGATGTAAGTTATCTGCATTTTTTCAGAAGTTGGAATTCAGTCAGGTTTTATGCTATGCACAGATGTTAACAAAATAACATATGCTTATAGTTAAAAAAATCTTTAGACAAATTGAAATAAAGCAGAAGAGTAAATGTTTTGAAAAACTTCCTTAAAATAACTCATTGCTATGGTATCTTGTTCAACATTGTTTGTAATGTTACACAGAGCAGGAATCTGAGACTGTGTGTGTTGAATGCTGCAAAGTATCATCTGTGACTGGAACTTTCATCTGCCTGCAGCAGCTAAAGCTGTTTTCTTCGTGGCTGACTCTAACTGCAAGGGCAGTGTTGACACAGACTCAAGAAGTGAGGTTAAAATTTGTCACTGGATTATGAAATTCTTCAATAAATATTTATATAAGCTAAAAACCTGAGTACCTGTATATTTGGAGCAGTTATGAGATTAATTAGTTGTAAAAATCTGTTTAGCTATTACATCCACGTATTTGTCTATTGAACAAAGCTTTGGAAGAGGGGTTGACTAGCTGTCTTCCAGAGGAAAAAAATTTCGTTTAGTTGGATCAAAACTATGCCAGGTTGTTTGAGTCCTTCCGTATTGAATAGGAGTTTTTCTCCTGTCAGTTGTTTTCTTTAACCTGCAGGGCCTTTTTTTTTTTTTTTTTTTTTTTTTTGTTAACTGGATAAAAAGTACAGCCATGCAGTCTGAATCTTACTTTTTCTTATAAACCAGCCTCCTTTACTGTATTTTTTAGTGCTGCTGGCATGCTGTATTATTGCAGAAACGTAAAAAGGAGCTGTAGAAAGGCGACAAATTAAATTTTCATGAAAGAACCCCCTAATCAGCAGTGACAGGGTAAGAGAAAGATGATTGCCACTTGGTCATTGTGGAGAGGCACTTAGACTTGGTGTCAGGGCTTCTGTTAATGATGACTAATGTCTTTCTTGGAGAAAACGCATGCTCAAACATGCCACAGTCCAGAAAAAGAGTGGGGGAATAGGCACGTTAAGGAAAAAGGCTGTGAATCCTAAAACAAAAGCTTAGGTCTTCAGAGGAGAAAGGTACGGTGTTTTTGCAATGTCATAAGGCACAGCTCTGGAACTGTTCTTGTTGCACACTTTAAGCAAAAATAATAATAATAGTAATAATAATATTAAAAAATATGTATAGATCTACAGTATTGGGGTGTACGTAGTGTCTGCTGCTTTAATTAGAAAGGGTGATGAGACAGATGTGTAAGCACACTGGTCAGAAATAAACAGTCACATTTACTCCTCTTCTGTTAACAAAGCTTGCTTTTCTAAAAGAACAAAAGCTGCTGCAATATATTCTTACCTAAGCACAGCACTCTGTTCTGAATAAACCTTCCACAGTCAAATGTAAAATTACTCAAAAGACCTCTTTCAAATCTTCAGGCTTTTAGGTATATTGGCAAAAAAGAGGTGGCACGTGTCATTCCTTCAGCTTTTTCCCAAAGTGAGACCTTTCAGAAGGGCATTTGCAATGCTTGTCATATTTTTTCATATACATCTTATTGGCCTGACAAGTCTAGAGGACCATGAGAAAACAGATGTCATTGCATTCAGACAACACTAATTACTCTGGGATTTTTGCAGCCTCAGTGCCTGTGTGTAGCTGTCGATTATGACTGTTTATGTGGCCCATCATGGCTACACGATGCACATTCAGATGGTGCCACCAGCCTTTGTGTTCCCTATTATCACACAGTAAGATGGAAAAATCAGCAGCAAGCATCACAACAAGGAAATGCCTTAATGGGAGATTTCTACATGCATTTTGTTAAAGATTGCATTCACAGTCCTTATTAGATTTAAGTGTTTTAGCATCTGTTTGCTAACTAGAGTGCAGCACGGTGGCTGGCTCTTTATGTTGCAGGCTTTTGTTTTCTGCAATTGCAGGAACACTACCTGAAAAATGCTGATTGACCCAGCAGTTGTCAGAAATTTCCTGTCTCTAACCTTTGTACCAAACAGAGATTTTTCTCTGTCACAGTTCACATTAGAAACCAACAGCCTTATTTTATTCTCTTACAAACTGCAGTGTTGGTAGTTCCTCGGTTAAATTTTCTTAGTGACTCTGTCATTTCAGAGTCTCTTTTTCCTCTGCAGCAAGAACTGCTGCAGGATTTCTAACACAAAGTTCAAACAGTGGTCACGCCGTGGCCTTACTTTGTGCGTTATCTCGAATTTTGGTGCGCGTTTTGTAAGCAGAACAACCGATGTTAATCACAGATTGGAAAATGAAAGCTCCAATAATGTAACTTCACATGCTGATGAAGCAGAAATAGAAGCAGCTTTATCAAAGATGTATGATGAGATAAAACTGCAGTCTCTGCTGTACAGTTATAGTAATTATGACTAATGAACCGTCCAGTCTGGATGAAATGGCATGCCCACAGGGACTGTGGCCAATCAGTTGTGACTTATGCAAGCTGAACAAAACATTGATGGTGTTCCAGATTCCCTGTAAGAACAGGAAGTGTGGTCTTTGTTCGGAACGTCAGCTTTGTCAAGTTATTTTCAAGCAGTTCAGGAATAAATGGCATTAGTAAATAAAGTCCTAAGGGTTAAGGTTTGTTGGGTTTTAAAATGGGCGTAAAGAATTAAAATTTGCCGTGTCAAATATGCCTGAATAAAAACCCTGTGAGGATGGCACGTATACTGCAAATGCACTTCAAAGTTATTCTGTCATCTTGCTAATGTGAGTCATTGGAAGCACATGTTATATTGTAATATGCTGAGTACAATGAAAGCCAAAGATGCAAGACATGTGAATGTAGGCTTGTATCTATTCAGGTTTACTGTGGTAATTTGGGGTCTTAACAAATTTGCTTGAGACCTGATACTTTCATTTTAATTTTGGAGCACACTGCATTTTAAGCTGGCCATTATTTGTAAGCGGGAGAAGACAGGTGTAGAACCTGAAAGACAATTTCTTGTAGTAAGAAGGTCGATTCACCAAAGCAGCATACACTGGAGCTTCAGTAAGTTTTGACCAAGTATAGACTAGCAGAGAAGTAATTTTAAACCAATTTATTTTTATGAGGACACTGTGTGTAGCTGTGTCTGTGTAGTTGTAGTAAAAAAAGAAAAAAATGCTCAAATTCTGAATACTGAAATGCAGATTATGTGGAGACTTCTGAATTTAGTTGTATGATAAGAGCAGAGCACAAAAGATACTTTTCTAAATGTAATTTTGTGCTAAATAGTTTAGGCCCAGTCTGGAAGCAGTTGTGGATCAGCAAATGTGTGAAGGATTTGGGAGTAAAATGATCAATACGTTACAGATGTTAGTGATACATTACAATCAGTTTAGCCTTTTGACTGAACCCCTCCAGAAGGCTACAAAGAAAAAAATATTTCAAAAATTAGTTGCAAACAAACTTAAGTAAGAAACCTCCCTCCACCCACTTATCCACCCCTTAGACCATTTGGAACAAAATTAAAGCATCATTTGACAAAAAGCTTAGATTGCTGTGCTGTTTAACAATGGTTTACCCATTCACACTAGAAACCTCAAATATTTTAACACTTCTGTTATTTCTATTTTGAATGTGTACAGAGATACTTCAAGGGGCCTACCAAGAATCAGAGTCCTTTTCTTTTGTCTCTTGCAGCAAAGGCATATATTGCATCAAATTTTGCAAAGGTGAAAATACTGTATGCAGTTCAGATTATAGTGTTAAGATAAAGAATGGTGATAAGTAAATTCTGAAAATGACTACATTTTGGCTCTGATAAATAATTAAGTGTAAGATCTTTTGGAAACTGTGGTACACTTAAGTACCAGTCTCTTCCACAGTGTCATTTTGGAATCAATAGTGTGCAATGCATTATGTACATTATCTAATTTTACTGCACAGAAAGTTGCATTATGATCACTTTAATGTTTGTATCAGGCTTGTGCCATGAAGTCAGGACTGAATTTGTTAGATGTTGTACAAATGTACAAACTGAATTCTTATTCTTCCAGAGAGTTATTATTTTAAAGTAATGCATTTAAATACATAGTGATTGTATATGTAGGGGGTGTGTGTGTGTGGGTGTGTTGTACAATATTTGGAAGAAATTCTCATATGTATTAAGATGAAGTTGTAACATTCAGATTGTGTTTTTTCGGAGTGTACAGCTGTATCATTTGTTATGAAATCACTGGTAAAATCCATATAAAATTATGCTGCTGCCATAGATCAGCTTTTTGTGTATTTGGGGCATCTGTTGCTGTCCCTTTTAGATACATCTTTTATAGATCTGAACACATTATTGGTGCTTCAGTGTAAAATACCACACGGAGTTGTAGCTACTTGGAACTTGTATAAATGATGAAAATAAAAATTGAGGAGCACAGGATCTCAAGGATTGAATTTTATCTTCCTGTTGCTGTGTGTTTGTGTACATGTGCAAGACATCTTGTATGTTGTTATATTTGGGAGCCATCTTTTTATGGGAGAGGGGGCTGTGTTTGGGAATCCAGAATTAGAACTGTTGCTGATTTTTCCCTTAAGCTTGCATGATAGAGTTGACTTGCTTGTGACTGAAGGTATAAATCAGTCTTCTGATTTGGGAGACAGATTGAAATAGGAAATTACTCTTCAGTGCAGGTAACTTAGAATTCAGTACAAGTGAGAACAGCTGCGTGGCTGCTTTAACTTTTGCTGGCTTTTGTAATGACTATTACAAAACAGAGTTGGTCTGACCAGCTTGTCCTACTTACCTTATCCACCCAAAAATATCCGTGTTTAGTCTTATGCTTGAGGAAGGTGGAGGAAAAGTAGGTGAAAGTGTGATTTTGTTGGCTTTGTCTAAGATTTTCCTTGTATCCAGGTGCCTTCAGTTTCCCATTTAAGGAAGACTTTTCTTACTTGTGAAGTTCTGACAATCAGAGGGAACCTTAAAGGATTAAAGACCTGCCTCCTGTTACTCTTGGTCTGGCTTAAAAATCTTACCTGTGCTTATCTAAATCCACAATAACTCATTTAATTGATTTGTATGACACCCAGCAGAGTCAGGAAGAAACTATTTCCCTATTATGTCAATTTAGAGGTTTTTGTTGTTGTTGTTGTTGTTGCTAGCCTGGGAATGAAAATCAAAATTTCCAAAATATAAAAGAAAGAGTAAAGTTAATGATTTTTTTTTCTTTGTTTTGTTTTGATCTGTTGGCTCTAAGTATTAATCACCAAGAACTTTTGGAGGGGATGATGATAATAGAAAGCAATAATCACTAGCCAACAAACTGTAACTAAGCAGTCAAAAACAAGGCGTTTTTGGAAGTGAAATGCTTATTTTGTTTGCAAACATAAACTTTTCATTCTTTTTGAGAGTGGATTTGAAACCTTTCCTTCACACAGTGTTGGGTTTTATTAGTAAAATAACCAGTAATATTTGTCATGAGTATTTTCTACTTGAGTTGATATACAAAAATTTGATACAAAATTCCATCAGTGAATGGAGATATATAAATATATAAAAGAAAATTGAATTTCAGATATTTTTACTTTCTCTACACTTTAGCACTTGTATGTTGTGTCAAAGGTTTTTCAAGGACACCTGCCAAGCTTCTTGCAGATACTTTTCTGCTGTTTGTTGGAGTCTGGATTCTAGATACTTTTGTTGTTCTGCCTCCTAGCTATCATTATTTTAAAGCATCATGTTTAACCTTAAACTTTTTTATTTCTCTTTCATGTGAAACAGATGCTAAGATCACATGTTCTCTGTTGCTTGTAGGTGTTGCTATGCTTTTTTCAAGAATCCTAAACTAATAACATAAATATCACACCTGGTGTATAGTATTAATCTTTCAGAAGTTTGTCCTGTGCTGGAGAAAATAAATAATTAGAGATAGGTAAGAGGTGAAGGATGTGTAGGTGTAAATACTCTGTAGATTTAAACATGCTGCATGGCAACTTTAGGTCTCTTTTGAGGTAGTCATAAAAACTTAAATTGTGTGCCTCATATATTTAAGGCCAGTGAGCCTATATGTTTTTATTAATGTGCTGTAAATCTTATATTCACGAGCAGTGTTTACTGCTGTGCAGTATATGTAAAAGAAAATTTATGCCTCACTGCAGAAGGAAGGTAGGCCAGTGAAAAAATGCAAGGGTGGATCTCAAACATTTATCCAAATCTGACAAGTATTTGCAAGGAATTTGCTCCTGTAAATTTCTGATGGGAGCAAATGGTATTCATTCTAGCTTCAATTTTAATAAAATCCATAAGTACTTATTTATGCATGCACAGGTGGAGCTGCGGGCATGTCTTTTGTCATTGTCTTGACCAGGAACTTCGTGTGCGTTCACATGTGGCACATTCTGGATCGCAGGATGAGCCTTTAATTCTGTTTTAAAGCGGTCTGTTCTTCACTTTAGAATAGTACCTGAAACACCTTACTGGAGACCCTGGGCACATTCCTGAAGGAATAGTGATTGTCTTTGTGAGGCATGTCTTGGCAGTCTTTGGCCACAGCATTCCCTTCCTATCCCATTTCTTCTGGACCCAGCAGCATTCCCTAGGCAAAAAAGCTGAATTGTTACACTAACTCAGTGTGTGAGTTGGGATGAGCCACAGAAACTTGAGACAGGTTATTTTCCACAGAGAAGACTGATTTGATCATTGTTTGGTAAACTACTTTTGTTTTCCTTCATTATAATTCCTAGGAAAACTCTTTCTGGTCTCTGGGGAGTGGCAGGAGGTTGCTGCAGCTGTGATTGACTCCAGTAGAGAAGCTGCCTCCATGGAGGTTACTTGCCTAATGCTGTTGAAAGGGCAGTGATTATGCCACCAAGGAAGCATTTTTTATTTGTGTGGGTGCATTGTAGGTTGCACAGAAAAATACAGTTAATGTACCATGTGTAACCTTCCATGCTCCTTAAGCTTGCACTTCCACCTTGCAGTGGTTAAAATATTAGTCAGCAACACAAAACAGTCAATGCCTTAAGAGCTGTTTAAAGCTCTTTTTTTAAAATGCTCTTTATGCTTTTATACTCTTCAGAATTAAATATCAGGTTCTTATGCCATTTAAAAAAGAAGGCATGTGCACTTCACTGTGCAATTTTCAATTGTGTGAGGCAATAAAGGCATTCCTCATGATGGAGAGGTGCACAGAGCAATTCAAGAAATTATTTTGGAATGTGTGAAAATTCTACACTTTGACATACTTTGTTGTCCCTGAGCTTACTCTTGTAGATATGTGGTTATAGAATTAGTTTCTTAATGTGTAGCATGAGCAGTTATTTCTCTAATTATTATTGTGTGTATTTAATCTAAATAGCCTCAGCTTTTTTTTTTTTTAATAGAATATTTGGTTTTTTGGTCCTTACTGTAACATTCAGAAACCTGTTAGAATGGAAAGTTGCTATACCAGGTGAGGAAGAAATGATTGGGACATCAAGTTGTTTGGAGTACCCTGTTTCATGTGGCATTATGTCTGGGGGTAGTAAAATTCAATATACAGCTACATGCTCCCTCAGGTAGCATGGAGCAAGTTTGGTGTGAGCTGCTGTGCCCCTACCCTTCCTGCTCTGACTAACATTGTTTGGAGCTCTGCAGTGCACAGTTTTCAGCTGCTTGAGCTCCCTGATATAGTTTTCTTTCTATCATTCCCTGGTATTCGTGCTAGTGGAAGAAATGTTTGGTGTAGCTGGGAGTGTGGGGCTGCAGCAGCTTGGATTTCTCTTTGCTTAAATAGCTGTGGAAGTGATGCTCTCAGCCTGCTTTTCATAAGCACTGCTCTCTCGTGTATCCTCTGGATTGTAGGAAGTGGTACAGGTTTTCCACCTGAAATGGTAAAGCTATCTTCCCCTCAGGCATTTCACAGACATGAGACTTTGGATATATTTTTTTTTTTAATTGGCTTGTGTTCCAAATGACAATGAGGATCTTTTATGTTTGGATGAAAGCAAAATGCTCTGCTGTTTTGCTGCATTCCTCTTAGTCCTTCTGAGTTATTAAAAGATTGTTCTTCTTCCTTTGACCCCTCTGACACAAGCTTTCAACCCCTGCAGCTTTTTGGACATGTGTTCTGTCACCCTTTGGATACTCTGAAGAACATGGAGGAGAATTGAGGCATGTACTAATGTGCCCTAGTACCCTAGTTTACAGATTTATTGTGCTCCTGGGAGAGCAATGCCTTGATGTATCCTATTATCTTGAAATCATCCTCAACTCAATCTAGGCTAGGATAAAACAGAAATAAAAACATTTCTTCACAACTTTCAGAATGGGAAATGCACTTAAGTGCATTTATAAAATGGTGGAGGTGAAGAAATAAAATAGAAGATCCCTCTAAGTCAGAAAGGTTCTCTCTCATGGCTGCAGTCTCTTGGTTGGCTGTGACTTGAGGCACAGAGAATGCAAGGAAGGAATCGTTACTACATACGCACGTGTCAGGAGATCATCTCCAGCAAGTCAGCTGGATCCATGGGAGGAAACCTGCAGATTGAAGAAATGCCTTCCAGTGGCCTGGAGTAACCAAGACAAATCTTTGGCATGCAGTAAAGTGGTGGGAAGCACATTTGGAGCCCCAGGACTCTTGAATAAGTTTCATAGCTGGATGCAGTGGACATGGGCATGAATCCTTTCAAGCTGGATTGCTGGTGTAGTATGGGTGTTATACAGCAGGGACCGAGTCAGTGTTTTCTGACAGCATATGTGAGATGACAGTGTGGCTAAAGAGCATGTGAGCTGCTGAAATAACAGCTCAGTTTCCATCAGATGGTTCCTTTGGTATAAACACACAGATTGAAAGCAAAGATGATTTCTTACAGAGTACTGTACTTCATTCTTGGTAGGAGGCACATGTTTGATTGCCCCGCAGGCGGGTCTTTGGCATGAAGCCTGGTGAATAAGAGTGATACACAGATTCATTGTATGAGCTTCCATGGCAAATGACTTTGCTGTCACAGCCCAGAGGCTGTCCTGTCCTTACTTCAGTCCATATTTAGTCTTACGAAACATTAGCACTGTGTGAATGAGCATTTTCCTTGGGTATCCTCCTTGTCTTCATTCACAGATAATAAAGCGTGGGCTAGAGGGGGCATGAAGAGGTTGGGGATCTGTTTGCACTCCACTGCTCAGCACTGTGTATCTGCTTTGTGGGTATTTAAAACAGGTCGTTCAAAAGGAGTTTGCCCCTCTGTTTCACCTATTCTGACTTTCCTGACTGACTTTTGGAGCTGACTTTTTTTCCAGAGGGATAAATACCTTGCTGTTAAACTTTAGGTAGTTATTTGCATCACAGGGCAAATAAGAATTATGCAGGAATCAAGATGTTCATTTCCTATAACCTCTGTTGAAGAAGTTTTGCTGTCCACTGCCCCTTCCACAAAGGTTCTTTAGGCATCTGTCTCTTCCACATTTGTGTATTAAGGATTTGTCTCTTGCCAACAATCATAATGAGGATAAAGTTTTTCCATTTCTGAATAAAGCCACTCTTGAGTGGCAGCAGTTACTCTCTTTGTACTGACATCTCATTACATTACTCATGTAATGACGTAAGTTACACAGCAAAACTTGCTTTACATATACTTTATTTCTTCATGTGGCTTTAAGAGGGATAAAAACTTAAATATAAGTATTTCCTGATGGTTGTAAATATTAACTAACTTGGAGAAGTTTCAGTATATACACATAGTGCAGGAATTAGCATGAAGGGTATTTTTACCCTTTAATGTGTATTTCACTGTTCTACTCTCTCCTGTGCATCCAGCTATCTCTGGGATAGAAAAAAGGGATATTAGAGGGAAAGTACTGGGGAGAGGAACAGCTTCATGTGCTGCTTTTTTTTCTCGTAAACCAATTTTTATTTTCACTTTGCTTTCTCTTAGATAGATGAGTTATATCTCAAGGCAGTGTGTATTTATTTAGAAAGTTACCTGTTTAAGGAAACAATTCATTATGTGTTGTGGAGCTGATGAGTTCAGTAGAGCCACCTTTTAATCCTTGATTCCCTGTGGATTTTCTTTCACAATACCTTTCTCCTTTAAGTCCCTAAAACTACAGTCCTTTTGAGTGAATAGGGGCTATTTTATACACCACCCTGCTTCCAATCCAATTAAAGGCTCAATAATAGACGGATTAGGGAAAGTTTACTTCTTAGTAGAAGTGCAGCTTTGGAAAAATAGTGCGTTGATAGCAAGAGGGAATGTGAAGGAAAGCGGAGAAAATTAAGGAGATAATGGTCAGTAATCTTAACTTGTCTGATGTTTGCGCTGTTCACAATATAGCAGACTCACAAAATGCCTAGAACAATGATTCAGATTCTTTAACCATTTTGTTGCTGGAGTTTGCCTGTCTCTTCAATTTTCTTCACTTTTGCTTTTGTTATCTGCATCTTGCACAAATGCCACCTAATCCTTTACTTTAAGTCCCCAGAGTAGGAGACTTTTGTAGTGTTTTCTTTCGGGGGGAACTGAGGAGAAATGCAGGAAAGCAAGGAGTTGATGACAAAGTTAATCTGTTGTATCATGAAAGTAGTTAAGTATCGAAGTTTGTAAAACATGTTTTAATTAACTTTTTAGGAGAACTGCCATTTAAGTATCTCTGTGACAAATAACAAACTTCCTTGAGAAGTTTTTTGAGTGAAATGGTCAAGGTTAAAAACAAACCCTGAAAATGTTATGTAAACTAGAAAATACAGTATTAAAATGTTGTTTCATGCGTAATAAACACATTAAGTCCAATTATAAAAATAGTCTTGACATAAAAGTCGTGTTTCCTATTCAGTCCTTTGCCTGTCACCTCACCTTACTGGTTAGTTCCCAAACAAATGGTTTTACTGTAGAGTTAAGAAGGTGCAAATGCCTCAAAATTACACTTTGAACAGTATCCTTTGCATGCCCCTGAAAGGGTCCTCGAACCACATTAAGCAGTGCCACTGGTCAGCAAACTGGTAAGACCACGCTCTTCTTCCAGAAAACCAAGTTAGGTGGTTGAACAAGGAATGCCGCTTTGTGCCATCAAACCTTTCTCCCTTTTTTTCCCCTCTTTTTTGGAAAGGGGGGTGGATAAATTAAGCCTTCTCCATTTTGTAGAACAACGAGTAGTCATTATTTTCAGCTACTTTGCTACCTTATTATTGCCAAGGTCTCTACAGAGCCTTTTTCTTTGCCTACCATAGTGGATTGTAGTGGGCTAAATGTTTAATGAGTCAATGCGTTAAAGGCTTCACTTTTCTTCCAATTAACCCCAAGACCACTCTGGCATTTTTGTAAATCCACAGAAGTATTTTGTGAGGCCTAAAGGGTAAGCTGCAGGCAGGCTGTGAAGAATGTAAAAAGACTAACCTGCTAACAAACACTGTGCAATGGGACAAAGAGAGTTTAATCCGTATTATGGTAAATGCTGGCTTAGTGTCCCAAAAGGGCTTTGCAGAGTGGAACAAAACAAAGAGGGCAGCACCAATAAAAATCCAGTGCTTTTATTTTTATACACAAAATTGTTGCAAAAGAAAAACTGATAATAGCATTAAGAAAAGGTTTGAATGGTGGTTTTAAATATGATACTAAACATTGCGATTGTTCACCATTTGAATACTGTTTGTTATACATAAAGAAAATAAAAGCAACATAGAGGCTCCAGTTGATTGAATATTCATGAAAATTGGTCAGATGAGTACCTCAATTTAAATTTGAAATGTTTGTGAATTAGTATATAGTAACATAATATATAACCTATATGTTCATTAGTGTGTGTTTCTACAGAGAGAAACACAGGAATATATTTTATGTGAATATGTGCAAAATTCAAGGACATTTATAAATATATAATAAAATGCTAAGGACTGTTATTTATCCTCCTCTTAGAAAACAAACAAAAACCCATGCATAGTCACTTATCTTACTCAAAATGCATTAAAGAATAAGGAAGATTTGCAGAATATAGTATTGCATTCAAATTCTTCATATTGAAAAAGAGGCTGGCTGTGCTTATACTTCAAAAATTAGAACAAATTAGCAAATCAAGCAATTAATTTTTAATGCTTTAACACTAACTGTGATTTTGTCTCTGTAACTATTTTAGTAAGAGGAATGTTATACACTCAAATGTAAAGTAAAAAAGTGTGTAACTATGAAGAAAGAAGAGAAAATAAATAGCATTCCAGGCATGGGAGGAATCGGGAAAAGATTATTCTTGATGCTTCTTTAAATGCATGGTCATAGCTCTAAAAATAAAAACATAAAGTTCTGAGCTGTGCATAGCATAGCTTAGGAAGTGTTTTTCTGTTACTTTGTTAGAGATATCTAATTACTTTAGTTATATCCACTTCTTCTGATGATATGAATAAACCCCTTACATGTTAGATATGCCCCCAACCCTGAAGTGAGCTTTGATAGCAGTGATCTCATTGTGTTATCTCATAATCATCCTTTCCATATTTATTTCAGTTTTGCTCTGGGAATGAGCTTTAGCGTGTTGGAGAGCAGTTTTGGAAAAATGTAATTAGCAGCTCTGATTAAGATAGCCTTGGATAGCTGAAGCAGATCTGCAACTGAGTCTTTTGCTAAGAATAACATATTATCTTTAAATGCAAGAAGGGATGAGAGAGACAGAGGTGTTTGCTCACTTCTTTGCGGGGATGGTACAGCATGGAAGTTTGCTCTGATATGAGTCCCTGGAAAAGGCAGACTGGCCTGGCCTTTGGCAGTGGGCACAAAACCTGCTCAGAGGCTGCTTAGATTAAATGATGTGATGGAGCTCCATGTGCTTCTGACACAGAAGGGATGGCAGACCACATTTTGGGGTGAGATTTTGTTCTGAGACACTGAACAAATTCATGGTGATATTCCCCAGATAGAGAGGGCTGCCTGCTGGCAACAGATACAGGAGTTCAATGTGTAAACTCTGATAAGGTTGACATGTAATTTGTGTTACAGTTTGATTGTTAATTGTATATAAAGCAGGAGCCTTCACAGATCTTTTACTGAGAGCCCTTAACTGGGAGAAGTAAACCCATGTCATTAAGAATATATCCTTTAAGGAGAAGGAGGGTAACTCTTTTTAAATTAAGCATTTACTTGATTTTGAATACTTTCTTTTAGTGTTGTGGAATTAGTGTTGTGGAATTGGGCCAACAGTCTCAGTTGGTTTTGTCATGAGACGGAAGTTTTTTCCAAGCATCACATGTAAAACATCTCTCTTTTTATTTTGTGCTTTTTCTCTAATACTTAAGTGTGTTGAAGATTAATTAGAGTTAACTGCATTCACAAAATCTGTCTACTGGGATGTGTAACCAAAATATTTGAATAGCTAGGATTTTGGCAATATTTGTAGCTTTTCAGCAAATTACAGTCATATCCATTTACTGCAGGTGGAAAACTGGCATGAAATTTGTTGTTTAAAAATGTAGCCTTGGACCTAAGAATGGTCTTGGAATGAAATCATGGACATTCTTTGCTTCTAGTATGAGAGAAGTTACCTACTTCAGAAGATGTAAGCATTTTATGAAAGACATTGCAGAGGCGCTTGGATTTGCCATTTATGTTTTTTGTCACTAAAGAACGCAGCTATATTGGAGTACACATTTTATTATATTAGAATTTGTCTTATTTGGGGTGTTTTTTATGCCAGAGACATATAATCTTTGCAGCTGGATGATTCTTGGAAATTGCTGTGAAGCAGAACTAACCAGCTGAGCTGCTTCTTCTGCAGTGTATTCCTATAGCTGGCAAAGAGCCACTGTGCTGAAAAACACCCGTGCAGTGGCAATGACAAGGTATTTTCAGAGGCACAAAAGCACACAGTGGTTCCTTAAATTGAGAGGAGGGTTCCAGCACCCCATTAATGCCAGTGGGGTCTGACACAGAAAGAATTGACTTGGGGCTCTTTAGTCCTTTCTTACAACATCCTGGGCTGCATTAAAAATGTTGTGAGCAGCAGGTTGAAGGAGGTGATTCTCCCTGTCTGCTCTGCCCTTGTGAGACCCCACCTCTGGAATCCTCAGCACAGGAAGGATGTGAATCTCAGGGAGCAGGTCCAGAGGAGGGCTATGACAATGATCAGAGATGGAGGAAAACAGGCTGAGATTTGGGGCTGTTCAGCCTGGAGAAGAGAATGTTCCAGGGTGACTTTATAGCAGCCTTCCTGCAACAAAAGAGGGCTTAAAAAAGGAGGGAGAATGAGAGAACGAGGACCAATTTTAAATGATAGGAGGAAAGCTATAGATTAGATGCTAGGAAAAAATCCTTTACTCAGAGGATAGTGAGGCACTTGAACAGGCTGCCCAGAGAAGTTGTGGATGCCCATCCCTAGAGATGTTCAAGGCAAGGCTGGATGGGGCCCTGAGCAAACTCATCTCGTGGGAGGCACCCCTGCCAACAGTGGGACTGGAAGCAGGTGATCTTAGTCACAGAATTACAGAATCTTTCAGGTTGGAAGGAACCTCCAAGATCACCAAATCCAACCTTTGACTGATCACCACTTTGTCAATTAGAGCTTGGGGCTGACTGCCATGTCCATAGAGGTGCTTTCTAACCCAAGGCACTCTGTGATCTACCTGAGGAGTCAAGTTAGGGAGCTGACCTATTCACACCTTTCCTTACATGGATTTTTGCAAGGGTGATTCCTTGATCCAACTACCTCTGGTCCCATGGGAACCTTAATGGCAGGAGAAAGAAGGCAGCAGGACCAAACGGATCAGAGCAGGCCACACCATTCTGGTGGCTGCCACCTGCTGTGGAGTCATAGCCATAAACTCCACCTGTAGTCAAATGTTAACTGCTGGATTAGGATTTTAATTGAGATCCTTTAAATCCAGTGGGAACTTAAATGGAGTGTGTGTTGTGACAAGAATCACGAGAGTGGAGAGTTCAGCCCTTTCAGGGATAAATAACCTTGTTATCAAGAACAGTGTGCTTTGGGGAGAAAATGTCTGGTGTTAGAGTAAGATAGATACATATATTGTCAACTGCCACTGATTTCTACTGCTGTTTTAATATAATATTTTTTGTGGGTTTTGTAAAAAATACACATATGTATTTGTTGTTTTGGGAATGATCTTAATTACTCTTTTGGCAGTTTGACATCCTTCTGTATATGTTGGATGCAACATCATTTATACTTTTTCTCTGGATTGCTTTTCAAACATAGATTCTAAAGCCAAGGATTCCTACTCCAGAGAATGCAAGCTCATTGATACCTCAAATTGTGTCTTTATGTAGAAGCCAGTTGTTTCTCCTAACTTAATGCTGAAATGTTAAAGCTGCTCCATCCCATGTTCCTGGGCAAAAGTTGTGTCTTCTACTGCTTCCCAACCTGCTCCTTGTAGTGCTCACTGAATAATAATCAGGTATTACTGGTATGACACTTCCCCCTTGAGAAAGGAAAGGCATTAGTGTGTAAATATTGAATTGTTACTGAGTGTGTGATAGCATCCAGAACTTCATTCCTGCAATCTTAGTGAAGGGCTGTATGATCTCTGCGGCTGCAGGTGCACCAGTGCTATTTAAAAACTGCTTTAATTATGCTTATTACATGTAAAAAAAAATTCTTTTATGTCTTTGTATCTCTTGCATTTAAGCAAAATGGTGCAGAGATGTTTTTTATTCTCTAGAGAATGTGTTCTGGACAGATAATACTTTGAAAGTAAGAGTTATTTTTTACTTTTTTAAAATCACAGCTTTTTATTTTTTAACTTTCAGATTTTTAATTTTTAAGTATTTTCAGGTCTAGTGTTCCAGTCCTTGGCCCTGCACTTTGAACCTAGACATAACTAGTTAGTACTGTTAGAAAAGTCGTACAGGAGCCCTGATTAAAGGATTTTGATAAAGTAATTAAAATACTAGTTAGGTTAATTTCTTTCTTTGGCCTGTTTGTTGCTTCTTAACATTATGGAGTTTGGAAATAATCATAAACCATTATCATTCATCTAAAAACTGGAGCAAATTCTTTTCTGTTTACTTTTGAAGAGATTCTAGTGTTAATTTTCTGAACTGTTTGCAAAGCTGCATAGTATTTTGATTTCTTTTGTTTAATTTTTCATTTTTTGCCAGATGTCATGTTCATAGAATGCAAAATCATACAATGTAGTGTCTCTGGAAATTCTCTTGGCTTATTCCATCCAAATTACTTTAAACAACTCTATTTGATTGCTGTTTTCAAAAAGAACTGAATAATTACTGTCCTGAATTCCAACAATATGCACAGGTTTGGTGGAGAGAGGAGTAGATAAAGCATATGTTTACATGACTTCCACAATAAATGGTCTCCCTATACAGTTTGCAAATAGCGATTATAATTTCATGTTAATAAGATGCAGGGAAATGTACTGAAGGAACAGTGCTTTGCTGCTTTTGTCACAGTTTCATCAAACTGATTTTGTCAGCACTGGAGCATAACCCTTGCCACATCAGTTTGAGTGCTCATTAGGCAGCCGATTTGTCTGAATCCTCATTAAATTGATTAACCCATTTACTTATGGATGATGACATGTTATGTGGTACAGGAATGGTGGTTAGGGACTGGGATCAAGACTCTCGTTGACTTTGCTAGCATTCAGTTGTTTGTTTCTGCAATAAAGTTGTGCATTCGAGCACTACAGCAGCAGTAATTTACATTTTGCAGAAGTGTGGCATCAGCTGAAGGGTTGAACTTGCATTGTGTAAACTTGCGCTTCTGTCAGACAATTACAGACAGAAGTTTAGGAGCTTTGTAGGTTTTTAGCCTGCTTCTATTCCCTATTTGTTTCACTTGGGTACTAGACTTTTTCATAAGAACCTAAAAGATTCTCCCGAACATCTGGTTTAATGTAAATTGAATAGCAAAAAGGAAACAAGTAGAAATCGTCCTCAGTTAACACATTCAGAAGAGAGAGATGCTGTTAAGCAGGGATACTTAAAGCACTTCTCTGAAAAACAGCTTTCAGAAAAATGATTAAAATGGAAAAAAGAAATCAGTCAGTGATTTAGGTCAAATTCCATACATTCACAGTTTAAAAATTTGTATTTTTATACTTTGATATGTTGATATGCCTCTAATATTTTAAGGTGCTGACTGTGTGCAGGTTGTGGATGCCAGCCACTATTTTGGTGGTCATATGTGAAACTAGAAAATAAAATCTAAGCATGCAGGGTTTAACAAATAATAAAATATTTTATTTTAGTTCAGTGACTCTGCATTTGAGTGGATGACAAGCATATTAACTCATCTGTGCAATTTTGAGTTGAGATCAAATTCAGTTTGGGATAGCTCAAGAAACAGTGGAGTATTCCAAACTTTATGAAGATGAAGAAGCCTGGATTCTTGAGCGGACAAATAATTTATTGTGGTGAGAATTACATTTGCACTTCCAGGGCTGAATGTGCCATGAACACGATGTGGTGTGAATATGCTCTATGTGTTGGAAAAGCAGAGTGCTTTTTGTGTCACAGGGGTGCAAAACAAGTCTCCTCATGGGCTGTGGCAGTACCGCAGTTTGCAAACAGTGGCCAGAGATCTTCCTCCCTTAATGCAGGACCAGAAGCAGCAGTTGGCTGCGTGTTGGCCAAACTACAGGAAAATAAAATCCAATACACTTTCGAAGATGAAAGAAGGAATTTGCAACATGAAACTAGCGACTGTCTATGGTAGTGAGTCAGACTGAAACCATTCCATCTCCTTCACCCCAGCATTATTGTCCTTCCCCCTGCCCTAGGTGACTTTCTGTCTGATACCTGTCAAACTCCAGCTTTACCCCAGGGCCCCAGACATAGTCCTTGGAGAAATGAGGGATTGGGCTAGCAGTAGGAAGTGGCTGGGCATGGATGAGGTGCAACGTTTACAGGGCAGCCACCTGCAAAAATCCATGTGAAACAGTAGGTTGAATGGAAGGTGGTAGCAGGAGAGGGGAAATAGTCTTGGAATTGTTTGGGAAATAAGGCAAACTTTTAATGGACAAGAGAGTTGGGGGAAAAAAGGTAGGCCATTGAGGGAACTGTAAAAGTGATTTTACAATTTGCTATAAGTTAACTAGAGCTGTGTTGGTTCTTTGCTTTAAAGTAAAGGATAGTCACTACTTAATTTTTAAAAATCATTAGTGTGCATTTATATATACACTGTGACACTAACTATTGTAAGCTTTTTTGATAATAAAAAATACTGTTCCCCCTGTTCAATCTTCTTGGCCTAAGGTTAGGATTGATTATCTTCTTAGGCTTCTTGTAAGGTTAATAATAATGTAATAATAACTTTCTGTAGAATTGAAATGAGACTGAGCATGGGAAAATACCCTGTCATTGTAACAATTGCACAATATTTGTGGTTGTATTTGTTTATTTGGATATGCAGTTTTACTGAGTCAGTCAGACCAGTCTTGTTTCATTGAGGAGGTGAACTAAGTGCAGGAGAACTTGCATCCTTTCTGTAAAAGAGATTACTGTCACTGAATTAAATAGAGCTAGAATTTCACCCACCTTTTTATTTTTTTGGAGGAAACAGCTCCAGAAGCATCATATTTGGGAACTTCTTTATACTAGATGGGGTCTTTTAGAAATGTCATTTATTTTAGTTTACTAATATGTGCCAGTATTTGGAATGATGGGGAGAGTTTACAGAAACAAGTTCTTTGACTTTTCTTTCAGTTCTGTAGAATCATGTAATAGAATATTTGCAAAGTGCATATGGAGCACAGATAATGTTCACACAGGAGGCTGGTGATCAGAGTTAAATTACTGGGCTCTAAATTTTTCTACATCCCCCTCTTTTCCTTCTTCACTTGCTCTGACAGTTACAGACCGTTTCTCTAATAGAGCTTGCATTTGAAGATAAGCCTGCATGTAAACAAATTAACTTTTCTTAAATGGAGAGCCATTTCATCTGCAATAATATACCAATTCATAAACTATCAGAAGCATATTTTTTAAAAAAGAAAAAGATAAATGACCCATTGTATAACACTTACTATTAGGCAGACTAGATGTCCCTGTGTTCTGGGAGATAAGGCTCTTGTATTATTACACCCTAATAAAATGAGTTAATGTTTTAGTATCAGAGATAAAAGGACAGTTGGATATATTTAATAACCAAACTGAGAAACACTTAATTTTAGTTGTCTGTAGCAATATAACACAAATTCCCCTGTAAAACAAATTGCACTTTTGGAATATACTTTAATGTGCATTCGACAAAGGAGAAAATGAGGTGATTGAAGTTCAATTTGTAGCATGTTATTAACCATTTCCGCTTGACTAGATGCGTAAAAGGATAATGGATGAGGGTTTTATTATTGCCTTTCTGCTAAAATGAAGTGGTGTAAAAGATAAGGTGATGAGATTAATGAACATAAGGAAAAGGCGTAATCAATCAAACTCCAACAGGGTGATGAGATGACAGTACTTAAGATTTGCAAGGATATATTTTTTTAAAAGTGGATTTTATCAACACTGACGTTTTGGTTGGGTGGAATGCTAAGAAGCAGATACATGCCAATTTTAGTTATTTTTTGGTGGGTTCAATTACTACTGTATGTTTGAAGCTTCAACAATTAATGTGACAAATTAAAGTTGTTAAGTCTATTGTTAAACTTAAAATTTGCATTAAATCCCCCTATATGATTATTAAAGGAGGATAAGCAAATGCAACTTTTGTCAAGCAGAAAGGATGTTTTATTGATCAGTTCCTCACTGGTGGAGCATTCCTAGATGTATTTGGATGAGTTATTTTTAGTCTGTACTGCCTCAAGTTTTGCATTGTAGTCATTTCAGCATTTCAGTCACTGGTTCTCATGTGCTCAAGGAAGAGTGAGAAATGCTTTCCTTGCCCTGTAATAAGTTCTCAAACATAAAACTCCACAAGATTTCAGCTTCCAACTCCTCAAATAGAAAATTGATTATCTTGTAATGATAAATCTACTAAAGTTTCTAGCTGTAAATGTGTTCCTCTTTGTAGGGTGAGATATTTTATATTCAGATCTCAAATCTTCTTTCCTCTAACACATATCTTAAAATTGATTATCTATAATGCTAACACATTATGGGAAGAATTGATTACAGGTGTTTTTCTTGTAAGTATTTCAGTTCAGCTAGAGAAAAGCCTAAAGGTAGAGAGCCTTAAAATTCAGTTTTTTTTTAAAAAAAGAAAGAACATGGAGTTCCACACCAAAAATCACTTAAGAACTGCAAACACCACTAGAAAATATTTTTTTCTAATTCCTCCAGTTTCCTGCTCCTTTTTCAAAATGTGGAGCTGTCTAGGAGGGGAGCTGCTATCCAGTTAGGGTCTTTTCCCTACTTGAAAAACATTTAAGAAGGGCTCCCACATAATTCTTTCAAATGTGGTAAATTTATTTGATAAGGGTTGCCTATTAAAAGTCTGCCTTAAGTTAGTATTGTAAATGAAACATGCGCAAGCAGGATAAGTTGCTGTATTTTTACAAGAAACTTAGTTCTTGGCAGCACTTAGGCCAGGATGGATAGGATATTGCTGTGGGGTTAGGATTGTCTGAAGAGAAGCAGTTGGAAATGCTTTTCCCTCTTGACTTCAGCGTTTATGAAACACTGTTAGGTACTGGCTGGAAACTGGGGCTTTGTCAATACTCCCACATTAGACTTGGCTCTTAGGAAAACTTCCAGTTGTGCATAACAGCATCATGGGTTTGGAAGATAAATGCATGACACAGCCCAGATTAAAATTCTTCACAAGAGCTAATATTTTCACATAGACTTGCTGCCCTCTCTCCTCCTGTCATCTGCAGAATTCTTTGATAGACTTATTTTTTATTAGGCTCTCAGGAGTAGCAAGTTTTAGATTTAATACCCCAGGGGGAATGGCAAGGCAAATCATGTTGTTGGATCAATTGTTCAGCTATCCCCAGACTGCTGTCTGTGGATCTGTTACACTTGAATCACATTTTCAGCCTTTCTTATCAATCATTTGGACTAGAAATGCTGTTTAATTTTCTATTGCATTTTTAAGCTGAAATAAGGGTTTTGTTCTTGTTCTGTTCCCCAGAATCATAACAGTGGTTGTAGACCTTACATTAGCTGTGCCCCTGGCTTGCTTAATCTTGGAAAAGGGTCTTTGCTTGTAGGAATGCTTTAAAGCTGAATTTATATTTCTTTAGTTTAGCATTTACTAAGATGAATATCAGCAGTTTTTGTATGAAACCTCCTCTTCACATGCCTTTTTCTTTTTTTAAAAACATGGGGTAAGTTTTAATTGGACAAATAATTTCTGTGGGTGATCTTAAGGGGGTCTCCCTTACAGGCTGTAACAAAACCTTGGTCAGTGACTGATTTCAGTCAGTTCTTTCTTCTGAGAAATTAATCTACTTTTACAGGAATATAAGAAAAACGTAAAAACACAGATACAAAATACAAAGTATACTCATGTGGGACTTTATTATAAAAAAGAGCACACATGAGATGTGTCCTTTGATAACTAAGAACAATTCCTCTATTTTGTTGTCATATCTGTATTTGGCTTTGGTTTGCAGTACATGAACTCGCAGTGGGTGGAGAAGGGCTTGAGCAGTGAAGGGTTTTATAGCAGTTCTGTGCTATCTTCTTATCCAGCTTCTGAGAGCAAGAGGGAAGATTTGTTCAGTATTACATACAGTCCTGGGTACCCCAAATGAGGCAAATGTATGTCAGCACCTGCAGCTGCCCCACTTTACTTGAAGAGGAAGAGGTTCTTGCAGCACCTGAGAGTCTCTGCAGCACAAAGGTGGCATTAAGCCATTTTTGCATCCACATCCTTTTGCAAGGGGCACCTTCTGTGCCACATCTCTCACAAAACACTGTGCAGAATCTTCCAAAGTGAGCGGCTGGCTTGGCAGCTCTGGACTCTGACTTTTCTCCTTGCCTTTGAGAGGCACATCTGTTCTATGTATGGGCTTGCTTCCCATTAATGAGCTGATCAGATGCAGTCTTTCTTGATGACTGGTATTCTAGTTTCCTGCCAGATGTGTGGGGGAGTTTTTGTTTTTGTTTTGTTTCTGATGAAGGAATATGAAGGTCAGCTTACAGGTCACTGATTAAAAAAAAAAAAAATCCTTCTTTTTTCGGCATTGAAACTAATTTTTTTTTCATTGCCAGTTTGCTTTCTGCTCCTCCTTCTGCAAGATCAGATGGAAACAGCAGACACTGGACAGCTGCCAGTGTTGCAGGTGTAGTGGTTCCTTCTTGGTTGTAGTTGCTGCTTCCACTTGCACATGCTCTGGAGAGACCTTTGCTGATACAAAGCAAAAGTAGCCCATGGGAGAAGTCATAACCTGAAAGTGGTGAAACAGGCCAGGTGCAGGGCCCAGCAGTGGAAATCTGACATGACTATTCTCATTTGCTGTTCCAAATACAAATTTGGAGAGACATTTACAGCAAACATGAGCCTTATTTTTCTAAAACAGAGTCTCCCCAGGCCAGTGATCACAGCACCAGCCTGACAGAGCTCAAGAAGCGTTTGGACAGCACTCAGAGACACAGGGTGTGACTCTTGGGGAAATCCTGTGCAGGGATGGAAGTTGGGCTTCAGTGGTTCTTGTGGGTGTCTTTGAGATTCTTGCTCCTGTTTCTTACGTTTCACCATACATAGTAAGTAATACTGGTAATACTGCGGTGGATAAGAGCTGCTCTGAGTCTGGAAATTGTCCTAATTTTCAGACTCTGTACTTACTAAAGATCAACCAACAGTCTGATAAAGACTATCGTCCGAGACTTTTCTGCGTATGAATTTTATAAAAGGAGAAGGACCAACCAGACTTTAAACTTAAAGGAACTTTAAAATTAAGAAAAACCCAAATCTACAACCTTTCGGTCATTATACGTGTGTGAATCTATCTATCTATATATATCTATATATCTGCTTGATTCCTTTTCACTGTTTTTCTGGCACTTCCATCTTTGAACAAGCGAACTCTTTTTAGGACCTGTTTTGAAATCCTCTTTTAAAATTGCAGTAGCATTACAGCATCATGGCATGATTTTGAGCCACTAGTCCTGTATTGTCTTCTACTAGGAAATTTTCTGTATGATTTATATTTTCAAAGTATGTATCATGGTCATACTTATCACCTCAGAAACATACTTTTTTTTCCTTAATGGGACTACCAGATTCTAGGGAGTGTGCTAAAAAGTTTTAAGATTTAAAAGGGTTTTTATTTTATAATCTCCTTTCCAATAATAAAACATTTCCATAATGAATTAATGAATTCAATCTGAATTTTTTTTTTTTTTTGTTAGCACACAAGGAGATGGGAAGACAAATTAATTGATCACTTTTTGCAGAGTGAAAATTTGGAATATCTAAAGCTTCCTGTTCTTTGTCTTTTAGGGTTTTTTTTGCATTAATGAACTTGAAGGTGAGCTAACTAACAAGGTAGCAGTAGTTGTGGTGATAGAAAGTTATGAACCAATATAAAAGGGTTGTGAAGGACTTTTTAAAGCCATCTAGACACCTGCTTCTCAGCTTGATAGATAAAATGATGGCAAAGGGAGTTTTCCCATCTGGTTTTCCAAAATTCTGTCTCACACAGGGTAAGAAGTGCACTGCTGCACCATTCATTACTAAAAGTCTTAATGCTGATAGTATTTTATTTCAGCATTTTTGATGCAAATTCCACTATTTAATATTATCAGCTTATTTTCACAACTTCTACACAGTGAGAAATCATTTCAAGGAATTCTGCTCACTGATGCTTAAGCTCTCTTCTTGAGCTTTTGCAGGTAATGTAATTTTTTCAATGTATACACAGTGAAATGAAAACAAGCTTCTTTAATATTTCCACTTTGTCTGTTTAACTGATGGAATTCATTGACACATGAAGTCATGAAGTTGTATGATTTAATGCAGTCCAGAAAGACTATGCTGAGTTATTCCTAAATCATGGAAAGATTCTTGGTTTTGATTTGTTGTGTGCATTGTTTTACATACCAGGTGTATGAAGTTTGTATATGTAGGAATGTCAGTGCTGTATCAAATACCACAAACAGGTAACCCTGGTAGAGGAAAAAGTGTTGCCCTTCTCCAGGTGATGTAAATATCAGTATGAGCCATTCATATCTACCTCTTGAGGAGCAGATCCAACTAGCTCTTAAATCAGAATGTAACTGAATCAAGATATCAGACAACTCCTCCAAGAATCTGTGAATTCCTGCAATTCTGGCTCCTTTTTATCGTAAATAAGCCTGCTGTCGTATTTTCCAAACACAGGTATAACTTTATGTCCTTTACCTTGCAGGGCTTGGACAGCCACCCAAACCTGTATTAATTTTCTTCTTTTTGGACTTCCACTCTCTGAGGCTGCATAGTTTACTTCGCATAACTGTCTTTAGCAATCAGATGTTCCTGTTCTTTGGGTTAATTAAATGTTTTCTGATCGTGGTAATGAACCCCTGCTCTCTAAAAGCCAGCAGGGTTAATCGAGAAGGAAAAAAAAATAAAATTGTTTATGAAAACAGTTGAAGGGAGTAGGAGAGTTGGTAGTAAATTTGCTGGCATTGTATGCAGATTTATTAGTCTATGTGAGGTGTTTAGAGCCACAAAGTCTTATCAGAAAAGTTCTGAAATACAGGCTTTCTCAGTAATTTCATTTCCAAGTTAGATTGGGATAATCAGAAAAAAGGTTACCTGTAGTTAGTAGAAGACGACTTTCATAAAATTTACTTTGCATGCATTTTTTTTCACACTGAAATGCATCTTAAGTGACAGGATAAAGGGAGAAAATATAGTTGTGCATTCCTCTATTTTAATAATCTGGGAAATATTTTTCATGTCATCACAAATTTACTTATCTGTGGTCTGAGACAGATTTTATTCTTATTATTCTTATTATTTCCAAGCACACGGTGTTTTTATTTGTTTATTGTGGAGAGAGAAATGATTTCAAAACTGAATGGATCTAGAAACAGAACTAAATCCTAACAAAAGATCGAACTATTTACAGGTCCAGAGGCCTTCAGGTATTTGAAGCTAATATAAACAGCATAATGTGATATAGGAATTTCAGTTTGTGGTAAATCTGTCTGTCCCCAGCAGCTTCAGATAAAATAATTCTATCCTTCTCAAGCACATCAATTTGCTAGTCGGTGGTTCATGTATCAAAGAGCATTCTGTGAAAATATCAATATCATTGGTTAATATAAATGAAATTAATTTTTAAAGCTGGGCTAAAGGTTGACATCTGAAAAATTGCATTACTTTGCAGAAGAGAAATTTCTGTCTTCCAGTGAAATTTCAGGTCATAAGGGCAAGTAATTTTCACAATCTTCAATGGGAACCAGTGAAATATGAACTTCATTGTCACCTAGCCCCAAAGCGATAAGATAAAATGAGCTGATACATCATTTGCTGTGGTTTTATCATCTCCTTCAGTAATTGGAAGAGAAAACATAAGAGTCCTTTACCACCCCCCTCCCCAGTCCCTTCACCACCCACACCCAGGCATAAGCCATTTTGCTCTGATCAATACAAAGGTCACAGAGTAGTTATTTATTTATTTAATTTTTTTTATGCCGGGTAAAACTGTCTAGTGGAACATTAAAGTAATGAATATGTTTAATTGAGTTTGTCACCCATGAAAATGCTGAACAGGACTGTGTAACAGACTGCATGCTCACGGGGGGACTGGTTGGGAGGTTGGTGCTCGTTGCCTGTGGATTTCAATGGCTGATTTTGTAAATATCTGAGATTTAAAGCGAATATCTTATTTGTTGTTTCTTTGAGAAATCTAAAGTAAACCAATAAACAGCTGTGATTCATTGAAGAGCATGTTGATATTTAAGATTATTAGTAATCTGATCTAATTCCCTGTTAATTCAGGTGTACTTAGATGTATTTGAACAAAGAGCAGGGTAAGACCATTTTACTGTGGATCTGCAGGCAGGAACTGAATAATACCTGGACAGTAGAATCCAGGGATCCTCAGCTGGAAGGTTGAGGTTAAGGTAGAAATCCAGGTTTCTTGTGAACTGAGTGTCAGATTTTGTAGCCTCTGAGTGCTGTAATTTTGCCTTCCTGAGTAAAAATGACCCCAAATGACCTGGAATGTTGCTAGAATGTATTTATAAATTTTATGTCTCAACTGTAATCAAATTAGAATGTAAATTAAATGCTCCATATTTCTATTCAGTGCTTTGTTGGGGTTTTTCCTTTGTCTTGCATTGTAACTTGTTTAAAATTAAACAAATGTGTATCAGTTTTAAAATAAGCTATTTAGCTTTTATTTTACTCTTGGCAGTTAAGTTGGCTGGCATATTAAAGTAATATAATTATTCAGTTACTGTTTCAGTTCTATAATCCATTTGCAGACTTAATTGCTTCTAGCCTATTCACGTTTTCAAGATCAATAGTACTTTTCTCTAAAATAAGATATATGATAGCTGATTGGCTTGCTTAACAGGTAAAGCATTCCTTTAGTCTTCAGTAAAATACTACTTTTCTAATTCAGGAGGCAGCTGTAGTGATGGGGGGTGTATTTTAAACTATTGCATAAAGTCTTTTACAATAGTCATTGTTTATGATCAACATTCAAGAAGGATTTTGAAGAAAAGGTAGAATGGGGCATTAGTATTAAAAACTGTAAAATGACAGAATAGCTTCCAAGTAAGTGAGCATTTTAGTGTTGGGGAAATTAGCTGATAAATGGCTGTAAATGGTGAGGACTTACTTATATATGATCTTAATTTGTGGACAGCACTGTGCTACCTGAGTTTTCATGCAACTCTGATTTCAGAATTTCCTCCAGGTAGAATTTGAAGCTGGCTGTTCTTTGCTCACTAATTTCTTGGGGAGTTTCCTGCAGCTGTGCAGTGTCAGGGCCATCAGCATGAGTACAGTGACTGAGTACAGGTTTAGACCTTCATTTTTAATACTTAAAGAAGGGACTTCATGCAGAGGAGAAAGTAATTTTGTATTTTTAATAATGTTGTCATGCTGCCTGTTCATCTGGTGTTACCAGAGTCTAATTACAGAACAATTTGTCTGATGAGATTTTTGAAAATTGTAGAAGTTTACAATTGCCTCACTTTTTACGTGTTTTTAAATGGAATGGTAAGCAGCATAAATTGTCTTTGCTCCTGAAAGGTGCTGTGTCTTTCAAAACAAATGAAATGTGCAATGGATTGAACTTCAATTTTGATGTGTTCAATCAACTGAAATTCTGTAAATACTTTCTCACGTGAGGAAGGCAATTAAATGAGATTTTACACTCTTATTGGTCTCTGCTCTACAACTTGTTCCAAAACTGGTGGTGACTAAAGGCAGGAATGAGTTGGGTTTTAACCTCAAAAATATTATACAATATTATTGAGAAGATAGTTGTTTTCACCCATAAGCCACACAACACAGAGCTCCACTTCATAATTTAAGAAGTGGAGCTCTGTGTTGTGTGACTTATGGGTGAAAACAGTCAAATGCAAAAATAGTTCTCGAAAGTTGTAATTCTGATATCAGAAGTGATTTAAAAAAAACCCAAACAGTTTGCCAGGATAAAAATGCTGAGTTTAATTTGAAGAACGACTCAGTTTCTGCCAGTAGGAGTTTCTAACAATATTTTCTGGGGAGCAAAAGGATTTTTCAGGAGGAAAAATACTTAAGAAGTACTTGGCAATACACGTGAAAGAGGCGCGTTTGTGCTCTGGACCTTTCCTGTGCCCTGGCTGGAGCGGGGGGCGATGCTGCGGTTGCCATGGCGGGCAGTTCAGTGGCCAGCCAGGCCTCTGTCCCGGGGGTGTCCGCGGAGTTCCCGAGAGCGCAGCGTCCCAAAGCAGGCCTGCTCCCACCTAATCCACTTTTAATTGAACTCCGGACACTTTGAAGTGAGGCCTCAGAGCAGGCGAGAGCATTCCTGCTCCGTCCCGGAATGATCCAGCCCGGCCTCAGCTGCTCCCCGTTGTTAACGAGCGCTTCAGAGAACGGCGCGGCCAATGGTGGCCGTGGCGTTTGTTCCAGCTCCTGTTGTAAATCTTCTCTCGCCCAGTTCGGTAAATTCACCGTGGCTCTACGAGGTGTGCAGTGCAAGGCCCCTCTGCTCTCCTCAGCTTGGTGTTTTCCCTTCCATTTTTGAGGAGGCCGCAGGCAGCGAGCTCTGGGCCTCGCTGGCGCAGGGCTCCGCTCCCACGGAAAGCGCTCGCTTCCCAGAAGGAATTATTTCCTGCGCTGCTTTTGCTATGTATCCACGTAGTAAGCGTTCGAATTCGCCATGCACAGAGCGATGGGGACAAACACGCTGGTGGGTTTTAATTGTTGCAGGAAGAGTGGAGGTTGCCACATTGCCCTCTGTCTCTCAAAAAAAAAAAAATTGCAATTAGAAGCTCCAACTTCAAGATTGTAAGATGGATGAATACCAGCAAAAAGTGCTAAGAGATTTCTGTGCATGAGCACTGCGCAGAACTTTGTTTCCTTTGCTACCTCTTTGGTTGTTGTATTCTTAGGGGGTATTTATATGCATGTGACAAAAGCCAACTGCAGCGCTTTTGAATAGCACCACAGAATTTTACAAATCTGCCAATTAGTGTGGATGGCTTATTGGTGAGCTATGGGAAGTGTCAGCCTGGCCCAAGTCTGTTAGTTCCCCAGTTCCTGAAATGTTTAGCAAACACTGACAATCTCTGGTCCTTCCATCACATTGCTAGAATGTTGAACTGGAATAATTACGTAGCTTTTTCCGTCTCTTTCTATGTGTGTGTGTTTGTGTGTGTTTGCTGGGAGAGAAGTTGACTGTGGCACTTGTATTGAGGTGAAGATGAGGGATTAAGTAAAAAGAAGGTGTGGGAGATTATTTGCTTTGTATGTTCTGATCTCTGCTATCAGCTTTTGGTTTGCCAGTCTTGTTTGCTTTTAATTCATAAAACTGGTCCCATATTTTATACTGTACTGTGTAGTGCTTTTATGATGGTGCATCTGCTCTCTGTGCTACAAAAATGCAGGTTTTATTTGTCAATATATGCTACACATGAGGCAAAATCCTCCTTTATTAAAAACCTGTTAACAAATTGTTGGTTTCACTAGCAGTCTTTGTTATGGTAAGGACTTGAATTTCACTTTTTTGTTTTTATACACAATATATTGCTCAAGTGAAATTGCGGTAAGAGTGACGTTAACAACAATTGCATCCGAGTCTCCTTTTCTATTAGGTTTCTATTAAGTGCTTTTGTGTTTGCTAAAATTGACAAATCTCAGATTTTCCTTTTCCTATAATTTGTTAATCTGAGGGAGAGAAGTGCCCAGTCTCTCTGTCCCGTAACACTTACATAATTAAGCTTTGAAACGCAAAGGAAAAAGTGAAGCAACAAAGAAACGAAGTGGCTGAGGACTGAAAATGGGATTAGTTTGAATTGTGAAGGCAGACTAAGCATCTGTGTCTGTCAGATGGGATGACAGGAATTGTAACAAGTTACTTTGACAACCGCTTACTCCGTAGAGAGATTATGCTGAGTTCATTTGCAGGTTTGTGTTTAACCTTAGCTGACAAAATGATACTTAACCTCTTATACAGCCAGCCTTTCTGGTTCCAGAATTAATGAATGCTGCCTTAACCATAAACCTAAGGAACATTTTTTTTCTTCAAAGACATTTTTTTTTCTTTCTTATTTGTTACAGGCCTGTTATTACAATGCTGGAGGGAGTGCAGATAAGTCTAATGCTACTAGAAATGTATTTCAGAATATGGTTTTATGCTTTGCTGAGGTGCCAGACATTTAATAATGTTTTTGAAACTCTGAAACTGTTATGAAAAATAGGCAGTTGTCTTTGAAGGAAAAAATGCAAGCAAATGTTTAAAATATTTGACATAAGTAGTTGAACTCAGGAGTACAAAAAATGCATTAGAGACTTATAGCATAATTTGAAGTTTGAGTGAGTTTTAATTTTGCTGCAGGTTTTGCATGTAACTGGTAGAATCCATGTTTGTGGGACAAAGCGTTTCTCTTTTACAAGGTATTACCTGTCCCTATTTAAGATATTTACAACATCCTCTCTGTCTGCTTCTCCTAGATTCTGGCATATACAGAAGGACTCCATGGAAAATGGCTTTTCTCAGAGATTCGATCGATCTTTTCCCGACGTTACCTCTTGCAAAATACAGCACTGGAGATATTCATGGCAAATAGAGGTACAGTGAGCTTAAAGAAATTACAGCTGTGGATGTGGGGACAGGTGCATTCTGTTTGGATGTTTGGTCATGTCTTGACATGGATTTGTGTAGATAGAAGAAGGGCTTGGATTAAATGTATCAGTATTTAAGTTAGTATTTTTCCATAATTTAGTTTCTCCTTCAGATTCCTTTTTCAATGATAAATTATGATCAAGACTGAACACTGTACATTATCACTTGCCTCACTTTCATTTATATCCATGTGTTTATTTGGTATTCACTGAGGACTCCTGCTCAAGACAGTCCTACCTCTGATCTGTTATGCATATAGGATTTTTTGTGCCCTCTTGGAAGGCTGATAGTTGCTAGTGGTACACACCAAGAACAACGGAATTAAAGAATTTTGCTACTGGATTAGACCAGTGATGCTATGCCTTCGTGCTGTATTTAAAATAGAGCATTGTTTTGGTAGTGGTATTGTCCAACAGAATACTAATCACATGCATAAACACTTGTTCTCTCTGAAGCCATAAATGTCCACTGGTGATGCCATAATTAGCTTGTTATTTAGATTTTTAGGTTATTTCGATTTTATTTGCTGTTTCATAAGTGTCATTCACAGGAAGATAGTGTTTTGAAGATTATTTCTAGAAAATATCTAGAAAGTAAATTTGTAAATGTGTGAACCAGTTAATGCATGCATTTTTTAATTAGTTCTAGACAGTCAATCTGTGCATATAGGTTTAATTTCTATTCATAAAGGAAAACAAATGTAGACCTTGTCTGATGTGCAACAGTGGCAACTCCTGTTGACTTTCCTGTTAGTGATATATAAAAGGAATTCTGGAAATTAAAAAAAAATATATATCTACAGAAATCTAAAGGAAACTTGTCTGATCTGTTGAATACCTGAGCTTAGGGCTGCATTGTTTTGGTTGAGAAAGCCTAAAATGTGTAAAATCACGCTGTATTTCAACTCTTGTACTCGCAGTGGGTGTCATGTTCAACTTCCCTGACCAAGCAACAGTAAAGAAAGTGGTTAACTGTCTACCTCGGGTTGGTATTGGTACCATCTTTGGACTGCCCCAGACCAGGTATTTTTACAATTTGAGTTAATTTTATCTGTCAGTTTGAAGAGTTCTTTTTTTTTTTTTTTTTTAATTCATCAATCCAGCCTGCATGATTTGAAGTGCTTATACCTACTAGTTTACAGAACTTGGAGCAGGAAACCCTTAGGGAGTATCTTGATTTTTTTTGCTGTAAATAGTTTGTTTTAAATAGATTTCTGTACATAAAAATGGGGTTAAAATAGTTTGGGATGTTTTCTGTTGTGTTTTGTATGGTTTTTTATGGAGTCCAGAAAAAAAAAAACCTCTTGGTTTGCAATTAAAGACATTCTGTAAGAACATCAGGATTTCTATTTACAGAAACAAATTATGTGTGAAAAATTTTAACATTGAAGATGCATTTGCTCAATATTTCATATCCATTTGTACTGATCAATTTCTTTGCAACATAATGGAGGTTGCAAAAAAAATCAGTTGCAGTTTCCTTGAATTGTTTACCAATACCTGTAAAGACTTTTTAACTAAAACTGCATATATATTTTTTACCTCCCTAAGTGATGTGGATGTGGTATTTACAGATGTTTTTGTTATGAACAAAATAGTCCTGGGAATTTTATGATAAACTCTCCTCTGTTTGATTTATCACTTCAAGGAATGACTTTACAGTCTTCTTTCACAAACATTAGGAAATCTGGCATCAAATTATAAAAGTTTGAGTTATTTATGATTCTCTCCCCAGCACTGTCCAGAATTCGAATCTCAAGAGGATGGACTTCATAATGAAATTCTATCATCTTATCATTGTTTTCCTTTGTTCTTTAGGGATTTTGAAAACCTCTCCCTAAAGATGACTTTATTCTTACATGGAATTCTAAAAGTATTGTAATTTTCTGATTTAATGATATTCTATCTCTAAATCTCCAGTAACATATTTCTGTAATACATCAAGCCATCATGGAGCAGCTGAATTTGCACAGCTGTAAAGGTTTCTGTTGGAGATTTTTCAAATCTTGACATATCCAGCTGTCAGATGCTTTAATTCTTTTTATTCTTATTAGATTATAAAACTTTAAAAATGAACTTCAAGTATTCAAGTGGCAGTTTGATCTCCAGAGAAATCTACCATAAACCTGGTAGAAAGAATATGTACTACTGCCACTAAAAATCAGATCTGTAGAAAAGGAAGACCCACCAGGTTTTCTCATTATTTTCTTCCAATTTTCTTTGTTTTCAGACGCATTTCTTTGGCTAGTCCACGACAGATCTTCAAAGCTTCCAACATGACCCAGCGGTGGCAACACCGAGAGATTTCCAACTTTGAATATTTGATGTTTCTAAACACTATAGCAGGTATTGCTAATTACTATATATCCAAATTACTGTAATTACACAGAAAAGGAGTTAATCATGGCACATTCTCAGCAGCCATGGGGCACAATTAGATTTTGCTCTTTTAATGAGTAATATTTTCTGTGTATGATTATGTCCTGAAGAAGCTCACAAAAATTCTCCTAAATTTACTTTATTCGTAATTATTTTTATGTTTATGTAAGTCTAGACAGGTATTCATAATGCTGTGCTGAGCTGCACTTAAAATCAGAATATCATGACTGTTGTGGGGGGGTAGGAACTATATAGACTGTCAATTATTTAGGAAAGCCTCAGAAATAGGAACTTCTTTATCTTAATATTCTCAGTTTTAATTTTCATATGTACTATCCTCCCTAAATGTCATAGATACAAGTTCTCTGTAGAGCTGGGAAATCTCAGTCAAGGAACAGGATATTCCTGGAGCCAATACCACTGTAATAGGATGCATGGTTGGTCTCAAAAAAGGGTGTAGTGCCTGGATTGCCAGTGCTGCTGTTCTAGGACACCGTTAATCCAAACCCAGCCCTAATTTGTTTCCACTTATTTGTCTCCTAACCACTCATTCTGTAAACACTAAGTATCGGGGTCAAGGGTGGTCCCCGACAATACTTTTTAGTGTTCTTAGATATCAGGGCAAAAGTGGCAAAAATTAAAGAAGAGTGGTATGATGACCACAGCTTAGTAACATAAAACACTTTAACAATAACTAAAGTAAATGTGGCATGAGGCCCAAAAAACTGAATACAATAACCAAGGGGGCAAGGTTGAAGGAGCCAGTGGTTAGAGACAAAGATACAGGGAGGTCCAAGGTATAAATATGGGGCAAGAGAGGGGGTAGAGTTGAGGTTAGGGTCCAGTGGGGTAGGTTGGGTGGGACACTGCATCAACTAAGGGCCAATGGGGCTACAAGGGAGGGAGAACATTCTAGGAACTGGGAGTGGTGATAATTAATTGGGAAATGGGGGGTTAGGAATATGTGTGAGGTATTAACATAGGCAATCCTATAACTCTTTGGAACTTTTTTCTGGGGTCACCACAGCTTAAACAAATGCCTCCCAAGGTTTAGGGCTGGGGTGTGATTCTTCTTTGGTGATGGTTACCTGACCTGGAATACTGGTCAGGCTGACTCCCACAGCTAAGCTACATTTTGTTTAACTCTGCTTACCCCATCAGCTTCTAACTAGCTGGGCTTCACTTTACTAAGTGGGGCCTGACTGTTGGATCTCATGACATCCCTTTTATTTTCCAACTTATTCTGTCCTCTTAGAAAATTTCTCAATTTTCAGCTGTTTTCTGTGTTATTGACAGTGGTGAAAGGTCTGTTAATTCCCTTTCAGGCTTGGCTCTTGCTAACACGATAGATATAACAAATGCCTGTGCTTGCACTAATTGCATTTTATACAAATGGTCAGTTTTGGTGCTTTCTGTAATCAGTCATCAAGTCAGAGGTGCCAGGATGCTGGCAGATTTTTAAAAGTAGGGGTCGATCTGCTTGCCTTGTTACTGCTCAAGCTGAATGAGGCACATCATGACACTGTTTTCTGTGGCTCTAATGAATGACCCATTTCAGCTTTAATATATAATCAAAATAATAAATGAAATTCTTATCTGCTTATCGTTTGAGGTTAAAAGAAACAAAAATATAACATTAAGGAAAGAGGGAAGGTTGAGTTGCCCATGATAGGGAGTTAAAGATAGTTATCCTAGAGTCCTGTAAGTAGCCATCATCATCAATAACAGGTAATGTGCAATACAGCCAAGTGATTAGGGAAAGACTGACTCTACCATTTAAAAATTCTGCAAACCAGGATGGAAAAATACTGTGTGGTGCAAGAAAACTGGAAGACAAACTTCGGTGGTGGTTTAAAAAATATTTTCTGACAACCTCACAGATTGGATTGTAAAATAATATTCCTGGGGAAGAGGTTAAAACTTGTCTTTGGAGACTTTTAAGACCAGGCTGAACAAAATCTCAAGAGCATGCTGATTGATGGTAATGAATGAATGAGCGTCTGCAACAATATAATAAAAGGAGACAGGATCCATGTAAAAACTGCATTTTAAATTTAGAAACCTGGCTTCAGGGTATGTACATGTGCATGGTATATGTTTATTCCAATTGATTATTTCAGTTTTACCGGAAGAAGTGTATTATTTCCATCTTAGATACATAAAGATTTACACATGAACCTTTAGCCAGACCAAATTTTCTGTCCCGGTAAATGTTGGCATATCCATAGATGGACAATGGGCAAGGATGAATTCCCCTCAAGGTGAATTCCCTGGATGAAACAGTTATTAATTGAAAAATTCTTCAGTCTAAATTCCGGAGCTACTTCATTCTTCTTTCACATATTTTATTTAAGACAGTATGAAAAAAAAAGCGCTTTAATTTTTAGTATCAACAAAAGTCATTGACTCTGTATTTTTTTAAGTGTTCCACCTTAAAGAAACAGAAGACAAGATTATGTAAACAAAGAAAGGAGAAATGTGTAGGAAATGAGTGAATTTAACTGTCAATCTTACTGTATGCAAAAGAGTTTACAATTAAAGTCAAATGGGCTGAAATGTTTTAGATTAAATGCTAGCGTATTGTCAACTTTTCCATTATCCTTTCAATAAAGCAAAGTAGAATATTGAAATGATAACACATCTGAAATAAACTGCAGTTCTTTCATACAGCTCATAAAGTTCCATTGTTGTATCTTTAGAGATTGGAATTTTAGTTAAATCTAACTCTATTCACAGTGGGGGTTTTTTTGTGGTTTGTCAGGTCGAACTTACAATGATTTGAATCAGTACCCTGTCTTCCCTTGGGTTATCACCAACTATGAGTCAGAGGAGTTGGACCTTACACTTCCTAGCAACTTCAGGGATTTGTCAAAGGTACTTGTTGTCAAATATACCTTTATATTTTTGTCATAGTAGGTTGCAGTCTTGTAAACATCTTCTGCTATGTTTAATATGTTAATGTTACCTGCACAACCATTAACAGTGTTTCATTTCTTCATGTGCGTACTGATAATAGGAATCAGATTGTATGAAAATGAATTATTAATGTATTCTTATTGCTTCTGATTATATCAACCTAATAATTGTTGTTGGAAGGTGCTCCTAGTTGGAACATGGACATTACATTTAATTTCAAATTTTAATGAAGTTGGAAATGCTGAGGCTGTTAAAGATTAAAAATTAGCCTTTTTTGTTTGTTTTTTTCTGAAGAGAACTGTGCTTTTTTAGTACCAAACCCTGTGATACCATTATATTTTATGTACTTTTAAATCACTGCCCGTATTCCAATGAGTAGAAATTTTATTTTATCACTTCCTCTGTGTACTCCTTCAGGTATGCTGGAGTAATGCAGCTGTCAGACAGACATTGGCAGGTTTGAACAACTTTTCCAAACAATTCCTTTGTGGCAGAGTAGCCTTGTGGGTTTTTTCCACAGTCCCCTCACCATTTGCAGGCTCGATATACAGCCTGTTTATAGAATGTGATTGTTCTCTTGCAATGCTTTCCCAGAAGGACTATTTCATTTTACAAAGTAGAAGTCTCTCTTTTTATCTACAAAGACTGTGTGCACTGGTCAGCAAGCAGGCTCTTTTTCTAAAAGGTAGCTTTTATGGCAAGTGGTTGGCACGAGGAGCAATATAGCTAATTAGTAGAAAAGGTAAGGGAGGGTATTTTAATTATAGTTTTTTTTTCTTTAAAGTCTTACATAAATTGGTAATTTGCTACTAAAAATATCCCAGTGGAAATATGGCAGGTTTAAAAGTTTTTCCTTTCAGTTTGCAATTGATTAAACTAAACACAGGTCTGTGAAAATCTCCAGAAAAGGTTTTATTACAGATTTAGATTTTCAGCCTTAAAAAAGGTACTGTATAGTCAGCAAATATGTATATATATGTATATGTATATTTATATTTATATATATGTATGTATATATTTCAGTGTGTATGTATATTTGAAGACTATACCCTACCTTTTATGTGTGTATATGTACATAAGGGAATAATGGTCTTAAGTCCAAATCAGAGATTCTGAGGTAATCCAAATATGACCACTGAGGTTGTTGTAATATTTCCTAATAGTGTTACATAATACATAATAATATACACAATTTGAGTAAGTCATTAACGCTAAGATTTCTTAGAATGTCTGCCTGACACAGGTCTGCGTTCATGGGTAATCCTACACATATTTTATATTTTAACAAATCTTTAAAAGGTAAATTTATTTTTAAAGAATCTTTTCTTTGCGAAATTCAATAAATGTTGTTTAATACGCCCCTGGCCAGAAAGTATCTGAAGGTAGTTTGCAGCCAAAAATATCTATCACCAAACTAGTGTACTCTTGTGACTTGCACTTAAATCAGCATTGAAAACTTAAAAGTAACATCAGCCCTGTGTAATTTGAGTTAGTATATAAATTAAATGTACTGATCATTAATAAATTCCTTGGTGATGACATGATTTTTGCAGCCTTATTTTCCATTAACTTTTGTTAAGTGATGCTTCCGCATAGATCATGTCATTGCTGAAATAATTGAAGAAAATGAAAAGTACTTCTGAGAGGTCTCTTTTTAATTGTATTTTCATTTGTAAAGAGTCAATTCAGTCAGCACTGTTGTCCTGGTCTTTCTTCCTTCCTGAAACAACATTTTTTCTTTATTTTAAGTTAGGTACAGCATTTGCCTCCATTTGAGAGATTGGATAGCAAACCTGCTCTATTTCTATGTGTTTTTTTTTTTTATTAACACTGACTGGTTATATGGATTCTCTGTTCATGAAAGTCATCTTTGAGGAGGATTGCTAAGTGTGCTTTCAGTTCTGAGGGATCTTTCCATTGCTGGTGCTGAGGGAGGACATTACTTAGATTGCATCTCTATCTATATTCAACCTTCTCAAGCATTTGCTTGGGAGCTGGGAAATTTAAACAGCACAGAATTATTGTAGATATATGTATTATATGCAGAGATATATATATATATACATGTGTATGTATATATATATATCTATATATATATATATGCATACACACACACACAATGAGGGTCTTTATGCCATACCTGTTTCAAATAAAGCAATTCAAGTTTTAGTTACTGTTTTGGCATTTCTGTCAGTACCAACTCCATGTAGCTTAAATGTTAAACTTTGTGTCAGATGATAAATTTGTGACAAATATCTGGAAGACCTTGCTAATATTCTACTATGAAAATTTGTAGATGTTCTGTATATCATGATATTTTCATTGTAGCACTGCTATCTTGGGGGCAATGCTTCCAAATATGCAATAATTATGTGCAGCAGCATGTCTATGCTTTTGCACTGCTAAAGGTTTTTAAAATATTTAAAGATATTTCTCTTAAATGTTTACATGGTTTTAACAGTCATTTATTCCCTTTCCTTATGCAAGCCCAGAAACTCATCACAGTTTAGTGCTTCCACTGTGTATGGCAGAAAGGAAGTCAGGTCAATATTTTGACTTCTTTTTTTTTGGTGCCTAAGACAATGAAGAATTTACTTTTTAAAAATTATTTAGAAATTGCAAGTTAAGTGTCAGATCTAAGTAACAGTTTTTTGAATGTGTCAGCTAGGAGTCCACAGTCGGTACAGATTTAAAGAACTGCAGAGTGTAGGTTAAACCAACACTTTATTTAAGCAACTTCTTTGGCACCGTTTTGAACATCAGTCACACAATGATAAACCAGAGCAACTGAAATGGTTTGTGGTTAATACTGCTGTCAGCCTGACGAACCCTCCTGACAAATGCCAGGAGTGCACTGCCAGTCTGTTACCCTGCTTTGACTCAAGTGTTTATTCCTTAAGAGGTGACTATGGTTTGGAATGAGTATTACATATTATATTTATAGCAGTATATATTTTATTTATACAGCAGGCACAGTTTCCCACCAGAACATGTGGCTTTTTCTGCATTACTTATGTTATTCATAGGCACATTCTGTTCCTTATTCAGTGGAAGCAATAAATTGCATTGTATTTCTGAGCTTGGATAAGGAAAGAAAGTAGAAGTAAAAACACATGGCAAATACTTAGATACGGAGGTATGATTTTATACTCTCAAAAGTTTGTTACAAGATCTTGCTGTATGCAAGGAGCTGTTGAGAATTTTCCTTTTGTAAGGCACAGCATTTGTGCAAGATCATAAACTGACACTCCTGGTAGAAGAAATTTATGCTACTCTTAAATCTTCTTTTCTCTGCACTGTAGCTACATGTGTACATAATAATATTTTTATTCATATTTTTATCTGTTCCATGCAATATTTGCTAAATCATCATCAGTTTTATGGAGGCTGTTAGGTATGTAATGACTTCTTTTCCAGTCAAGTGTACAAAAGCAACAAATAGCTCTCACCTTCAGTGAAGTGAGCTGTTTAATTGGTATGTGGGAGCCACTAATATAAAACACATCTTGACAGAGAGAAGTAATAGATTTTTTTTTTTTTTACTAGGAAAAATTAGAGTAGCTTTGTTGTTCTGATGTCAGCTTCACTGTTGGGTGTTCTTCAGCATGCCAGCCTGAATTCTGTTACAGGGTGCCCATTTCATGAGCAAAAATGCATTGCACATAAAACTTGTGCTTCATATTTTCCCTTGTGTGGAAGCAGATTGAGATGGGCATGAAATTTGCATAGTTATTTACCTCTTGGCAAAGAGATAGAAACTAAAAAGTAGTTTGATGTGAACCTATTAGAGTTTTGCAAATTTTTAAAAGAAATTATTTTGTCTAGAGAGGCATCAAAACCTGTGCAGATACTCTGTAAATCAAGTACTTTTGTGTAGGAAATGTAAATTACATTTTATTCAGGTTATGTTGAATATACACAAAAGGAGTGCAGTTAAAACTGTTGAACTCACCAGGACTCAGTGTCATTCTAAGCATAAAGTGTGTCCAAAAATTGGACATTAAAGGAGGACGAGAGGAACCATGTGAGAAATAACAAGAGTGGGTGTAATTGCAATGACTTTATTTTAATAAGCAATTAGATTTGGAATTTAGGGGCTAAAACTTGAGAGGCTTGGTTCTGCTGGGCTCAGCACCTGTCCTTGCTGCCTTGTCATTGGTATTTCAGGTAGGAAATTTGTCATCTGTATCTGTGACAAAAGACACCACTTAGTGAAAAAGTATTCTGAAGTCAGACAGGATAACCTCAGAAGGAAGGTACAAATATTCTTCCTTTCAGCGCCCTTCAAGTGAATCCCTGCTCAAAATAGGACATTACAGGAAACAGAATATTTCAAAATTTTTATTGGGATCTGTGGTACTTATGAGAAGGTCCATTAAATTTTCTAGAATTTTGGATATCTCAAGAAACAGTGTTAGAGGTATTAAGGCCAGCTTGAATGATACCTAAAGTACAGACATTTTTCATTATTTTATATTCTGTTTTGGATTTTGATATTTTTAGTATAAAGTATATATTATCAGATCACCCCCATTTTCAGACAAGTTTTCATGCTTTTTTTGTGAAACACAGTTTGTTTCTTGGAGGAAAAGTGCACCTCATCCTCTCTAGAATGTGGGTTGACAGACCTAAACATTTGACATAACCAGGTTGGGAGAAACTTTTAGGAGAAGGGAAGCATACAAACTGGAAGTTCTCTGAGCAGAAACTTTTTTGTGTTGGTTCCATTTAGGAAACAATAAAAGAGCAAAATCTAGCTGGGAGAATGAAGACCCTCTTTTCCTCATCTGGTTTCTTTGCTCTCTTCAGAGAGCTGAAACATGAAGGTGGGAAGAGAATTGTAAACACTGTCTTTGAAGGAAGATGTGCAAAATTATTAAATTCACATCCCATGACGGTGCTGGAACTTTAGGACTATTATGGGCTTTCTTTGTTTAGATTGGATAATCTGTTTTGTAATTTGAAGCAGTACAAACTGAAGTGTTGAGTAGTCTGTTATATTCCCTTGAAAGTTTTGACTTAATAACATAATTTTCCCCAGTTCTAAATGGGGAAAAGTGTTTTTGTGAAACTCTGGAGTGCCGTGACCCTCAGACAGATGCCGCCATGGATGAGCGATAAAATGGGTCGATGATTCTTTCTGACAGCTGAGCCGATGTGTTCTATCATTTCCGGAAGCACACCTGCCAAAATTGGGAGACAAAGCTGCAAAGGGCCCCTTGGGTCTGTGGCTAATGTGCCACAGCCCTCTGTCCCTCTCTGTCCCTCTGTCCCCCTGTCCCCAGCCCGTGTCTGCAGCACCACGGACAGGGACGCTCCCAGAGCGAGCCTCGTCCCCGCCAGCCCCGGAGCCTGGGGTTCAGCACCAAGGACAGGGACACCCCGAGACGATTGCGGGGGAAACCGCAGGGGCGCAGCTGCGAGGAAGAGAGATTTGTTTAAATGAAATACCTATTGGGTTGTTAAGGCCGACTTAGACATGGTCCTTAGAGACACTCGATTGTTTGGATTTTAGTGTCAATTTCTGGTTTTGCTTTAAGGATGGAGATTGAGTTGATATGTTGATTTGTTGATTTTTATAATAAACAAGTGATTTCCATGTATTTTCTAGCAACCATGTTATTTCCATAGTGATCTGTTTCCACACGACTCCTGTGGAGACCTGCTGAGGCTGGTACTTGACCCAAATGTATCTCTGAGATGATTTATCAAAACATACTTTCTGAAATCCTATTCAATACAGATAGATTAAAAAAAAATATTCTGGTAATTTATGTTGCTCTGTGACAGTATTATAATCATCCTTTTATAGCATCACCTTTGGGGTTGGCTATTCTCTGTGTCGTACCACCTCCTCTAAAGAATATTACAAGTAGATGATAGAATGCATCTCATTGCTATTCTTACTTGCTCTTCCATGCTCTCTTCTCTTCCCACCAGGGGCTTATTTTATGAAGTCACAAGAAGCACACTATTTGTACTTCACATGCAGATATCTGTTTCTAGGATCACTTAGCTATCTTCCAGCAATCCTTGAATTATTTTTTTTTTAGCATTTATTTAGGTATTAGAGCAAAAGCCAAGTTTACAGGATCAGAAAGACAAATTTTAGTAACAAGCCAATTAATCTTAATCTTGCTTTGCCTCAAGGAGGAGTATTGTTTGGAATGCAGAAATTCTCAAAGATACAAAAAACATAGCTCGGAATTACCTATGGATGTTCAAAATGACATTCTAGGTTTGTATCTGCTGTTATTGTCCATCTTGCTGTTGTTTCAGTTTTAGGTGCCTTGGACATATGTCATCTTCCAATTGGAAATGAACTGAGGGAGGTTCATGACCTTTTAAATGATCACAAGAAACCATGGGGCACGTGTCTGGTCATAAAATCTACTAGAAATCAAAATAAAGTAATTTCACACGTCTTGGTCATAGACATTCTAAATGTGTGTTTTCTGTCTTCCTAATGCAAAGCGAATATTATTCTCTGTTTATGGTGTCTCTTCCTTTTTGTATTCATACATTTAAACTCAGCAGATTGTGGACTGCCAGAGCACACATCTGTGTAACTCAGATTTCTGAACAAGCATGATGGTGGCTAATTTAAAAATTGCACTGTTGTGGGAAATTAATATGGGATTTACCCCACCTAACTGGAGCTGTCTGAAACTGAGTTGGTCAAACTTCTAAGGAGCAGGAGGCCTCTTGGGGTCAAACGACAATCCAGGCTTAAAAATAATGGTCAGAAAATGAGGTCATGGTAAAGTAACGATAATCTTTGTTCAAGGGGGAGTTTAAGGTAGTTTCAGGCTGTGGACTTACTTTGTTGCCAGCATCAGATGATCTTTCCAAAACTCAAACATCAACAAATAAAAATGTAGATCAAAAGAGGGAAATCAATACAAAAAGATTACTAAGAAAAGACGGTATGATCTAAAAATCTTGAGGTGAATAGTTTTACGAGATTAATGAAAATAATTTAGATACCATATCAAGCCAGTCACTTGGAGCTGTCTCAGAATCAGAAACACAAGGTTCATTTCCAAAGTGGAGCGGTCGCTGACATTCCAAAAGTTTGTTTCTGTTCAGCATAGATGCTAATCTGAAAAAGAGTGTGAAAAGGGAGCTGATGAAACCTTCTGACAATGCTCATCTGTTGATGGTGTTGAAGGTGATGGCTGACTAATCAGGAGATTTTATGAAGCAGGGAATAAGATGATGGATGAATTCACCTTAGAAGCAAAGCAATGCATGTGTGAAACAAGATACATTGATGGGCTCTTATCTGACTATTTGTATTCAGGATTGATATAATTTGATTGGAATAGTTTTATGAAACAGTACAGGTTACAATAAAGTAATAAAAAAAAAGTAATAAAGTAAAAAAAAGTAATAAAGTAAAGCTCCTTATACATTCCCAAGTACCCTTTTCTAGCCTTCTGCTGCTCCTTTTCTCAGGCTTGGTACTTACATATGATACAGAATAATATGTATTTTGTGTGCCCTGACAGAAATCTGACAAAAAATGCAAGTTTGTGTCAGCTTTGGTCTTGAGGTCCTGTGATCTTAGTACAAACAATTATGTTTTTAGTTCTGATTGTCTTAAGAGGATTTGGTGTTAGGTACAACGGCTGCTGTTTTCTGTGGCTTGTATGATGCGTTGGCAGAAGAACATGGTCTGTGAAAGGAAAGCAAACAGAGAATGTTTTCACCTTCTGTTATGACTCAATTGCATGTGGCTTCTCAATCCTATTTCTCAAAATCCATAAAAGTATTGTCTGCTTGTTTGTTTGTTTGTTTGTTTGTTTTTAAGCAAGTGAATAATAGTGCAGGATTTTCTTTCACTTGACGGGTTAAGTCATGGAGAGTGCATGGAAATGTTTGCTTTTAAGTGGCAGGATTATTTTCTAAGTAAGGCCATACTCTCCTCACTGCCTGCAAGAAGCTGGATTTCCCTCATGATTCCCAGGGACATGCAGCTTCCTTTCTCCCTGACCTCTTGGAAATGCACAACACACAACAACTGTCTTCAGTTGGGCTTCCCAGCAGTATTAGGGGGTAGTAATACCTCAGGTACACAGTGTGTGACACATTCCGTTGTGCTGAACATCTTATTAAACCTTGCTGTGCTTCATTAGCATGTCCTTAGTTTGCAGCTCAGCAGTACATTGTTTTGCCATTTGCTACAGGTGGTTGTAATACCATTTGATTCTATTGCTGGTAATGGGACAGCATGGAGAGTTTTCTTTGAAATTCAAATTCCTGCAAGATTTTAGGTGACCTGAGGCATATCCTGTCACTGCCATATTGCTGAAATATCACTAATATGGTGTAAGAGGGTTTTCTTTGTTTTTTTTTTTTTTTTTTTTTCCTTAACCCTATCTTATGACCTGTACTTTTCAACTGTGAACTTTGGGAATCTTCTATGTTTTGAACCATTAAGTATTATTTATATTGACATGTTCAGACATTCCAGTCATTAGACCATCTTTAGATCAGCTTTTCCTGACTGTTGCTGCTGTCTCAAGGGAATATGCATGCTCTTAAAAACATCTGAAATATAAACCATATGTACAATACTTCTAATCTGCATGCACATGACCATTTTTTGCTGATACTCCAGCCCTTTATTGCATTGTCAGTTTCATAAGAATAGAAATTAGAGTATTTAAAAGTTTTTAAAGCAGAATGTAATGATGTGTTTATATCAAAATAGGTAGAGTACACTCGTTAAAATTCATAATTATTGTAGTTTCAACATTGTATATACAAGAAGTGTTCACCTATTGAATTCCTAATTTCACATGTAAAGCACATGAAAGACAAGTAGCTGCTTGTGTTCTTAAGTGAGTAAAATATCATTCACAATTAATAATAAAAAATAACATGTAAGTTCAGAATTATTGTATATCACTGAAATGCTTGGAAGAATAAAAACGTTCTGTCAAGTTCTATCTTTTAGGCTTAAGATAAATTTTGATTTACCCAAATTCATATATCCCTCTCCTAGTCTAGTCTTTGATGTAGGTTTTACGGGGCATCTGCTGTGAAACCAGTGATTTTTTTTGGTGAATGAATTGGTAAGGACTGTTTTTCTCCTTGATAAATTGTTTCAATTTTTTAAATCTTACAGCTCAAGGACACTAAGGTTGATCAATGGGGGCAGCTCAAACAGTTCAGCAGATAATTGTGTTTGTTGTTTTCTTTGGGATATGGCTCTTTAATGAATTTGAGTTAGGTATGTATTGAAGGTAAGATGGAATCTCTAAAGAAGATGGGACCTAATTTTTAAGAAAATTTCTGAGAGGAAGAATGGTGAGGCCTAGCAGTCAGTGAGAATAGGTTGAGAGGGGAAAATAGCATTTTTTGGCTATTCTCAGACCCAGAAATGACAGATGAGAGAGTAATGATTTACATTGTATGAGTTTATTCCCAGATATTTCCCAGCTGACCTAAGTGAATAAAGTTTGGGTTTAGTTAAACTCTTGCATCTTGTCTTTGTATCTCTGTTTGGGAAAAATAAGTTTTACTCAGTGATCAGGACGTTCTACTGACAATAATACAAATATTGGCTAGTTCAGTCAGTTTTGTATTGGTGATACATAGGGTAACTATGCAAGGTTTGAGTGCCCCAGAGTTTTCAGCAGTTGTTTATGGAGAAAACACTGAAACACTGAACACATTTTAGCTTCCTGAATGTTAGAGGACATTGATAAGTGAGCAAGCAGAGAAATCTTAAGGGTGGAAGAAATGCCTTGAAATGGAAGACCTGAAGAGCTCCACTTGCTATGTTTATTAAATGTTCTAATTATAGTCTGTAAGTATCTTTTAATTCAGAATATACTGGCTAAGTAGAGACTCTGTGCTGTGTCAGAGAGAAGCTTAGTAAGATCTCTTCAATAAAACACCAGTAAATTCATAACTAAACTGAAAGACATATATTTTTTAGAATGAGGGTAAGAATTATCAGAAGAAAAAGCTTCCAAGAAAAGTAGCAGATTGTCCATGTACTCAGGAGTCAGATGCATTTCTGGAAAGCAGCTTGGCCAAATACAGCTTGTGCTGTAATCAAGTATAAATAGTTGGACTCAAATTCATGTAATGCAAAGGCATTTAACCTCTTGTCACACAAGCTCAAGGCTAGATGAGATGACCTAAGGGTCCCCCTGGTTATTTAGGCTCAATATGAAAAATACCAGTAATGAAAACCAGATAGTCATCTTGAAAATAAGATGTATGGGAAACAAACATTGTACTTGGCAAGGATGCTACCAAACATGATTCAGTAATACAGGCAATTGTATTCACAGGAATACAAATAACCTGGTTGTATGTGGGCAAGAAAACAGTGTAAGAAATCATAAGGAAAAACACTTTTTCTTTTTTTCCCCTCTTTTTTTCTTTTTAAAAAAATCTATTTCTTTTTTTCATAGTGAAGTTGTGAAGTACTTATAATATGAAAGCACGTTAGATAGGAATCTTATCTTCTTAAATGTAGGACTATGAATAGTCATATTGTAATTCTTTCTTTATAAGACTTCAATCTGTTTATTTAAAATCATTAGCAATTTTCCAAAATTTATATATTCTTGAACATGAATGATAGATACCAGGAAAGATTCTTCCCTCTGAAGAGGAGCAGTGAACATTCTGCTTTCTTCTGTTGGGTGCAACAGGGCCTCTTCTGGAAGCAGAGGTGACATGGGTCAGTCTTCCAATGTCTGGCACAGAGCAAGAGTAAGAACTAACAAATAAAACTGTACACCACAGTGTCTGGACATATTTGACAGCAGTAGATAATAAGAGTTAGTGTGTTTTCTCAGTTATTTTTCAGCAAACCATTTTTCTTTGTTATGTTTCAAAGGAGGCAAGCTGGCTTGGTCCAAAGACTGAGATTTACTATATGCAGTTCTTGATAAAAATGTTATTTATTTTCAGGTATTCCTATATTTGAGACTACTTGAAAAAAATAATATCAAATTAGTTGTTTCGTTATTTTTTTTTTTTTTTAAAGATGGCTTTTAATTTTCATAATTGTAGCGCATGTTGTCACACCAACCACTTTGGCCAAAGAACAGGTGATCATGCCTTGGAAAAAGTGGAAACAGAAACTACCTTACCCCAATTCTTGCCCCACAGTGAATGAATACTGTCTTGAAATCCATACACATCATTCATGTTTCCAATATGATTTGTAAACTTTGCAGCCATAAGTGATTTTTTTTTTTTCATTTTTACTCCTGTAATCTCATCCATTGTTTTTGCTCATTGGAATTTTTCTCTCTATAACTTTAAATTTTTCCCTCTCCATCTAAACAAACATTTTTTATTGGTGAACTTATATCTGATTTTCCTCTGGGAAAAGAAATGCTGCAGATAAAATACGTTCTGGGGTCTCAGGGTATGATAGCTTTTCAGCTCATTCTTCCTTAGAGGTCTGTAGCTATAGGGAAACCATGTTGAGCAGTGTAAATTTGTGGTCTCACAGCTATCTAGCACAGCTTAGTTTAGAGTTCCTCTTTTCCCCTTGGCATTTACCCACAGGGGAAGGAATACAGTATGTAATAATGATTCCCTGTTAATTTTGAGATATGAAATAACTGAGAAATTTCAATTAATTTCTGCTTTTTTCTTTATTCTGTAGTTAACTGTGCCCAGTGCAGTGTAACACAGTAGAATCACCTCATCCTTAGAAGCAGTTGTCAGAAAAATATGTGCCTGCCTGGTAGAATGTATTAGCCCAATACATTGTCTCCATTTTATTATGAAGCTGCTGGGGAAGCTGTGATATACAGCACTGTCATTACAGATCTATTGTTAGAAGGGCTCTACAGTCTTCTGTGCACTGCCATTAATTTATAGCAGTAAACAATATGTAGCCCTCCAACTGCAGCAAAGCAGAATCTTTTAATGAGGTGGATGTTATTACCACAATAAATCAGTGCATTCGTGTAATGTATAATTCAATGTGTGTATTCCCACTGTAACTTCTCTGAGTAAGCTGATAGTGTATCATTGTCAGTGCACAGCTCCACAGTTCTTTTTTTCTCATTTTTTTTTTCCCCTAAGCTTTTTTCATTTGGGGACTTTTTTTATTTGCTTGCAAATAAATGTGACATGTCTTGATAGTTGTCCTGTTGCAGGTTTCAGAAACCAACTGTAACAATAACAGCTAAAATCAATACTGTGGATTCTGGCTATATAGATCTCTGCATTATACCTTTTTTTATTTTTTGAAAAGAGAATGGAATCAATTCTAATTGGCTTTAGCTTTATATTCAGGGAATGTAATTCTATAACTATTGATTTGGGCTACACTCATTTGGAGAGTAATAATAGAGGCAGATAAAGAGAATACATATAATGTTACAGAACCATACAGCACAACACTGTTCCTATTTTTAATTTGTATAATTTGTCTACCAATGACTTTCTTTCTTCTTTTTCTCTCTCAAGCATATCTGAGCCTTTAGGGAAAATCAGTACAGACGGAGATTCCAAAATGGTTCTTGTAACAAAGAGACTTCTTGGAGACAGTTTCATACTTCCCTGGAATAAATTTGCTAAATCAGATAAAAATCCTTTTATACAGGAACAACTTCTTTTAAAGGGTTATATTTCAAATTAGTGAACTGCAGAAATAGTAATTAACCTAAGATGTTTTTCTTTATCCTACTGCAATCTGAAAGCTGCTCTAAGTAAAAAAATCTAAGATTAGATTTTAGGTCATTCAAAGATCTAATCTGTCCTAGAAGAGAAGATACTTTGAAGCTTGTATGCCAAATTTCACGTGAGCTGCAAAGAAGCAGTTATTTGAATAATCATGTTCTCAGGAGCAGACAGAGTTTTTCACTTGAACTCTGCTTGAATTAAAGATTAGGTTACTGACACTTTTGTTCAAGGACTTTTAGTTTTTCCTCACCTTGTGTTGTATTCTTAAGTATATTTATTCTTGAAGAAGAGAGAGAAGGAAATATTGTTTAATGTTTATTCTTTGCTTATATGTGAATGCACCCATTGTCTGTACAGATGAACATAATTTACATTAATAACATACCAACAGTGTGCTCAATCTGTAACAAAATTGTATTGCATGCATATTTTGCATTTGTATCCAAAGATATTTTAGAACTCTTACAGCATTTTACATGTGGAATTGCCAAGTTTGCTTTTGGGTTTCTCAGTGATTTGTGTGACCTACACTCATGTTTTTTCAAATCATTTATACAAAAGTCTGCTGAGGAAATGCACAGCTATAGATAGCAAAATATTATGTTTCCTACTTTTAAATAAATCCCTGGGTGTTTATATTCTAGGTAAGCTCTGAACAAAGAATAATAGTATTGGTCAAAGTGTGACAGACATTTTTAGTCATACATACATTGTTTCTTTTATATCAATGTTTTATATAGAAATTCTGGTCTTTCATTTGTCTATTTCAAAGGTTGAGATTCGATGAATTAAGGAAAACTTGTCTTGAGGTAGTAAATAGAAAGCATAAAAACAAGAATAGTAATGTCAAAATTCCAAGTCTGCTGTTAATATTTTCTGCCACCCCATCAATCACTACTTTTTTCTCAAAAAAAATCCATCCAAAAAAATGTTTCTCAGTGTTGCTTACTATTTGCTTAATAGTGTATCCAACATGCACACATACCCACAGGCACCCAAGTTAAACAACACTTTGTCCCAGACATTCCACTGTGAATTGGATGGAGTCAGTGACTTGAATCAGCAGTAAATGGAGCCTGTATTAATGCAGAGGAGATTTTTCCAACCAGCCATGTATGTGTGCATGGAATCCTGGTTCCAAGTACACAAATCTCCTCAGGTGATCCGACATCTGCTTTTTAAAATCATCAAACCCACTCTTCCCCCTGTATGGCAATAATTCTGGTTACCAAAAAGAGCAAGGGGAGTATGGTGTTACAGTATTCACATCAATCTTATTTGCTTCATGAGTTTATTTTTACCCATCTTGCAGCCTGTTGGAGCTTTGAACCCAAAGAGAGCAGCATTCTTTGCCGAGCGATACGAATCGTGGGAAGACGATCAGGTCCCAAAATTTCACTATGGCACTCATTATTCAACAGCAAGTTTTGCACTCACGTGGTTGTTAAGGATTGTAAGTACATCTTTTAAAAATGCTCTTCCTTTAAATGATAATGAAAAAAACAAACATCTAAACTAAAGCTGAATGGTATATGAGAGTGCTGAAATTTTCTAGTAATTGCAATCAGTAGCATAGGAGAAATGTGCTCCAAAGTACAAGCAGAAAGTTTCAATTTTTCTGGTACAGACTTTTCAAATCAGTAAAACCTTTTCTTCTAAAAAATCGGTTTTTATTGTACGTACTTCTTTAAACATGGTTAACTTCCCTTCCTTGAATATTTTCTGACTTGACCAAGTACCAAGCACTTGTGGTTCTTAATTAATGTATTTCATTTTGCCCTCCTAATGAATGCGAGTTGGTTTCTGATGATCATGTAGTTCTGTAATGTAAATAATTAATTTTTAAAAATCTGCTACATTTTATATGGAAGTAACTTTGAGCTGCTACATATTGATAATGTATTGGTTGAACAGTGTATTTTTCAATAAAATTGAAAGGCGATTTATCTCCTGGGAAGTAATTTCTTTGGGAAGGCATTAGCAGCACATCATTAATTAAAGCTTGTTAAAATGTACAAGCATACATAAATCCTTGAAGTAATTTGTAGTGCTTAGCTAATTTCAAGCAATTATCCACTAATATGTGCTTAAGTGTTTTTTAACTAAGAGGAGGCTTTTAAATCTTCCAAACATTTTTCTAAATCAAAAATTATGTATGAAACAATAACAATTATAAAGCTCTCAGTATTGAATACTACCTTTTAGATTAACAGATGACCTTGAACAAAGTAAAACACATTATTTTTGTTTTAGTAGTGCTAGTTTATGCTAGTTTAATAAATATCAAAGGCATCTGAGCTTTTTCGTGTTGTTGAGAGCAATTTGTGTCACAACTGACACAAACGTAGTTTCTACTTCAACCTTTGAGTATTTTCTTTTGGTTTTATTTGCTTTTCTTTATCTAAGTATGGATGCATGGAGTAAGTTTAAAAAGCATTGTATTGAACAAAGAAGCATCAGTTTGTATTTCTCATTCTTAAATAATAGAATTAACCCTTTGCTATTAATCATGTGTCTGCCAGAAAAATAGCGTCATTCACAACCAGACCCCAAAAGAATTATGAATTCCCTGTTGTACCCTGAAATTTCTGAAGAAACACTTTTTTTAAATTATTATTAACCTTTTTATATGTATTTAGGAACCCTTCACAACACTTTTCCTGAATCTACAAGGTGGAAAGTTTGATCATGCAGATAGGACTTTTTCCTCTGTTTCAAGAGCGTGGCGCAACAGTCAGCGTGACACTTCTGACATCAAGGTAAAACATTTCCTGAAAGGTGTTAATGTATTTTATACTGCCTCTGCCTTTACTGTAGCTGGGAGTGCTGGATGGAAGGAAGAAGACTGGGAGCTATCCCATCATTTGGGAAAAGATGCAAAGGACATGACACGTGGTTTTACTTTGGTCAGAATATTTCAGTGAATTCTTCCGTAGAACTATAGCAAACATTTTTAGCCCTGAGACTGAAATATTTTGAACTGGGGAAGAAAACAAAGGAGACAAGGATGCTGGCAGTGGAGGGAAAGGTCAGATCCAAGTGAGTAGATTAATATCAGAGTTGGGTTTTTTTAATGGAAGGAAGGAAGGATGGAAAAGCATAATATGGAGAAAATCAGGGTCTAGCTCAAGGATGTCATGCAACCAGCAAGAGTCTTATATCACACAAAATCATTCACTCACTCTAGTCATGGTGAGCAGACAATTTAGGAATGCAAAAATGGAATGCAAAAATTGTCAACTCACAGTGTTGAAAAAGGGGTGTCTTTCTTGCATCTGTGAGTACCCACCAAGAGAATCAAAGGCAATCAGTGACTAGTGGAATTAATACCAATTATTATTTAATTATTAATTATATTAATTAATAATTAATTAATTTTTCTACAATGTATAAAAAGATATAATGTCTATAAGAAATTGGGAATAAAGATTTTAGAAATTACAAACACACTAGATTTTTTCAAATTAATTGGTCATTATGGGCTTAATTTCCTTGTAACCTGCAAGAATGGCAGATGGAATTTCAGAGTGCATTTTTGGGGTTTTTTTTGAGAAATGGAGAAGGAGAAAGATATCAGTAGAGGACAAATCAAGTATTTAATATGGAATATAAATGGAGCCAAGAAATTATGAGGTGAGTTTAACTACAATCCACAGAAAAATACTTAGGGAAATAAACAGACTGTGTTTAAGTGCCAGGAAGATAGCTTGGAGACAAGCAAATTAAACACATGTTTATCAAGAAGAGATTATGTCAAAGCAATCACAGTTTCTGATGAGAAAAGGTAACAGACCTTATGAGCAGAGAAGAAGCAGATGATGATCTTAGTTTTTTACATAGTCTTATGAGTGAGCTGGGATTACTCTGTCTAAAAGGATCCACTATATTTGGAGAATAGCTACCAGCAGTTCATTATTAAAACTGAAAGATGTACTGAGGGAAATTCTTCTTGATAATAACAGGTTAGGCTTCGATTTCCATTGATATTAGAATGGGAGGTACTGGAAGTGTAGTGAAATTGGTAGCGCTTCTTGCAAAAGGGAAAAATTATTTTAGAAAAATGTCAGGTGAAGTTTATTAGGGAAAAGCGATAATTATAATTTGTGTGCAGGTTGTCATACAGTTATAACACAAGGAATAAACCACTGGGGATAAAAAAAAAAAAGATTTAGGGTTCTAGTACATCACCAGTACAAGTAAATTAACAGTATTATGGTACGTGGTATTGCTCACAATAGTGAGTTACATTTCATGAAAGACACATCAGCAGGAAATAATGGAACTTTCAAAATGTGTGACAAAAATCTTCACTTTTGCCCAGCTTTGATTTGGTCTGAGCTAGAATATTGCACCCATAGTTGTAGGCTAGTTGGAGAGAATCCACACTGGAACAATCATAAAAATGCAGGGTCTTGGGAGATAAAATGCAAGGAAAGATTGGGTAGCTATGCTTATTTTTCTTCTAAAGCAGAGCAGATTGAGGAGGAACTTGTGTCCTTCTATTGTACAGAGACTGCTGTTAGAAAAATAGGAAAAACATTCTGCTGCCCATGCTGAATAGGATAGGAATTAATGGTCTTAAATATCAGGGAGATTTTTGCTAGAATCAGTTAACTTCCTAACAGAAAAATAAAAGCAATTAATGTTTCCCTGGCAATCAGTGTAGGGGGTGTTTTCAGAAATGCTTAGGTAACTTTTGGAAATTATATATGTGCAAGCTGGTACTGCCTTTAGAGGCATCCCTACTGCAAAAGGTGAATTCTTGGAGTTGCTTACGGCTTCCTGGGACTGTGAATTGCTGTGAATTACATGATGCTGCTGTGAAACATCTGAGTGAGTGTAAAGGTTGACTACAGGAGACTATTAGTGAGATTGGATGAGCAGCCAGGAAGGGGGATGAGATCAAGATATCCATAGGACATAGTTAAAGAATTAGAAAGGAAAATGTTTGAATGTTTCCATCTTCACTGGAAATACCTGTATTCCCCATATTTCATTACAGCTGTGGAAACCAAGTTTCCTGATACTTGGTGCTCTACCTTGCATGTGTTTGTGAAATACATGGCTAAATGCAGAATACAAATTCTACATGCAGAAGTGCAACATTTTAGCCTCCTATTGCTTGAATGTGTTTAGTTGACACTCTTCATGCATGGAAGAGCCTGAACAAAGTGGAACACGTAATTGTGCTCCTGTAGCTATTAGCAAGTAGGGGGCACAAAGGAAAAAGAAGGGTTAGTTCCTCTTCCAGCTGAAAAAATGTGACACTTAGAACCATTGATCTGGTTACAAGAAATGACTTCTTGCTTCTCGTGTGGAAAGAATGAATGCAGGTATTGATGCTGCTGTCCTAAGATTATTGTTAATCTTGGTTGGAAGGACTCTTCGTTACAGGGTGGACTAACAGGAGCTGGCTTTGGAAAGAACTCTTGCTGGCTGATATCACTTCAGCAGAGAAAGCTAAAGCATATGTGTGGTCACAACCAATCTGTGTCAATATCCTGGGAAAACCTTGGATCGATGATCAAAGCACAAAACCAGTGCTCCTCTGTAGAATAACCTTTGCTTGAACTTCACAGATTTTGATTTCAAGAGGCGATATGTTGCATAAAATTCAATTTCCTAGCTCTCCCTATCCATTTATTTGAGCAATGCAAATTAAATATCCTTTGGAGGTTTGCTAGTGTCTCACTACCACTCTGGCATTATTTACTAATTAGCTCAGGACTGGTGCATTTAAATGATTAACCATGTGTTTCTAAGTTAAATATTTCACTAAAGAATACTGAATGTATTTCAATTCTATGAGAGTACCACTTGATATTTTTAAAGTACTTTATAGGCATGACCATTAACTCAATTACTACTTAATTGATGTTATTGGTGCAAACAATCGTGATTAGTTTTGTTAATACCACAGAAAAAGCAGACCTGGATAGCCTGGCAGTATTTGTCTGCACTTGTTCAGAGGTACTTGTTCCTTCTGGTTTGACAGCTAACCTGTTGCAATAAATGTATTTTTCATTATATTTACAACAGCATAATTGTAACCCATGTTGCACTTTGCATGTATTTTCCCTTTTTCCACTGTAGCTTACTGATTGTTTTCATGGTTTGTTTTTGTTTTTTTTTTCCCTGTAGTGCCATATGTACAGGTTTCAAGATCATCTGAAATCTTCTTGCTGTCCTCCAAACAGCTGTGTAGCCTTCTCAGTGTCAGCTGGAATTTTACTTCTGCTCCTTCTATGCCAGGCCATTAATGAGATTATTGACTGGTATTGAGAGCAGGGCAGACTCCATTACCATGTCCTCCCAGTCTGACACTGAACTATTGATAACTGCTCTTGGAATATGGATTTCCAGCTTGGCTACTCCCACATTCCTGTAATCCAATCTCATTTCCATTCTCTAGTTTGCTTGTAGGAATGTCATGGGAGACTGGGGCAGTCTCAGAGGTCTTTCTCAAAAGTAAAACAACACCTTACGTCTTTTTCTTTCAACATACACTTCTGCAGCTTCATTTTGAAAAGAAAATTAGATTGGTTTAATGTGATTGATCTTTTTCACAATTTTTAACCAAGCTACAGTCATTAGTATAGAGCTATGTACTGTTCTTCATGCCTTTTCCTCTGCTGCTTTGTTTTTTTGTTTTTTTTTTTTCATATGCTTTGGGTTGCTTTTGGTGAATTTGATTAATTTTGTTCAAAAAGAGATGCTAGGAGACCATAATATTAAAGAAAACATTATTAAACTCCAATGACATTGTTCTAGACTGTTCTCCCATAAAATGGATGCTAATTTGTGAAATCCGGGGATATGACACACAGTTGTGGCAGCTATTGTAAGGCTGGGGGCATGGTACTGAATATCCGAATTTGTATTTCACATAGGTGTGTTTGGCAAATTATGATCCCCATAGTATAAAACAGCTGAATTTAAGGCACAGAAATGCTGTTTCGGCAAGTTCGCTTTATTGTAAAACTCATTAGCATCACATAATTTTAGGCAGTTTTTCTTTAAAACAAGCTTCATGTTTAAAGTCTCAAAAGTTACTAGAATAAAGTTGCTGTCAAACTGGCAACATGACCTTTGTATAGGAGAAATTTCATGCCATAGTAGTCACAAAAAGAGCAATGACCAGCAAAATTCAGTAGCAAGAACCTAGAAATTCAGATTTTTAATCAGAAACTCCGTATTTGGTGTACTAAAATGTGTAACATATTTAGGATGCAGATATTTGGTTTTCATGAAAGACTTGGTTTTGTGTAAAATTATTGTGAGATCCATAACAGGAAAGTATTTCTCTGAGTTTTAAACAAAGAAAGGAAATATATTCTAAAATCAGTCAGATCTGTGCATGATAATCTGTAGGAATTTCAGTAGTTAAAAATACAGACTTCTGGATGTGTGGATCAGAAAGGTCCATCTGTGGTCTGCTTCTTTTATAGCCAGCCATGTTTTTATTGAAAATGAAGCAAATAGTTGCAACGTCTCTTCTGAACTCCTTGTGTAGGTGTTTAAATAAAAAAAATTTAGAATCAATTATGGATGAAGTCCAAAGGAGAAAGAACGCAGCTATGCATGCAACTTTTTCCTCTTTTTCTGTCAAATTAAGCTGAATTACCTGGTATATAAATATGGTCAATCCATAACAATTGAATACTTTTACTTAGATTCTAAGTAAAAATTAAAATAATTTGTAAGATGTATACGTACATATGTAAATAGAGAGAGTAACAGGATTTAAGGTGCTTTAAAGATGTGGGTTTTCATCCAATGAGATATTGACTCCATAAAATCTATTTATTTATCAATAATGAATCAGCTCTTAATTGTGGCTAACATATGTTTCATTAATCTACTAAATAAATATCTGGACTTCTTATAATTCTCTTTGCTTAATTGTGAATTACTGAGAAGTTTAATATTTTTCATAAGCTAGAAAATGTTTGAAATATAATCACTTAGAACTTTGGAGTGAAAGAACCACTTAAACATTGTTAAACATTGACAGAATTAATTTCTTCATTAATTACCTTTAGAATTCTAATGGAAGCCTGCCAAAGTATTTTTCTTAAAAGTTGGCAGAGTTTTGGGCAGTGTCTTAAAACAATTTCTTAATTGACAATTTCTTCTTGAGAAATAATACACATACAGCAGATGGAGGGAAACTCATGGGTAGTTAGAAATTATACTTCCCAACAGTCTTGAAAATAATTTCATTGAAGTTTGATGAAAAAATGAAATTTGAGTTAATTTAATAGATTAGTATATATTTCTTGAATGCCATTTAAGTCTCTAACAGAAGAAATAAGGTGTGGCAATACGAATAAAAGTCTAGATTTCTAATATGCATTTTTATTATTCTGTTTGACAGGTTATATATAGGTTATATATAGGCTTAATATTGCTTAATATAATTGTGAAGTAATTTCGTTTGAAAATTTGGTATCTTATAAATGTTTTAATAGGATTAGGGATCTGTCATTGTTTCTAGACACCTCTGGAGATCATATAACTGTGCTTTAAAATGCATCAGTTATTTTCTAAACAAAAGAAAAAATAACACTTAATTGCATTAATGAAACAAAGAATCTGGGGTTTTTTTAATGTTGGCCTATATAAAAAGAAATTACTACTGTTAAACTGACATCCTGTTGATATTGCATTTTTGTAAAAAAATATTTTTAGTGTCTGTTCCTTAGGAACCATTGTTTTCATGTGCTGTAGGGCAATTTTTGTTTGAGAAAAATTGTACTTTAGTTGTATGTAGGATTTTATACATATTTTACTAAGAACCCTGATATGGCAGGTTTTTGGGGTTTTTTTAAGTAAATGTTGTATGTTAGATTTATGTTGCTATTGTCTGTGAGCTCCTTCATCAGTTGTAGTGAAAAGCATGGCAGAACAACTGAAGTATTGCTTCCCATAAGGATGTCTTGTCTCTGCCTTGTAGAAATGGTGAATTCCTGCAGAGAAATTTCAGAAAGTAATTTCCAAACACAAGTCCTAAAACAAGAGTTTCAACAAATCACAGAGATGTTTTGGCTTTGTCTGTGAAATTTAAACAAAAGAAATGTGGTGTATTTTTACCATTTCTGTATGCATGCTGAGGCCTGAAAATTTCAGAAGGGACTCTCTCAGCAGAGTTAGAAAAAGTATGGAAGCAACCAAAATTTTTATTTGGAAGGGCAAACCTGCAGAGGGGACAAATCTCAAGTGATTAGAATCCTTTAGCTTGCAAAAAGAGACCCCTGAGAAGGAATGTGATGATCATGTAGGTGTGTAGTACCTAGAAGGGTGCACAGAAGGGCAAACAAGGAACTAAACATATACTGGGTTTTGCAAGGTGGGCACTGGGACCATCCACTGGAGGTGTCAGGGAGCACTTTTAGAACAGCCAAAGGAAAACCCGTGCAGACAAAAGTGCAATGTGGAACCCATGCTGAATGATTTTACAGATCAGAAGCATGGATGAGCTCAGAACCATTTAGCTGTAAAAAGCTGACAGAATATCCATGCAAAGGCTGTATTTGCCCTGTGTTAGTCCAGTCCTTGCCACTCTTCCAGGTGAGATATTAAAGGCTCCTTCATTCTGGCCTCTCGTGTGTGATCCTGCATCTTCGTGTCATGTTTGTGTGAAAACATTTAGTAACTCCTTCCTGCCGTTGAAAACATGCAAAAAGTGCATTCATTGATTTTTTTAACATTCCTGTGTGTCCAGGAAGTTCTGTCATTTTTGGAGCTGCACACCTGAGTCAGCATCTGCTGCCTTAGTGTCAGTCTGTGCATGTGATTTGAAGATTTTAAGAAAAAAAAGGACCCTACAAATAGAGTTGAGAAGCACTGTTAAGGACTGCAGTTGCCAAATGCATGAAGAATATTTATTTACTTGATCAAAATTATTATTTTGTAATCAGCTGTTTTTGCTGGTTTCAGGAAAAACTGCTTTCCTTTAACTAAAGTTATCATTTTCACCTGTATAAAGTCATTGAAAATGGGCTGTAAATAGAACTCGTTTCCAAGGGCCACATGCATCTGTTTGCACTCCCTTTTTCCGTGGGTAAATGCTAGCACATGGCCAAGAAAAGAAAATCACACAGCAAGGAATCTCCTTTTGTGGACATAGATCATAATGGTGACAGTGAAAAATTTTCTGAAAACTCATTTCTGGGGTAATAAAAGCTTTATGAAAAGTTTCTAATAGTCAAACTAGTAGAAATTACTGATAATTTTGAAGTTTCCAGCATATTGTTTCTGTGTAACCTAATGAAAACAATGTGTTCTAGAAAGCCAAATGCTTTCTGATCTTGAAAGAAACTAATGAATAGCTGTACAGATACATATTTAAAGAAGAAATAAAAGCATTGGTAACATATGTAATGAGCTTGTATTTTAAGTGTTCAGAGCCCAGGGTATGGTTTCATATTTGTGGTGCTGCTATCCAATTAATAGTCCAGTGTCTCTATTTTTTCTTTGCTGTTTTTTGTGATGATAAAAGCTATAGCAACCTCAGCGTTACTTTATTTTTTGCACACTTTATTTTTTACAGCGTTTATCCTTGCTACAGTCTCATTCTTTCACTTATGCGGTGAAAGTTTGGAATCTCTTTTTTATCACCAACTTGTGGAGCATTTGGTACAGAAGCACATTTTTACCCTAGTGAATTAGGGGGACTGTAAACAAAAAAGATGTACAATTGAAAGCCAAGCAGCTTTCACACAAGGATGGAGGTGATAATAGCTTAATTCCTGCTTGATCTTTCCTGTCTTTGCCCTGGCTACTTGTCTTGACCTTGCCTGCAATCTGCTGACCTCCTGGTTGCCCTCAGCCCTTTGGAAAGCTGCTCATGCCATAGCTGGCCCAGAGGGGCTATCTGGGAGACCACTGAGCCACTGAGCCACGGCAGGACTGCGGCTCAGATCTGATCCGCACAGCTTCTGCCGTGCCTGCATCCTCCACCCACGGTAGACAAAGCCACTGGGGCAGTCTGTTCTGTTTAAAAAATTTTGTTTTCCTACTTCTCAAGTGACTTGCAGTTTGCGCTTGCTGTGTGGAAGACCAATTTTACACCACTCATTTGCTATGAAATACACTTCCTGAAGCAATTACGTGTATTGATCCTTTCTTTACAAAGGAAGTAAATTCTCTAATTTAGTGGCTCATTTTTTCTAAATCCATCAAATTGCCAGGTTTATTGGGTGTATTTAAGTCTCAACATCAAGTTCCAGAACAAAAAACAAACAAACAAACAACCTACCTTTAAAATATCGGGCAGAAATATGTGTATTATGTCTTTATGGTTTTTTTTTCCCTTAAATGTTATACCTGGACATTGAAGATATTTTTATAAAGCTGTGTAAATAAGGTTCTACTCCCATTAACTTAGGAAAATTTAAGTATTACCTACTGTGTATTTTATAAAATGCATGGCAACTTAGGAAGTTACAGGTCTGTTTGTAAAACAAGGAAACAATCCACTTATCCAGGAGAAAATCCTTATGGGTTTGAGCATCATTTCCCTTCTTAGCATGTTATGTTCAGTTTTGCACTAGAATGTATCATTTTCTACTTAATAAATTTTTTTGTTTAGCCATGACTATTACTTTGTTTCTCTGAGAAGACTTGGAAATCACAATTCCTGTAGTGTTTCTCCTCAGCCATGGTAGCTGTGCCAGCAGAGATGCCAGAGCAGGCCAGCTAGGGAGGCATAAATGCTGAGCTCTAGTCCTGTTCAGCACACACCTGGAACATCAAAAAACATCACTTGATTACAGCAGATGATCCTGACGAGGAATTTAGTGCAGACCTTTTGAAATCCCTGCCTTTTTTTCTCTTGTGTGTGAAATTTTGCATGGTTCTTCCCTGTAATTTACAGACTGGAAGCATAATTGCATAAATGAACTTTATGTGAAAGAAAAATATTGACTCAATTCAGCTTTGTGGGGTTTTTCTCTGTTTGTTTGTTTGTTTGTTTGTTTGTTTTTATGGAACATATCGCATAACTCCAGGTATTTTAGGATTTACAAAAAAATTATTTCTGGGTGCTGAACAATCCCAGGTAATAGCCTAAACATTAGGTTCTTAGATCCTTTACATTAGGGAGAATTAGAATATAACTGAGTTTCACAATTTTTGTTATTAATATCTATGTTGTTGGTTTCACCCAACTGCCATTTGTGCGTTAGGACTTTAAAATGTGTATTGTACTAACATGTGGAAGAATCAGTTTTCCACAACTTTCTACCATTGTTGATTGTCTGTACCTTTCCACTAAATGTTATCTATATCATGTGATGTTTATTACATTGGTTTTATAAGTTTCTCTGTGCATAATATGCAACCAAAACCAATGTTCTGACATTTTTGGTTTATAGCCTGTTGTGTCTCAGTTCTTTGTCATGTTAAAGCATGCTAAGGAGTCATCATATGTACAGGTTTAAATTTTAGAAAGTGCAGAAGGGGAATTTCTCCCTTCTAGGGAAGGAGGGGGATGTCTGTGGGAGAATTTTGTATATTCTCTTAGCTTAACTCCATCCTAATAATTTCTTTTTTTTTAACACGACACGGTGCTTCCTCTTACAGGATTTATAATGTGGCATTGTTTGTCATTTATCTACAGGAATTGATTCCTGAATTTTATTACCTCCCAGAGATATTTGTCAACAGCAACAGTTACAACCTGGGAGTGATGGATGATGGAACAGTGGTGTCTGATGTTGAACTTCCACCATGGGCCAAAACCCCAGAAGAATTTGTTCGCATAAACAGGCTGGTAAGAGTTCTGTCTTCTGTTGTCCAGTCACTTTTGCCTTGCAGGATTCTTTTGAAATAATTTGGATCTTTGCCTGCAGTATGTATTTATGATTGACATAGGACTATGTCTGAAATTATCTGAAGATGCAGACTTACAAATGTAGGAAGAAAAAAGGAATATAGTATTGCTTATTTTTTAGAGATCTTAAAAGATGTTTGTGTAGTAAAATATGCAGCTCTTACCCTATGTCTATGTCAGCTCTTGTGGTTCTAAAGAGCTAATAAAATCATCACTCAAGCCTTTACAGAATACTTGAAAAAGCTTGTTTAATCACAAAATTATTTGTCACTCTGATGGCTTAAATGTGATTTTGAGGTTTCTTAATTTTAGTGTCCATATAACTCCCAAGAGGCATTTTCAAACTTCTGCCACCTCTTCCATTTTTATCATTAAATTGATATTTTTCAGAGACTTTTTTACAAGAAAATGAAACTAAATTCTCCTTTGCCTGTTTCATTCCCAAACCTGTGTTAGTGTTCTCTTCCCTGTTTTGGGAAATGCAGATTTTAGCAATGCCTGTCTTTAAGGTACCCTTTGGTTAATGCAATGAATTATGGAATAACTGTTATAGTGTCACTGGTGGTGTTTCAGCACATTCTCAAAAGCTATGTTAGGCTCTTCTCAAAATGAAGCAATTCTGCGTTGATGGCACTCTGAAATAAATAGCAGAAGCTTTTCCTAGTGAATCTTGAAATATGAGGCTGCAGTTTTCATGTGGTAGCCAGCTAACTGGGAAATAATGAATTTAGGCATGGAAGCTGTCAAAAACCTTTCAGATACCAGGTTTATCTACATCCTGATATTCCTAAGTTAGGAAATGGGAATTGAAAAACTTCTGTTGTTGATGGCACATTGGACTTCATAACACTGGAGAACGTTCACATCAGAAGAAATCTGTGGTTCAGAAGTTAACTGGAATGTTTTACACTGCACTTTTACTGGTGACATGGTACCATGGTTTTCAGAAGTGCTGTGTGGCCTAGATTCCTGCAGGCAGGGACACATACACCATAGTAATCACAAAGAATGTAGGGGTAGGGTGGGTTTAGTATTTTCCTTCATCCGTATGTATGTGCAAATTTTATTTAAATGAGATATGAAATACAGTAACATTTAGCAGGACTACTTGGCAAATCATATTGAGGCTCAGCTTTTGATCTCACAGTTTTGGTGATAGTTGATAGGTAGGGGAGGTAGCCTGACACCTGTGAGCCTGGCATGTGCTGCTGCTTCAGAATAACCTGGGAAATGCAAAGCTGTGTTCTTGAGCAGACTTGTCAAAGGCACAGGGGGGCCTTGATCTCTCACAACTCTGGTGCTTTAGCTTTTGTACTAAAATATACTTTTACTCTGTTAGTTACAGTTCTGGCTTTCCCCACTCTGAAGCTATTCTCAATCTCCTGCTTCCTCCTTGTCTAAAATGTTAGCTCTTAATTTTTTTCCCCTCATTTCGAGCATTGGGCCAGGTTTTTCTCACTCTCACCTCTGTGTATGCTCTGACGTACCATTCCCTCATTCTTCCTTCATTTCCTAGTCTGCTGCTCGTGTCTGCCTTTCTTGCAGCTCTCTTTGATATTTCTCACTTGTGCAATATTCTCAGTATGAACTTCTACAGTTTGGAAGTACTAAATGGACAGAAAAGAACTTGATTCTTTTTTTTTTAAGGCTTAAGCTAATTACAGAAGTAAGAAATAATTTATCGAGTGTTGGTATTAGAATGTGCCAGACATCATCCAAATGAAGTCCAGTGTTACCAAAAGGGTACCTAGAGCTGTAGGTCCCTGATACTGTTTCTGTAATTAAGATACCAAGTTTTGGTCAGTCTGGTAGCATTAAATTTAAACCTCTGTGCCAATGAATTACATTAACTGCTTCTGTCTGACATAGTTAAACTTACTCTGGTGGTGCTGGGCCTGGCAGGTGTGGATGATGCCCTCTGTGACCTGCCAGTTTTGCCATGGAATAACACTGAGAAAACTGCATGCAAATATTAAATTGCTTTTCCTTGTTAATACCTGGTGGATTGAATACCATCAGCCTCACATCAGCATCATTTATTTTTCAAGTAGAATAGGTGTGTTTAGGAAGAATGCTTAAAGCTCAGATCCACACTAACATGATGAAGAAAAGCTTGCTGCAGCTGTGGCATGGGCTGATGTATTCAGCTAATATTTCCTTGCTGCCTCCTGGTTCAGACAAAATAGGGACTACAGTATTCCAAGTGCTCATTTTGAAAGCTATGACACACAGATTTTTTTTTTTTTCCCTTTGCATTTGAGTTTACCTCTTTAAGTCCCCAGATCTTATACAACGATTGGAGCTCATGAAATGCATACTACTTTGATCTGTGACCTTTTTGTGGTGCTAATCGGGTTCCTGATATCATTATACCTTGCTCATTAATCATATTTCCTGCAGCCCGTCAGGCAGCCAGACAGCCCAAGCCCCTGTTTGCAGCCTTGTGTTGGCAGGTTTCTGCTTTTCCAGATTATTACAGTGTGATACTTCAGCTTCTAATAACCAGGTCCACATCAAGCTGTGTGCTACAATTAAAGTCAGATGGTCCTCAGGTTGAGCAGGGATATTCTGTTGCAGCTGTCTGTCTTTCTGGAACAGAGCAGCACAGGGAACAGATGATATGTAGGACAGTGCATAAAGACAGCTTGTACAGTACTGGGTCAATAGCAGGGGTTCAGAGCATTAATTGACAGTCTGATAACTGATTTAAAAGTGATTTCCAACCTATTTTTAATTCCATAAAGTGTGTATTTTAATTGAAATAGGTAGTTGCATTTCCTCTGTTTGCTTCAAGAGAAAAAGCAGAATGGTGTATAATTAAAACTGGATTTTGATTGATGGAATGTCATCATGAGCTAAATGGTAGCATCAGGATATCATTCTAAGCAATACAAAGAACTCCAGAGTGCATCTGTTGCTTCTGCATATAGTTGGTATTTGATATTAGTCTGTGACAATACAATGTTTTATAATAGCACAGATCAGTAGTGGGCGGATAGGGTATTTGTCTCAGAGACAGTCCAGATTTTGATGGAAAAGTGGCTGTATTTTTACTATTCTGAAACCCTATTATATACCTCTAAAGCTCAGGCATACTATGTTTAGTGCCATGAAATAACGGCTAAGACATTTGAAAATACTTTTCAGTTTACACAGGTGCAGTTAACAATAATTGTATTATTGTCTAAATCGATCATTTTTTAAATACATGTGTAATAAGAATTATAGTATTAACTTAATAAGAGTAAAAAAACTCACAGGCTTTGTAACAAGATAAAATTATAATCCCTCCCCCCAACAAAACAGAAGAATTTCAAATGCAACATGATGTTGCATCCTTACTTTACTATTTCCAAATTGTGGTATCTTTAGGCCTTTAGTATGTGAGTGAAGAGGAGGGTGCAAACTTCATCTGATACATAATAAAAAAATACCAAGCTACTTTTGGTTCTCCCATGCTTCTAAGAGACCTGTAGGAAATAGGAATGGGAAGTAAACTTGGGAGAATATAAAGAGATAGGTGCTTAGATGTGGTTTGGATACAGAAGTCCTAAACAAAACCTTTAGCAGAAGTTGTCAGACACAGAAACAGATATAACTTTTAAAACTTAGATTTTTGTGGTATCTTTTCTTGGCTTCACAGTCTTAATTATGTTTGGTGTTCTCCTTTAGAACAGTTTTCTATTTTAGAAGTTTAATCTCACGTGTTGGTCTTAGGGATAATTACCACATTCAAGCTGATAGAAATTTTAAATGCCCTTTGCGTGCATGAAAAAGTAGATATTCACAAAGACCAGGTGCAACCCAGAGGAAAACCCCATGCTTCCCACTGATAGTTAGGAATAGCTAAAACTCCAAATAAGGAAGTTCTGTTTGGAATGGTAAAGTAATCTATTTTGTCCTGCCATTGAAAGTTGGATGTTTGAATTGGGAAGAATTAATTTAAAACTATTAATCAGCAGATAATAACTAAATTTCACACAGCTTTGATGAGTCTCAGCTTTTTGAGAATTAGATTGCTTCAATGATAATGAAGTCATTGAGGTTTGTCAAGACAGCTTTCCACAATATATCTCAATTCAAGTATTTTAGTGCTTTATTGCAGAGTTACTCCTTTTATGATTAGGGGTTTATTCATTTCATTCAATGCTGGGGAAAATGCAAGACAAATTAGAAAAGTGATGAGATTACTGTGCTGGACTGAAAGTTTTGAAATACGATTTTCAAATAATTGAAAATGTAGTGTTTGGAAGCTGGGATGCTTTCTGAAACAAATGAAATGCTAAATGCATAAAGATGCTATACACAAAAGTAACTGTGGCAGAACCATGAAAAACAGAATGGAGAGGAAGGGTAGGGCAGCCATTTGCCCTAATAGAAATTTTAGTGGAGCATAATGAGTCAGTGTTAAGAACTATCCAAAGAAAGAAAAAAAATCTACAGTGAGAATTAGAGGATCATTATCAGTCAATACGGGGCATTACTTTTTAGCACAGGCAACTCCACCTAACACCAGGCAGCACTGAAAAAGCAACATCACCTACTAACTAATACACAGTGCTCAGAACTGCAGGTTTTGTGAGTTGGATGAAGAAACAAAACTTGGTTTTGAAAACATAATGCTACTTTCAGTCTCTTAAAACTATTGCTATTATTCAAATATTGATACCGAGTTAAAGCCTGTAACTTGGATTGTGATGGATTTTTTTGGTGTTATCTTGGAAAAATCTCTCTGTGGTATTTTTCCTGGTTCCACAGCAGCGTATTTGAAAATGTGTTATACCAAATCATATCATAATGTGATATCATCTATGTGAATTAAGGCTTAGAAGTGGAGGTTACTACTAATAGATTGCTAGATCATTAGCTGTGTATTCTTGATAACAGCTGACTCATTCAATATGTTAAAAACATTAGAGAGCAGGAAAAAGAATAAAATGTGAACCAGGCTTGACCAGCAGCATCAGATTTGTTATCTCTGCAGCACCTACTTCGAGATTCTGAGTATCAATTAATAGAATTGGATGTGGTTTTAAAAAGCTGGAATGCAGATGGAGCTGTATACACTGACTGATGAAGATGCTTCCAGCAATTGAGCTGATATGGGATATTCACAGAATTTGAGAATTTTGATATCAGTTCTTTCAGACTCTTTCAGACTCTGAATTGTTACTTCCATTTCTGTTTCTGATATTTCATAAGTGATTTCTTGTGTTTTTTCTTTGAAGATTATAATCTATGTACAAAACAAGGTCTGTACAATACCCTCTGAATGGAGGATGTCTATTAATTCTACAAATATTATAATTTTTTAAAAATCACTTTCATAAATTATTATAGAAAAGATATCTATAAAAGTAGTCTGTAACTTTGCTTTTTGTGGCAAGTACTTTTATTTCTATGCTATGAATGTGCATAATGCAATTAAAATAGCAGTATGTTAATGCAATTAAAATAGCTATATGTTTTACCATAACTATTGCCAGTGAATCTTTAAGCACCGCACTACGTTTATTTTACGATTTTTTTCAAGATGTAATTATGAAAAATGTTTTGTGCAGGAAGTAAGGGTCCTTGTATCAGGCAAAATAAACATTTCCATCCATAGAAGTCTCAGAAATGTAGCAGTCTAATTCTGGTCAGGAATGGTATTCTTCAGCAAAGTTGGGTGTGGAAGGTCCAGTCTGCTGGCATATTGGATTTCATCTATATAAAAGGTAGATGTTGTTTAATGCTTTTTTTCTTCCCCCCATCTATGGAAGCAGGGCAGTCCTGGGAAGCACAGGGGCTCCAGTGTGCATGCACTTAGCAGGCAGAGGGGCACAGGTGCTCCCTTAAACAGCTGAAGGGAATGTAGGCTGGTGTGTGGATAAAGCAGCAGGATTCCTCCTTTCCTGGGGAAGCACTTCCATGACTGCAGTGTGCAGTTCTAGTGGTTGTCTGGTTTTCCCTTTCAATTTTTCCATATGGAATACCAGCACTGGCTTAAAGCTGTTAGTTTTTGCATTTGAGCTAAGTGGTGCATTGGTAAATCTGTGTTCCTGCACCACTCAGGGTCATCTCCTGCCAGCTCAGCACACACGTGGCAATTTCATCATCTCTGTTTGTGCAGGATTTTTTTTGCTTTTATAATTAGTTCCTAAAAGTTGGAACCTTTGTTGTCTTTGACACAGAAACATTTGTGTGCAGGCTATAATCAAAAAACCTGGGTAATTGTAAGCAGTCCTTTGATTTAATTATATCATGTACAGATCTGATTATTAGCATAGAAATGGAGGGGAATGAGACTTTTTTTACCCACTCTGAAGCACTTTTTTTCAGATTTAATAGGAATATAAGTGTGGAATAACCTGAGCAATGCCAGCATCACCACACATAGGAGAAATTGGTGCAGGTGGAAACCTAATCTCTGGGTATTCTAGAGGGAAAATTTAAAAAATCATTCAATACAAGACATTTTTGAAAAGTAAAGAGGAATTATTTCTACGGGAATGTGATAGATGCCTGTTAGAAAAGATTCTGAAAATCTGTGAATAAAAAAATGTAAACTAATTTTTCTGTGTGTACGATTTACTCCCTGTGTATAACTTATTTTTATTGAAGTGCCAACTAAGAAATATGGCCAGAAATTCATGTTTATTTAAATCCAGTTCTTTTGGAATACTGCCTTTATTAATTTTCATGAATGAATTTTTATTGATTTAATTTGTAAAGAAGACTACAGAGAGAGTCAAATATATTCAAGAATACGAGGGACATAATTAAAAGTGAACTCAAACTGTGCTTTTGCACAGAAGGTAAGAATGCTGAAAGAATTCAGTTTGGGTTTTATAACACAGCAAAATATTGGTTAATATTGGGAGATGGGATTTGCATACTATGTATGATGGAATACACTTGAGAGTTGCATCTGTAGGACAAAGTTAATACGTAGTAAAATATATGTGATGATGGAGAGAAACTTGTGTTTTGCCTTTTCAATGAAGACAGTAACCTAGGTAGCAGATCATCATTTGCTAGTCAAAAACATTGATCTGTTGGATCCAATCTAGCTTTGTAAATAGGAAGAGAAAGCAGAGTTTGTAAAATCTGGTTTTTTTCCATAACATTTCCTTCTCTACATCTTGTTTGCATTGCCTACCATCTCTTCAAACTGCATGCAAGTTACTTTATAGAATTACAACCAAACTCTGGACTTCAAGAATGTAAACAGTGTAAAATTATTTTTTAAAGTCCACACATGCTTGCATTTCAATAATTTCTGAAAGTGGGATAGATGCCAGTCTTCCTGAATGAGGAAAACTTAATGGAATCAGAGATCGTCTGTTTGTCTTTTCTGTTGTGGAAAAAATAGTTAAAGAAGCTGGTTTCAAAATTTGCCACCCTTCATAATTCTAAAAAATTAAGGTCTTTAATAAGGCTAGCCTAATTCTCTCATCTTTAAAAACCCCATAACCTAACACATTCTAAAAGTAGTTTTAATTAATTTCTGATTGTTAGGACATCACACATTTATGTGTAATACATCTGTCTTAGTGAAGTCTGAAACTAAATAAGGTGAGTGGGAATAAAACTAAAAGGTACAGATACTTTAAATGAGAGCAAAATTAAACAAGGAGATCAAACAGAAAAGCCTAGATATGTGTGTAAGAGTCAAAAGGAAACAAAGTCTAAACTAAAAGTATGGACTTTAAAGAGAATGATGTAGTATGCAGATTTTCTAATGAGGTAAGAGAATTTACCATAGCAAAGAAGCAAAGAAAAATATTAAAACATGGAGGAGAATGTTATGAATTTGGGAAAGATTACAAAATGTTGAATAATAACACAGTTTGAGTAGATACAGTAAAAAAAAAAACAAACAAAAAAAACTAAAGTAGGTATATTTACTTTTATACAAAGAAAAAGATGATTGGAAGCAATCTAGACAATTAAATTTGCTTTCAGCTCTTTTGTTGTGTGATGTTGTAGAACTGGTGTTTGAAAGCGAGTCCGTGGAGGACATTAAAGTTATTACTGTGTGAAATGAAGTGGGAAACAATTGTGCTGGAGCCACTGCCCCATTTAACAGGTGTTCACTAAATCTGTCTGTCTTCTCTTTGTCTGTTCTGCAAATGCTGTGCCTGGACTGATACTGCTGAAAATGTATCAAGAATTTTGATGAACACGTAAAAATTGCTTCACAAGCTCAGTAGTAGTAAGGGGGGGGGGGGGGGAAAAGTTTGAAAGAGATGGCAGTTTCTTGCTCTATTTACTAAAACTTACAGTCTGTGATTGGAAGTTGCCTTGCAAAGAAATATCCAAGTTGCTCCTCCTGTAAGGAGGTCAGGACTTGCATACAACGAACGTACTGGTGAGAGTCCCAGTACAATACAGGGTTGTTTGATTTGTTTTGGTGTCTGTTTATGGATCATATGGGAAAACATGCTGCTAAGCTTGAATTTGGTGGGTAGCTCAAAATACAGTGTTTGTAATAGAGTCAGTGTAGAGAAGTTTCCATCCTATGTGTCAGAAAAGGAAGTGAGATTTCTGGTAATATTTGCATACATGGAGCTGTGGTTTTCAGCTGAAGAAGGGGAGGGGCTGAGGAAACCTGACCATCTGTGCCCTACATGGAAGGATACAAAGAAAAGTCAGCTGAGGCTTTGCTTTCAGTGCTTTCCCCTGGCAAGACTCCACTCCTGGGATGAGGAACAGTAATGTTGCTAAAACCATCTGGGGTACAGAGAAAGCTTATGACAATGATTTGGATGTAGGAAGAACTTCTGTGCAAGGAAGGAGTTTCTTGTTCCTAGAAGAGAGGAGATAAGAAAGAGCATAAGAAAACCTTGCAGTGTAATGTACAGTACTGAGAAGATGCAGTAGGAAATAACATTCTTTATTTCATAACATGAGGACATAAAAGTTGTTCATGAAGTGATAAATTTAACCTTGCTATGGGGTGTAATTTTTCCAAAAGCATATAATTAATCTCAGGAATTTAAGAACAATGCTCAGAAATCAGAAAGGGACATTTATACAAGTAAAAAGGTACTTAGTTTATGTGCTACAAAACATGTAATATGAAAACAAAATCTTAACATTCAACAGTTAAGACAAACTCAGAGAAATATATGACAGAAATAATACTCACCTCTTCTTGCTCCAATAAATAAAAGTATCTTTTTTTTTACCCTTATTAAATGAATGATGTTTTAGTCATTAGAACAGATATTTAGGCTTTACTGAAAGAAAAATCTGAAGACATTTCCAAAACTTGGGGGATGTAGCTAAGGAGAGCTCCTCACCTCTTCTTCCTTTTGCTCACCAAATTTCCCCAACTGTGTCTTTGTTCAGGAGCAGATAGATGTTTGTAAAGCTGTGCTCTAAACTGCAATTACATTAAAAAGCCTTATTTCTAACAAAAGTTATAGTTTTAGTGAGGTGATTTCCAAATGTTTCTGCCACTGATGGCACTTGCACAGAAAATGGCATAGTCAGCTGCGCTGCAGTGGGAATACAAACATTCTGGAGTGGAAACCTCTGAAACTGTTTGCTCTGTTGAAGTTATCTCATTAAGCAGCACTGAGCAGTGTGGGCTTGTGGAGCTAGGCAGGCTCTAGTTAGCCCCGTTCCTGGTCCCTCTTGGGTGATAGCAGCTCTGTGCTCTGCAGGGAGTATGGTGCTGCTGCCTGAGGAAGGGCAGTGTCAGGCTCCTGGTGATTATGTGACTTTGCAAAAGCAGTGGGTGGAAACTGATGAAAAAGGTTACTGCACCCCAGCCCATCTGCTCAGCATCAGCCTCCTGCTAGATGGTCCCTCACATCTGCCAGTTGTTACCCTTTAATTGGAAGTTTAGGTGTAGCCCTTTTGGTTTAAGGAGAGGCCAAGCTATAGCCCATCAGTCAAGAAAAGAGAATGTACTTGGCGAAAAAAATGCAGGTTTTTGACAATCCAGGTCATGCTCACATGAGTCATAAATGTACTGGGCACTTATGTCTTTTGGTCACATGCTTGGTCCACTCTTAAATGATAAAACTGTGAATTCTTTTTCCAGTTTCTCTTTGTGAAGGAATTTGAGCAACCCCATATGTCTTGGGTTGTAATTTTTATTCTCGATCTTTATTAGTCAAGAGGCTGCTTGTGCTAGCTATAGAGTCCCCCTTTAAGTAAACACTTGCTGATCTATTGAGCTGTATTAGTAACATTTGTGAGGTATAGAGTCAACTACAAAAGCAAATCCAATAAAGGGCCACTTTTAGTTTCCTTATTTAATTCTCAAATAGCCACGAATACTCTATACTCTGCAATTTAAACCCATACAATTGTTCTGCTTTTGAAGCACGAAGTGATGGACCATTAGTAAAAAACATCAGAACTAGAGTTTCTCATGCCTGTGCTCACCTGATCCTTTCCGGGTTAGTTTAAGTACTTAAGGAATGTTTTGGCTGCCTATCTAGGATCAGTTTGGCTGAAATATGTTATGGAGCCCTCATTTGCCAGTGTCTGTAGCAGATCTGAGGAATAGAATTTTGGAAGAGGGAAACTTTAATAAGCAACAGAGAGCAGGTGTATCTTCCATTAATATAGCTGCATTGTAGGAGGATAGCAGAGGGTATATCTATAGAAAGATAATATTTATGTAATTCAGAGAAGGGTCTAAAGCCAAGACAGCCCAGCTTATTTCTTTGAGAGAATTTTTTTTTAACACCAAAATTTCAGTATAGATCTCCAGTACAAAAATTACATGAAATCTTAGCTTTCTTTTTTTTCATTCTGAAATCTTACTTTCTATTTGTATTTTACTTAGGTAGGCTAGTATTGTTGATAAAAAGGAGCTGCTTGTAAAGCAACATTAAAGGTATTAATAATAACAAAAGCATAAATGGCATTCAAGTAGGTTGTAAGCAGACAAAATTCTGCATTGATAAAGTGACCTAATATATACTCTTGTGAGGTCCCTTGTGTTTGTCCTTATCCAAATGGAAAGGATTTTCTAACCTGCAGTTAAATGTTGGATCTGATCCAAGTTAGTTGTTAGTGAGAGTTGAACTGAGCTCATAAAAACATGAAAGGTTCAGCAGCATGCAAGTAGTTTAGAGGAAGAGGTTTTAAAATATTAGGAAACTCAAGTGGGTTACGTTTTGCAATGTGTAGAATGAAAATAATGCAGGAAGTTTCATTTATAATGTTTATTTTTAATTAATAACACCCCCCAACATTCTCCATTGTTTAAAGAAAAAACTCCACACACCAAAACAAAACCTGTGTAATTGTTTTGAGGATGTTCCCAACCACATGCTAGAATAAAAATAGTGCAAAGTATCTTGTTTCTAAAAAATCTCTGAAAAAAATATTGGAAATGTACAGCAGAAGAGTCCTTAAGGGCAATGAAGCCTCCTAATTGTTACTGACATTATCTCTCGCCATCTGCTTTGTGAAGCAGAATAAGAATTTTGTAATGAGGATTAGGAGTGGAGGACGGTGAAAGCATGCTCCAGGAGCTGCTGGAGCGTTCTCTGCTTCCATAATAAATCACAGGATAACTTTTTTAAGAGCAGGCTTTTCATAATATATTTTGCCTAAATTAATATAAATAACCTAAGAATTAAAATTTGCTGCATAATCTCACAAATGTTTGATTTATAGTCAGTAACTTTATTGAGCCTTTCTCTAAGATATTAAAAGCACGTGAAGCAGCCTTTACTGCATGGACTTGGATGTCTGCACTGTCAATATCCTCCCTTCAGACTGATGCAAGCCCATCATGCAGGCACACCCTTGGGCTGTGTGTACACAAGAGATAAACTGTGAGTAAAAGCCATTCCAAAGCTGCACACTAACTTAGCTCACATCAATTTTAAGCCCAGTTTTGCTGTCAGTGCAGACAGATCCAAACTCTTTGCCGATTTTTGGCAGAATGTGTTCCTTTCTGCCTTCATTCTTTTTTGTTGAACTGTGCCCCAGTTGCAGTTTGCCCTGTGTGGATTAGTGCTCTAGAATAATTTTAGAAGAGAGCAACATTTAAGTTTATTCTTAGGGGTTTGGATGTTTCTTCCCCAGATATGCAGGGAAGTTCCTTTTGCATTGTTGTAGCCACGGGTGACCACTTAATGAGAAATTTTTCTCTGTGCTGAGATTCCTTCCATGGGACATGTCATCTAACCTGAGTGTGACCCATTTATAGGCCCTTGTACCCAAGGTGTAAGAAGTGTGCTGACTTGTGTTGTTTCTGCTACCATGTTGATATTTGACATTGTGGCTACTGACATGAGCTGGGCTGTGCAGTTGAAATGAATAAATCCTGTGTGCTCAGCATCAGTTTTGTTTCTGGCTACATCAGCACATTCACATTAGCTCAGTTTTATTTCTAGTGCTTTAAATCCTGCTGATTTGGATTTGTTTTATGCACCCTTGTCCTGCAGCATATACAAACATTATCCTCAGTGTGGTTGTGCTGGTGATGTGCTCAGGGATCAGATAAAACCTCCTGGCAAGCTGGGTCTCGCCAGATGGCCATCTCTGTTTTATGTCAGTTTTGTCACTTCCCTAACAAGAGCAAGTGCCAGTGCAGGATGAAGGTAAGGGATGTATTCCATTGGTGTTCCCCGAAGTGAGCCATGGGGTTTCCTACAGATGGATTCTTCTTCTGTAATTGCACATCTCTGACTGAAACATTCCCCTTTTTCCTGCTCCTTTCATCATGAGGTGTAGGATGTAACAAGAAGTGAGAGAGTAAGGAAGGAGAAAAACTCAACTGAAGTAGTCCCTAAAATTTTTGTTTGTCAGGGACAGTTATAGACTGCGATGAAGTGCCACTTATTGGGGTTTTCCAGCCCAAAGACCACCTTCTGCAAAGAGGCTGGAAAGGGTAGTGCACATGAATAGTGACAGTAGAGCTTGCTGGCAGAAAGCTGTGGTGCAGGCAGCGAAGCAGAGAATTTCACAAGAAATTAATGCAAAACTATACAGAGGAATCAACAGATATGGCCAGATATGTTCAGTTTTTCTGAAGGTGTGGGGTTTTTTTGGTTTTTGTTTTTTTTTGTTTTTTTGTGTTACTGTCTGTAAATACAAAAATGACAGGGATATGGGTGGATTGATAAATGGAGACAGCTTTACTGTCTCCAGTGGTTGCATGGAGATGCTAATTCAGGAACCTAAAATGAAATCTATTTTATATCTTCCTGAAATGTTAGGTTCATGCACTAAGTATGAAGTTTGTAGTGAGCTCTGATAACAGCTAGAAGATTAACACAACTTTGGTCTCCACAAATGACTCAATCCTGAAGTATCTTCTTCTGAAAAAAAGAAGTGTAATTTTTTTTTTTTTTTTTTTTTTTTTTTTTTTTTTTTTTTTGGTAACAATAGTGTGTGGGAAATGCAGGTGCTGCAATTAATTTTAACAAGTAAATTTTGGGCATAAATATTCAGATGGCATAAAAAGATGGAATTTTATTCTCAGTAGGAACATTTGTGTAACCTTACAAACCGAATGGCTTGCAGCCTCTTACATGTTCTATATGATGTGAAAACGCTAAGACTGATAAAAATAGTATTCCATAATTTAAAAACTAAGGCCACCATGCTAAAATTTAGAACTTAATTTCTGGGACACATGTGGTATTATTTTACTAGAAATACCTTCTGATTGCATTTGCTACTAAGACGAATATTGCTTCTCTTTTCATTGTCTTTCAAAATTCTATTTGGGATTTGAAATGTTATAATCTGTAAAATTAAAGTTCTTATTTTCAGGAGATCATTGTATTTCTCTATTACTTTAATATAAAATCATAGTGGTCTTCATTAACTGAAAAGGTGACTGAAAGACATGGCATTTTAAATATGGTAGTTGAGAGCAGAACTGCCCCTTTCACTTATCTGATCACTTCATGCATGTTGGCTTTCCATCTTTCAAGCAGTGGGCTGTAAGCAAATTTCAGGAATTTTTAATGTTCTTGGAGAAGGCTGTACATTTGTGACCCAAGGATTAGTAGATAGAGGGTAATACCTCTTAATTTGGGGTCATGAATGCTTGGCGGTCATGTGCTGACCTTACAGTCATTACATGTCTGAATTCACATCCTTCAGTTGTTTGCTTTGCTAGCTGAAGGGCCTTCCCACAAAGGCAGCAATAGGAAAACATTAAGGAAGTGTATTTTGGTTGTGAATTCTCTCAGAACCGTGCTCCTACACCAGCTACTGCTTTGGGATTTTTAATGAGATTGGAAACCAACTGCAGATTGCATAGAGACACGTTCACACACTATGTCATACAATAAAGGGCTCCTTTTTTCCTTCTTTGGAGGAGAGGAAATTCCTACTTGTTGAATAGGTTCCTGGACTTCTAGTATTTGAAAAACAAAATGAAACTGTACCTCTATCCGATGAATACATTTCCCTTCAGCTAATGCCTCAACACATAATGTCTAACTAAATGATCACGTGCTGTTGTTTCATTCTGACTTTATTCGATCTAGAAGATGGACAGAGCTCATTTAATGCATTTGCTCTGTTCCTTCTCCATACTGCTACATTTATGTAACTTCAAACCCCATTTATTGCATGCTCTTTGAACTCTGGTCTAAAAAAAGCATCCTATAGCCTTTCCTTTAATATTCACTCAGTAATATCTGAATCATGCACATACATTGCTAAGTTACCTTTACATGACCTTCATGTGATGAGGCAAATGTATTATTTCTATTTTATAAATGCAGAGGAGACAAAAGGTGCTTTCCTGTCATTCCTGCTAGCTAGACACACTAATGTGTGTCTATTTTGAAAGTATTAAGAGGTGACATTTTTCAGAGTATTAAGCATTCTGCAGATTCTGAAAGAAAAGATAAAATGTTGGTTTTAGTTTGGGTCAGTTCTCATTTGCTTTGCCATTCAGCCCAGCAGACAGTTGTGTTTGTATAACTGGGTGTCAAGAAGGAGAGTCTAGAAATGATGTGACAGGGCAGAAACTGCTTAAGTCAATATTGCAGCTGAAACCTCAGCAAATCTTACCTGACCATGAAATCCGGTGAAAATAATTATGGAACTAATCACACTTTGAGAAACCTTTGTATCAAACTAGATACCCCCAAAAAATATAGATTGGCTGATGAGTTATTAGCCTTGAATTAGATGGCAGTCCTGTAGCAGGGATGAAATCCATCTTTCCAGGATAAGTTGAGTGGGATGCAAAAATCTTTTCTCTTTTAAATACATTGAAAAATAACATCACCACTCTCTTTGTAGAGAATGAGATGTGAAATTATTGTTTAATGGGATCCCAGTGTCTAAAGATGGAGGTGCTCTGATAAAGATCTTACCAGTTTTCCCATGATACAAATAAATGGACTCTGGATTTTCAGTATGATTTATTTTTTGTTGCTGAGAAGGTACAGAGTTTTTTATCTATGCCCAGTATGATTATTTAGCATTCCATTAATGGATAGGAAGAGGAAAGTTTGCTCTGAAGGCTGAAGTGATAAGAAAGTGCAAAAAATCTATATATCTACATTATATTGCTGAAGATTTTAAAGTCATATTTGCTCCTAGGTATGACTTTCTTTTAAACTAAGATGAAGTATTCAGTATTCAGTATTCAGTACTTATTCCCTAATAGGGTAAATACACATGTAAACATATATAAATATAGCTAGGTATATTTTTTTTTCTCTTACAGTGTATGTGAGGCTGGTTTGTTTTGATGGATGAAGGTGGGAAAGAATTCATTATATGTTTTTAAAACCAGAAATTCCTTTTAGGTGTTAGTGGATAGTTGTTTGGCAGTAGCCTACATAAAGCATTTTTCCAAGAAAAATGTTGAATTTATCACTCAGAATAAGTAATATGCAACGGGGCAAAAGAGGGTACTCTGGGTCTTAGGCTGTCAGTGACGTGTTTTCCTGGGTGAAATTTTATTGACTGATTTTATTGACTACAAGTAGTCAGTAGGCTTCTGTTAACATCCATTAGCACTGCCAGAACAAGGAACTGAAAAAAGACAATGAATCTGCCAGACCCTGCCTACAGAGGTGAATGTTCCACCAGAAATCACATTACTCTGGAATTCCTGATTGTTTCAGACTTGCAGTTTTGTGGCAAAAACTCTTCACCAGCAGCAGTAAGAGGTCAAAACTATTGTAAAAGTTCCAAGGTCTGCTTCTGTCACGTAAGAAAATATCTATGGCAGTGACTTGCCAGCAGTTTATTTTCCTGAGGCTCCATAAAATCTTCCATTGAGGGTACATTTTCCTGGATAGCAGATTTCAGCTCAGTGACAGTAAGCCAAGACTTGCCTTAATTACCCTTTGTGGTGTCTTAGAAATATTCCGTAGACCAAAGGCATCTGCAAACCACAAGTTCAGAAGGACTGATTTGAGGAGATGGCAGTAGTTAATTGTTCACATGTCATTGTTAAAATGAGCGTCAATTCAGTCTGGGGATGAACTGTCTTTTTGCTGTGACTGGTGATTATGGTTTTGTAATGGAATAATTGCTAGTCTAATAGGGGTAACTAAGGTTAACAACAGAGATAAGTAAATATCATCGAATTATTTCCTGTCTTTAATCCTGGTGAGATAGAGAATATATTAACAAATCCCAACAAACCTCGAAATTTATTATGCCTAGAAGGGGGGTGTTTGAGCTTTACTAATACGAGGCAGATCACATGCCAGATAAGCCCTAGCAAACATAATTTTCAGGTGATAGTTTGCTTTCAGAGGATTATCCCATTAAAACTTGTTCAGGGTTTTGGAGCAGGGCTGTAGGAGCTTTTATTAACTGTCATAATTCTAAAGATTTTACTTCTTGATACCAAATGTGGATGTGTATGACATAATTGCTTTGGCTGGTTAAAAAATAGTGCCTATTGTAAATTGTGAATGAGTCTGTGGTCTGCAAAAACAGCTGTAATAAATTGTAAGGTATGTGTTATGTGTGTTCATTTAAAAAAAAAAAAATTGAGTTGTTTCAGCTCAGAAGCTGTTTTTGGAAAAAAAAAAAAGAAGAGCTTTTGAAAAAATAGACCTTTTCTGTTACTGAATAAAAATGAGTCTATGAAACTGGAGATGAATATGTGGTTGTGTTTGATAGCTTTATTGCCACAGCAAATGTTGAGAGTGATTAAAAAACAAAAAGAAGGAGAACAGGTAGATATAAGTACCTGGGATGTAAATCCCTAACTTCAGGTTTCCTGCTCACATAGGTGACACACTGGCAATGCCTCTGGCCACAGGCTAAATGCTGATTTGTCTGGGACATGTAATCCTGGATCTTGGAAACCAGCAGAATGGAAGAGAGTATTGTGCCGTGCCCCTTGGTTAGACAGTCACTGTCCCAGGCAGTGGGTAAGAAGGATAGCACGAGAAAGAAATCATCTTGCAGGTGAATATTTCCAGCATTTGTGCCAGCACTTGATGCTGCAGCAAGAGGAAGTGGTTGTCACTTCTGTAGGGATGTAGGGATGAGCCTCAGACCCCAGGAGAGCTGTGGAGCACCCAGTCCCTTGGCAGTAGTTACGGCCGTGCTTCTCCAGACATTGTGGAGGATAATCAAAACAACGGTGGCATGTAATTTACTCAGAAGCATTTCATTATTTAGATGGCTGTGGAATGACCAAATCCAACTGGTATGTAGGTTGTGATCTGGTAGTTTGGAAGCAGATGCAGTTTTATAATGCAGGTTTCAGTTCATATACAGGAATGACTTAAAACAGCTATATTTTTTTCCTAGTGAGCTATAAATGAGTCCTTGGTTTGCAGTTGTATTCAATTATTTTAAACCTATTTACAATGTATTCTATTGTGAAGCCATGACCTTTGATCTCCAGAATGGTTGCATGTCTTTTGTGGGAAGCAGGAAGTCTTGGGGCAAGTGACACTTGCAGTGCAGTTTATTTTACTTAGACTTTGATTCGCCCCCCTCCCCCCTGTTTCTAGAACTGAAGACAAATTTCTGTTTCTATTGGATTATAAACAGGTTCTGGATAGCTTCAGCTGCTGCATAGTGTAGTGATATTTTAATTTGCTGGGTAGACATGTTTACTGTGTACTGTGTAGTTTATGAGTGTTACCATAAATGAGGTAATCTTGCATCTTGGTTTCCATGTGTGAAACATTACATGAGCTAATGCAGCTGTGCCACTGCTTGCTGGGTATTAGTAGGCTTTATTTGGACGTAAAGTTTATACTGAACTACTTTAAATATTTGTCCTAAAACTGGTAGTGCTGCTTTTTTGATGTGTTTTATATGACACAGACAGATGCCAAGTTTCACAAAGCAATGTAAAAATGTACATTTTGGTCCGTGCCCCATTGTTCTCAATAATGGAGATTCCAGAGTGAAATAATAATAATAATAATAATGACAAAATTTTTAATTTATGTTCAGTTAGTGTTTCAGGGACTAGTTTATATTAAATATACAGAGGAACAGTAGCTTCCTAGCATACTGTAGCAGTACTAAAACACACACACACATTCTCTCCAAAGTCTGGATTTGGAATCTGAAGTGACACATGTGGGTTGTGAGAAAAGAGAAAGTTGATTTCTGCTCTGTGTTTGAAGGAATGAGTAAAGATTTTTCCATAGTTTAGTTTTGCCTACCAACATCCTTGAATCATCATATTTTATAAAAGTCTATGTTTTTAGCATCTAGGGCTGTATTCTTTTTACTTAATTTAAAATATTGCACATTTTCAGTTTATGTAGCTAGTTAGGAAGGTGTAATACACAGCAAGCTATAAAATATGTCAGTGTATTTTGCTAACTCTAGTATTAACACTTGCATGTAATTTCTTGGGCTGAACTTAATTTATGTTCTTCATGATAAGTCAGAATAAGGGACATCTGTGAAGGGCATTTAAAAAGACACTAAAATTATTTTGTGTGATTAAGTACTTGTTTTTTAGTACTAAAGAAACAGGTATATATATTTTCATAATCCACATAAAAGGGCCTCGTCCTGCTGGGGATGTGTTCTGAAGATATCCAACACTACCTCATGCTTTTCTCAGAGTAGAGTTGAAAATTATTGTGACATGGAAGTTCATCTTTAGAGCACTTAGCTGGAGAATGCAACCAGTTGCTGCTTTCCTCCCTGCATGTGTCCTTTGCTTCTTACTCTTCATCCCTTCTCCGCAACTTCAGCTTCTCCCAGATATTCCTTGTGATACTGCAGCTGCAGCAGCTCCACCATGAACTGGCTGGTGGGCATATGCTGCCTCACCAGATCCAATGGCATGGGTATTATGGATATTTTTTAACTTGTGAATATTATGAATATTCTTGTATGTAAATTATACTTGAGTTTCTTACAGTAACTTTGCTCCTTGTATGTATTAGTGATTGTGAAGTGTTTAATCCGAGGAACCTGGAGTCATTTTGCATAGTCAGAAACAAAATTACCGTATGGCATGGTTTTGATTTCATTTTGCCAAAACTAGGAATTGTCTGAAGGAGAAGTCTTTGGGATTTACGTATTTTAAAAGTGCAAGCTTGCTATACATATGGAATTAATGAAGTCCCTTAAAAAGAAGAAACAAGTTTTTGAAATCTTACTATTGTTAATACTTGCATTGAATACCACTGTGTGTGTAGAGATTAATGTAAGGCTCAATGTAAACCTAGTTGCTTGTTTTCATATTTTTATTAATTATGTGCTTTTTACCAGCTGTTTTAAACAGTTTGTTTCCCTTGAGTGGAACAGCATCTGTAAGGCCTTTGAAAATATTTGTTAGTGTATGTCTCACTCAATATTATGTGAACCCCCCATTGTTTTATGTAAAAGGATCTGTAGGTTATATACTGAATTTAGTCTACAATCCCTTTTCACTTATAGTTTCCAAGAAACTTTTTCTTTAAGATTTTTGCATTTTTAATGTCCAGGCTTTCTCACTTAAAATTTTTCCATAGTTTGTGTTTTTCTTTAAGCTGTTGCCCCTGAAATTATTAATTTGCTGAAGTTTAAGCTTTTGTAATTCATCAGTTTCCTAATTAAACAGTTTTCTAATTCAGTGGATAGATGGTTGGAAATGTGAACTCTCACATCTCAAATTTATCTAGGCAATTAAAAATTACACTGTATTTTGAGACCCAAAATTTTTGGTAATGATTTTCATCTCTTAACTCTTGCGTAACTGGAAAAAATTAATTTAGGCTTTCAGGACCTGGCAGTGTAGCCCCTCTTTTTCCTCTTCTTGATTTTCTTGTGCAAACTTTCTGGAGGAGGGAAGGTCTTTCTTTTCTTCCTTCTTCCCCAGTCCTGACATTGTAGCTGCTGGTCAGACAGGATTTGTGCCTGGCAGGCACTACCACGTTCTGTTGAATTTCCATGGTTAGGCAGCCACCATTGCTTTCTGTTCCTGGTAGTTGTGAATCTTCTCCCCATTTGAAGGTTTTTTTTTCTGAGTGATCGAGCATTGCCCACACAAGTTTTGTGCAGAACTAACTGTAATGTTATTGTCTAGTGGCAGTGAAGTGGCTGGGAAACAAACACTGAAACACAAGGCAGATGATGAAATTTCTGTCTATAATAAGTCACAAGCTTTTCAGAAAATCTTTCCTACAAGCACCTTTATTTTTCCTTTTGTGCATACAGTGTGATACTGAATTTCTCACACGTATTCATGGCCCAGGACCAATAAGATAATTGTACCTAACAATTAACAACAATTAACAAGTTGATTTTAAAAATATTTTGCATTTTAGTATTTTTAGTCATCCAATGTCCAGAAAAATATTTTGCCAATATCTTAACTTTCAGCAGAAACAATTATGTCAAATACGAAGCCATGAAATTTTAATTGTCATCGTGTCATGATAATAATACTATTTCCCACATACACACTTTCATTTTTGCAGGTAAAAGGTTTTTGTCTTTTACATTTTTGTTTGTGTGCACGCACTAAGCTGGACATTTCTCTTGTGAGTTTTTAGTATTGCCAATAATCATACACTAAGAGTTTCATTTTGGCTCACAACAATAGGGCTATTCATAGGTAATTTGAAAGATAAATCAGTAATTATGCATTTAATTGGCTAATAAATCATAGCACATTTCCCTTATTTTCTGTAGTGCTATGATAAATCTTTATAATGTGGCCTGGTGTATTTTTGTAAAGAAGAAAACTAAAGGGCTGGTTCAGTGTATGTACAGTGCAGGAGTGACATAAATATGTAAGGCCCTCTAAGATGATTACTGTGTTATATGAGAAGTCCCTATGATTACCTGCTTAGGGATTTTATGAATGTACATTTTAAAGGATATATTGAAGTTTTAGATTTTACCATTATATCATGCATATATTTAGTATGTAAATAGCAGGAGGGGAGCTTGCTCAAGTTAAAACAAATTGACAAAAAATGCTGTGGTAGAACTTCTTGAAATCTTTGCACTTTTGATTCTGATTGTTATGGTATCAATTCTCAGACTTTTTCAATTTTCTTAATTTTCAGAGCTGTAATTTTTTTTTTAATGGTGAATGGGGATTTATTCAAACACTTTAAAATTGGAGAAAGGTTTTAGGTAGCAGAATCTCTGCATGTCATTTCCATCAACACTGCTGGTTACGATATTTCACTTCCTTATGAGAAAAGGTGTGGGATCATTTTGTATATTTGTTTTCATTTAGAGGATGAGTTTTTCCAAAACTATTTAATGAATGAAATAACATCAACATTGCCATGATTAACTGATTAACAAAGACCAGGTTAGGTACAAAAGAATGGAATGTAGTCTGTCCCTTCTTGCCTGTGGAAAAGCACTGGCCATTTTATTGTTTGTCTTCATGAGAGGAAACTGGAGAGGATGGTTGTTACAATAAATATTGGGGATAACATAACTAGTTTACAAGAATTTAAGGCATGAATGGCACTGAATTATAAGCCTAGCAAATTCTGTCGTCTCAGTGGCAAGGCTAGTACATAAAGTCCCCAAAAGACTTTCTTCTAAAAGTGTTCTGAGTAAGGTGGAATTTTTATGTGTGTGAATTTCTATGTCAGCTGATCCCCGGAATAGACATAGTATTGCTCTAATAGAAGTTTGTTCTGAAAGACAAGCAATAATGGTTTTTTTAAGCTAAAACTTTACAATTAATTGTATCATAAAACAGTTTACAAAATTTTCTAGGTGGAGTGATTATAGCAAGATTTATATTAATACAGAACAATGTTTCCAGCAATATTTTAGTATGTGTGCATGTGCAAGCTAAGTAGTAGTAGGACATACTATATTATTATGTTTCATAAAAACAAAAAATCCACCTGCATGGGGTGGCTGCATAAAAGCCTATTATTTTGATGTTTTGTTCAATTAGAAAATGTCCACTTGAATTTTACTTACATCTGGGGGGTGGGGGGGAAGGTATTTAGAGAACTGAGAACACTTCAAGATGAAGGAGTTAAAAATGGCTTCTAGAATTACATTAATAAACAATTGGAATATTCTGCAGTAAGGCTGATGAACTCAACCTACAGCACTCGGCCATCTTCTGTGCCATTCCCCAAATTAAATACAGCAAAAACTCAGTGGTACCAGGCAGAGAAGTTCCTTTTACTTTGGTTTTGTAGCAAGCAAGCACACCCTTTCTAACCTTGTGTGGCAAGAATTCTCTTGCCAGCTTGTCACAGAACAAACATTTTCCAAATGTGACTATTTACAATTATCCCAGGTATTTTATACTTTTGTACCAAAAATGAAGTAGAAAATAGGTTCTTTCCAAGGAGTTTTAGCTATTTTTTCTTTGATTCTCACAATTTTCTTCATAATTTATTTCAAACCCATGAACAGAATCTGGAATCAAAGCTCAAACCTTTGATTAAACAAAACGGTAACTTCCTGAGCCATCCTCCACAGTGGTGTAAGGAAAAACAGTTTCCCCACATTCACTTATCACATACATCATTATTGAAATGTGCTACATGGTTTCAGTAATTTATGAATGTGGGGCAAAAAAAGAGATTCCTAGTCAGAAACAGAGCCCAGTGCAGCCATACTCCTCCTAATGAACAGTTTGATGAATAACTCTTATCCATTTGCCCAATATACCAGTCCTGAAATTGTCCCATCACCACCAATTTATTTTCTATGGACACCAGATTATAATATTGTGTTGTATTTTGTAACAGTGCAATGGAAGAGAAGTGTGAAGAGGGTGGGAGTAAGTCATAAAGACACCTTTTTAAAGCAAAGATTGTGTCTGTTCTTTGATTGACAAGACTACAGTAACATTTATACATCGTGTGCTTGTACATTTGGATTGTATTTCTCGTTCCTTTTCTTCACTTGTGAGATAGAAGTTCTTGGCAAAGCTGAATATACAAAATAAATATAAACCTCACTGCAAAGATGGGTCCCTCAGAGAGGGATAGGGAGAGGAGAAAATGATTTAATGCAATAATGATTTTAGCTATACACAGGCATCCCTTTTTTGTCTCGATTTGTTAAATTACCTGACGTCTCCATGTGTAATTTAAACAAAATTTTGTTCTCTAGTCTTTCTTCCTTTTGAGATATCTTCTCAAGGAGAAGGATGATGAATGGAAACATAAACATAGCATGAGAATGTGAACTAGTTCCCAAACATTTCAGTGGTTTTTATAAACAACTGGTCATTGTTACCTTTTGCTGGATTACAGTTTCCTTTAGAACAACAGTGCTCTTCAGCTGCATTACAAAGTTGATTCTAAATGTTTTTGCATAGTTGCTTAAAGGCTTTAATGTCTAAATAATGGTTATATAATTATACATTGTTTAAACAATTAGCTTTTAAGCTAGCAATAAGCTCACATTTTATACACATACTACCAAAAAATTATAATGAAACTGCATTTAAAAGATACTAACTGACCTTAGAGTGAGCAATGGTAGTTCACAGACATTTGTTTTGATTTTAAAATTTGTTTTTTAACATGCTTGTTTTCATTTGGAACATGACTGGTCATTCCTGCCATTCTCCTGGGCTGGCCTTTGAACACAGGCATGGGCAGCAGGGAGTTTTTCACGTTCTGAATCCCATTTTCAGCATTCCTGGTGCGTTGTGTGCCCTCTTCTCTGCAATAGGAAGTGCCAGCTTGCATCTCGCTGGTCTACACAGGCACAAAAAGTTGTCTGAGGCTTGAACTGAGTGCCTTGGAGGGGCAGGATTACCATCACAGCACTGTTAGTTGTCCCCCAAGACAGTGCGGCAGCTGTTGATTTATATTTCAAAAAAACCAAAAATATAACAAAATAACAGCAATTGGCACAAATTAAGGTAATGCTTATTATTTTAACTTCTAAAAAGTGTCATATTTTGGGTCTACTATTTCTCTTTAAGCTATGATTTTTATGCCTTTCTAAAATAACACAGAATTGCATTTGTAATCGTCTTGAATGGCATTCACAGAGGGATTAAACTAAGAATTTTTAGACATATAACATTTATTACAGTAGCAGAAAATCTAAGGATAAAAAAGTTAAATACATTTTGTCTATTTTATAGAAGCATTTTAGAAATCATGTTTTACAGCTGCACTATGTTTTCATTTTAGATACTGTACAGCTTTAACGGCTTTCTAATTTATACAATTTTCATTTCATTGTCAAAACATTTAATTATATCATGTCTTGAAGGTGTAAAGCTGTCAAATAAATCACAGGCTCAGTATAAACATTTGGTGAATTGCTTTTGCTACCATACTGTAGTTGTTACCGGGCAGTAAGTGGAACTTTTTTAAAGCATTTACTCAGCAGGTACAGGACAACACTGGCACAATGAATTGCCAGTTGCTTGTAAAACAGCGGGCAGTAATGCCCTCACTCCTCGGAGCGCTGCTTTGTAAAATCGAGTGGCAAGATAGCATGGCACAGAGAGCCAGCACACAGCAAATGTGCTTCCTGCCTAAGGGCTGCTGGAGATTGCCAATCGTATTCCCCCCCCCAAAAAGAAAAAAAAAAAAAAAAGGGCGGGGGGAAAGACAAAAAAAGTGTAACTGGTGTTTTTCACATTGCAAAAAGTAAAGTTCCCACCACTAGACGGAAGGAAACGAGCTCAGGCTTTATAAAATTTGGCAACGTGGGCATGGAGAATGGAAAGGTTGCTCTTCTTCATGAAGGCCTTAATAACTGCATTTAAATAAAATTAAATAAAAAACAACAAGAACAAAAGACAAAAAAAAAAATAAAATCAGACCAACAGTTTGCAGGTGATTTTAAAATGTTTAACCTCCTTCTGAAAAGAGGCTACCCTTCTCTTTTTCGACCAGCATTTTGTGGCGGTGTCAGTACAAACTGCAGGCTGCCCAGAGCGGGGTTTGGATGAAGTAAATGAGTTCTACTTTGAAGCTTTTCTTCTCTGCCCCTTTGAGAGTGAATGGAGAGGCCCTGGGCCGAGAGCTGCTTTTCATTAGTGCCCCCGCGTACCGACTTGAAAGGCAGAGCTCTCCCAGCGCACACAAACACGGCGCTGAAGCAAAGCTTCCCTTGCCGCACGGCTCCTCGTCTCCCTTTCCAGTCAGGTGCTTCCCAATCAGAGTTAATTACTGCGGTCATTTATTCCAATCGCCCTCGCTCCGTACCGGGGTGGGCCTGTTTGAAGCGGGCCAGGTTTGAAAGCCGCCGCGGGAGCGCCTCATTAGGGCTGGGAGTGCATCCCCGCCAGCCCAGCACATCCCTGAACCCCTCCCGGCCGGGAGCGGGGCTCGGAGCCTTGTGCACGGACCCAGCAGCAGCAGCAGTGTTTTTGCTGGCGGAGCACTGGAGGGAGGCAGCCCCAGCTGTCCCGCCCGCCTGCTCGCGGTGATTCCAAACGCTGCAAAAAAAGGGGTTTTTGCTGTTTGGCGCATACCTGGAGAAGTGGAAATAAAGGGTCGAATTGAAAATGCACAACTGGTTTCCCATATGCATGGCAGGGCAAAGCTGAGGTGATGGAGGCTGGTACCTGTCGCTCTGGTGGAAGAATGGCTGTGGCACTGAGGTGACAGAGATTAGAGGGGTACCTGTGGTGGCACTGAGGTGACAGAGGTTAGAGGGGTACCTGTGGTGGCACTGAGGTGACAGAGGTTAGAGGGGATACCTGTGGTGGCACTGAGGTGACAGAGATTAGAGGGGATACCTGTGGTGGCACTGAGGTGATAGGGGTGAGAGGGGTACCTGTGGTGGCACTGAGGTGACAGAGGTTAGAGGGGTACCTGTGGTGGCACTGAGGTGACAGAGGTTAGAGGGGTACCTGTGGTGGCACTGAGGTGATAGAGGTTAGAGGGGTACCTGTGGTGGCACTGAGGTGACAGAGGTGAGAGGGGATACCTGTGGTGGCACTGAGGTGACAGAGGTGAGAGGGTTGTCTGTGGTGGCACTGAGGTGACAGAGGTGAGAGGGGTACCTGTGGTGGCACTGAGGTGACAGAGGTTAGAGGGGTACCTGTGGTGGCACTGAGGTGACAGAGGTGAGAGGGGTGCCTGTGGTGGCACTGAGGTGACAGAGGTGAGAGGGGTACCTGTGGTGGCACTGAGGTGACAGAGGTGAGAGGGGTACCTGTGGTGGCACTGAGGTGACAGAGGTTAGAGGGGTACCTGCAGCAGTACATTCTCTGTGGTGTGAAGGTGGTGCTACTGTTTAGTTATGGATTCCTTTCACTTCTCTGGGTAAAGTTGCAGTTTCACAGAATGTTCTGAGTTGGAAGGAACCCGCAAGGATCCCCAAGCCCAAGCCTCGATTAAATAAACAAAGACCTGATAGTGTCCTTGTGTTTAGCATCCTCTAGGTAAGAAAGCTGCATGCCACTCCACAGGCCTGTTAGAGTGTTATTTGATTAAAACCTTGTAATTTGATTGTTGCTGCTTTAAAACATGGCATAATGTGCTTTTTTTTTTTTCTTTTTTTTTCCATCCTGGGAAGTAACATCATAGAGAGTTGCTTGGTTTCCCTCTAAAGAGCAAGAGCTGGCCCTGGGAGTTCAGGTTCTGAATTAAACGGTTATTTGGAAGATGGGAGTTAAATATTTTACTACAGTATATTTTTACTTTATTTCTTAATGTTAGAGTTTTTTAACATATCTATGAAGAAAAAGTTATGTTGTTAATATAGGAGAAAATTCTAGGGTTTTCTAGCACATTATTTAGCTTATAATGGGAGACTATGTAGTTAATAAAAATGTTAATAACTGACCATATGCTTTTTCAGCATTCAACTTTTGAATGTTCATAGTATTCATCTCTTGTGCCCTTCCCACTATCATGGTTCATGGCAGAGTAATATAAAGGTTATGAAAAGTTTGCTCTCAACTGGCTGCAGACTGTCTCTTGCACTTGGAGGTGTTTATGCCTTGGTTTCCTGAGCATGCTCAATATACTCAATATATCACTTGTCTTTTTGTGTACAGGTGTCAGTGGAAATTTGAGGCTGGTTAGGTGAAAAAACAGAATAAAATCTAGAAAAAAATACTCTATTTACAAGAAAGCATTATGAATAAAGCTGTTTGAAAGTTAACACGCAATACATCACAAAATGCGAATAAAAAATCAGAAATGTTGTGTTTTCTAAGGATAGATGTTTTAAGAAGTAATTTATAAATACAATTCATTGTCAGTTTGATTTCTTTCAAGCATTGAACTTTACTCCTAAGAGCTCTGTACTCTGTTATGAATTCCAGTGCTAGCCAACCTCCTTCCAGGGACCGTGAGACAACCCAGTGGATCCACAGGGAGAGGGAATGACAGAGTCAGGATTGGGGCAGTGTCCTCATTAATCAGGAAACTAGGAGCTCTTGCCCTAGGGTATTTGATAGGTGAGCCACCCTGAGCACCAGTTTGTCTAGATCCAGACTTCCCAATAGGTTGGATAGCTTGTTATGCAAATGTGCCAGAACAAGATGTTAAATGGGAACCTGCTGTGTTTGAGCAAATTTGCAATGGGCATTTTATTTTCCAAATACTGTATTCCACAAATCTGATTATTTTTTCTTAAATGCTGAATGTCCTTGCTGTGCAAATTCTTCCTTTCTCTGTCATTCTCTAAGTTAAATGATGATTCTCCTTTGTTGTTCCAATTAAATGCCAGCTTCAGGGAGTCTGATGCACTTCCAAACACACCTTGTAGTGTCATCCTAAGCAACCCCTCAAAGTGGCTTTATTAGAGATCAGAGTTTCACTGTTCATAGTCATCTCAAGCAAGCAAATCCTGTCCTGAGCTGGGCACCTCAGACCCAAAAGTTACATTTGTCTCACGTGATAATTTAGTACTGTTTCCTAATTTTGTAGCTGATTTATTGAGATGTTGTACCCTAATGGCCTTTGTAAATCTTGTGTTCTGCTCCCCAAAAGCTTTAGAATAGTTCCATTCTGTGAATGAGCAGACAAGTCTAATGACAAGATTGAAATTACTTTTCTGCTTTACTTACGTCTAAACTGTGTTTTAAATTTTAAGTTCCTTGACCTTTTGTCATACCATTTCCTAATCTTAACTTTCTCTGGAGCATTTTTTTGCCCCCCACCACTGGCTTCAAAGACAAATTAGATTAGTCTCTGCAACTCCTCTGTTTGCTTGTGCTGTTTGCAGTGATTTGAAGACCATGTGTTTGCAACCATTTCTGTCTCCTCTTACATGCATATTAATACTTGTTGATCATTACAGCTCTTGTGAATTGGGTATACAACTGACACATCAAAGCACAGCATAAATGCTGCAAGCTGTTGAAACAGGGCAAAAGTAAAGTAACTGTTCATTTTTAGGGCTTACAGAGTAAGTCTTAGGGAAGGAAGAAATATAAAAGCAGTTTAAATATAAAATACACTAAAAAAATCATTAGTTTCTCAAAATTTGAAGTGTCTTGTGCTGCCATCAACTAAACAATATGCTTAGGCTTAAACTTTGAGAATTCAATGAGGTGGCAGCCTGAATACTTAATTGAAAGCCATTTCAAGTGTGGCTTCATCTGTGTTCACATAAATATTTTTTTTCTTCGTTTTAGTAATGCAAGCTCAGTTCATGTTTTTGATGCTTTCTCAAACCTCATGACCTTCACTGCAGTCACTGAGTTTGTATATTGCATTAGGATTACACTACCTGAATGTTCAGTAAATGTAAGCAAGCTGAAAATCCCACTAAGAGTACTCTAGTACTTCCCTGAATTTCAGAATTTGGTGTGTTTCAATCTTCAATGTTTAAAAAGCTTGTACAGCCTCAAAGATAAGCAAATGTTGCATGTTTTGTGTTGGGTGTTTTGTACCTCTCTCTTAAAGGGAAAGAATCTGTAACATAAAAAAGCTGAATGACTGTTTACCATCCTTTCACGGAGGTGTGGAGTCCTCGGACCTTTCAGTTTGTGTTTGCTAACACTTGACATTCAGACCATGATCACAAGGCTGAAGGAGGTGCCACACACAAGTCCCTTGGCTAGAAGTAATACAAGTGAGCTGAAGCATGGGAAGCAGTATCCCTGCATTAGACTTCTGAGGGAAAAAGTAGATTATCTTGGCAGAGTGGGATGCTGAGACAACCAGTGCACAGCACTGAACTGTGAAATGCAGTCCTGTCTGGTGGGATTTTGGTGGTTGGGGTTTGGGCTGGTTTTTTTGTTTTTGGGTTTTTTTTGTTTTTTTTTTTTTTTAAATAAAACTTCATTTGAACTAATTTGACTGAGCCAACTGTCAGCTGTGTGGTTAGCAGCCTGTGCTTCCATGGGTAATAGATTCCAGATCCAGGCTGTCAGTCTTCATGCAAACAAGTGCTGGAAGAACTGAGAGAGGAATTGCTGAATTTCAGGGAGGAGGGAACTTCCTGCCTCCTTTTGGTGCCATGTGTGAAGATTTTTCAGAAAGAGTTTTCATTCCCTATCTTGGCTGTAGGATGTTGATGGCTTCTGTGGGAGAGAATCCTCTTAACAGCATAGCAGACATTTTAAATGTGGACAATAAATTCGGGGATGTGATGGGAGAAAGTGGAAATGGTCAATAACTCAGCAGAACCTCCTAGTGTTATCAATACTTGCTTTTAGCCAACTTTGTATTAAAAAATGGTTATGGACTAACCAGTCACAGTTAGATGTCCTGTGTGTCTCTGGGGAAGGACAGATGCCACATACAGCAGTATTATCAGAGTTATGAATAATGATGGCCATTTGTGTGATTTCACAACGGCATTTAATTATAGCTTTTGTAAATTACTTTTCATGTAGGGGAATGTAATAAAGAACTCCTGATCATTTTTTGTTCCTACCAATTCTGTACCTTTTCTACCTCTTGGTGTGAAGAAACCAGACAGGCCTATTCTTGGGACACCTTTTGGAAAGCATCTATTTATTGATAGAGCCAGTTGGCTGGGATAGGTTTTGCCCACTCTTGTGTTTCAGTAGGGAAGTTAGCATTCTAACAATCTTGAATTTATGAACAACTGAGGTAAGGCAACACCTAAGGCAGATGTCTAAACTTTGAAACTTAAGAATAAAAATGCATCATTTGTTCTGTTCATACTGTTTATGGACGATTGTAGCAGTTCTGCCTTAAAATATTTCTCTCAAATTTGCAGGTTACCAATGATATACTGAGAAATATTTTAAAGGTGATCACTGCCCTTGATGGAACAAGTAGCTACAAATGCTCCAACGGAAGTGTTCATACTCACTGAAATCTTTTATTTCTGGCACCTAATAATAGACATTTCACTTGAGAATAAAGCTGAATTTCAAAAGAGATGCAGTTTTCATTTTATAAAATGTATAGCAGCTGTCTGACTTCTCCATTTAAACTACACAATTACTGTTGTAGACTCAATATAGAAATGACCAAAAGATAAAAAAGTGTTAAAGTCTTTTTGCTAGACGTGCTGCTCTTGTTTTGGTGATAATGACATTAATTCAGATAGGAGTTTGAATCATTGCATTGCAAAATATTTTTCTTTGTTTGCATGCGGTTCATGCAGAATATACCTTGCCACAAAATTTCAGTAAGTTACACTATTATGTAAATTTTATTTTTTTGTCAGTACTTACTAGCTTAATGTTAAATGCAGATAAGAAAGAATGGAGGAGGAGCTGTTAATCTTCCTGAGGTCTCCTGTGTCTGAGATTCTCAAATTGCTCATATCCTGATATTCTTCATTCTATGAGATAAGTTGTCTTCAGTAAAGCATCTGAGTTAAATGTTGTATTTGGACTGTATTTTCTAGAGTAGTAGGCATTACTAACCAAGTAGAGAAATAAATGTCTGCTTTTGTTACAACAGTAATGGAGAATTGGCAGTGCGTTTCTGGAACACACACAACCAAAGAAAGAAATTAAATATTTTTTTTTCTGTATGTAATGCTCATTTTCTTAAGTATTTCATGCTTAAAAGCAGTAAGTAAAACTAAATGCATTTGCTTAAAGTAGTTACTTACCAAGTAAAAAAGCCACCAGTCATATAAATGGTTTTGATGTCCTTTCCATCCATTTGAAAGTTTTGTTACCTCATGCAGAACAGGGAGTTTTCTACTTAGTATGTTTGCTGTCCTCTTCCTTCTGATATCCTCAAGGCAAGCCTGAATTCTGTATCTTTCTAATAACTTTATATACATCTTTATTCTCAGATGTCTACCCCTGTGATCAAACAGTGTCGCTGGTGAAAGCGTGTTTGGTAATTTACTTTTTAAATCCTGGGGGCTACTGAGAAACCTCTAAAGATAAAGCCAGCACTTGAAGAGTTAATGTTATTAGGAGGACAGGAAATCTGGCAACTATTGCAGAAACTAGACCTAATGGTGCACACAAACAATTTGTCAGTCTTGGTAAATGTGAATAGCTTTCCGCAAAGTGGCTGCGTTTGCTTTGTTTGAACAGCCTAAACTTTTCCTTTTCGAACTTTAAATCTTAGAAGTGAAATGTGATCCCCATATTGAATCAAAATAATTTAATTCAAAACATATTTTGATTGGAACAAGGTTGACGTGAAAAGAAACTCTAGAATAATAATAAAAAAAAAAGTTGAAAGGACTTTCTATCATATATTTAGCAGGAAAATTTGAAACAGTTCTAATTAGGCTGAAAAAACCAGCCTTCTTCATTGTAACTTACAAAGGTCATATATCAATGTTCAGGCAGCATTGCCAGCTTGTGTCTGAAAGCCTGAACGTACAAACATCGTTGCAGTTGTTTAGTTTTGGTGGGTTTGGGGTTTTGTTTTGAATGCCTGTGCACACGTATTTCCAAGCCAGAACACGTATTTCTTTTAAAATACTTACCTGCTGCTGCAGTTATGAGGGTGTTTTGTCATGTTCAAAAAGAGTATTTTTCACCTGAAAGTTGTGGTTGTGCTAAAAAATGTGTGAAATCCTAATTTATGCTTTTCTGTTAATGCATAAATATTTTTCAAGTGGAACGTAAAATAGACTCCATTTTAAGAGTTTCAGAAGAAATTCTTCCAGAGGGGAATTAAAATGTTTAGTCCATTAAAGGTAACACGCAATTATTTTTACTTGAAATTTATTTCATACATGCTGGTGAAGTACGTAGCCTGAGCTTGTTGGTTTGGTTGTTTGGTATTTTTTTGTTGGTGGTGTTTTTTTCTGTTTGTTTGTTTCTTTTAATTGAATAAATAGGAAAGGTTATTCATGTACAAGCAGTTTTGTTTTCTCATCAAAGTTTCTCCTTTCATTTTAACATTTCCTAAACCACATTTTGTATGGGTTGGACTCTGTTTTTCTGTCATTCAAATAAGAGTTGTGTGTATGCTTTATGGTGTACTTCAAAATTATTTTGCTTTAATCAGCATAGGAATAAGGCAAGTAAGTCTGTCATTTATTTCTGAATAGCTTGACTATGAATATATATCTGTGCTGATGAAAAAAAAATGCAGTTAAACCTTTCATCTAATTTCAGCATTGGAACATCCCAAACTCAAGCACAGTATATGTATTCATTTTTAATAGACATCACTTCATATGCTGTATGTCACTGCATAAAATCTAAAGCAGAAATAAAACGAGAGGACAGAAGCCATAGGAGTCGCTTCAGAGATACAAATCTTGATTCTAAGTGCATAATATTGTTTGGGAAAATATATAATGATAAATCTTTAGAGAATCTATACTGGAAAAAGGAAAAATCATTCCCAGCCTGCTAGTTTTATGTTTTTTGTCCTTCCATCCTTGTTCTACCAAATAATTTGTACTAGTATTACACTGATGTTAGTCTTTGGTTGCCAGCAGTAAATTATTCTCTGTTCAGTCCTTTCAGAGGATAAGACAGAAAAAGATGCTCATAAAATAGTGAATTTCAGAGTTGTTCACAACGAGATAGTTTTGATTGCACATTATTAGTGACATCAGATTGTGCATTCAAAAAATATTTATGAATAAACTAAAAATTCCTAGTTAGATCAAAGCTTCTATTTGTTGATGTGTCTGAAGTGTTTCTACCTTGGGAATAGAGATATGAAAGTTACTAATAGGTGTTTGTGTTTGACATCTGTATACTGTATTTTTTAGCATATCTCAAGTGTTTTAGTCTCTGCCTAATAGATCTCATTAAAGAAACAGATATCAGCCCCAAGACAGTTTGTCAAAGTTAATGTGAGTCCCCTGTGGACAGAATTGACAATCTGTGTGTGGCTTCACGTGATTGCCTTTCCATGAGCTTGTTTGATCCATTAACAATTGGACATTAGGCCCTGATTTGTTTCACAATAACTCAGTGGGATTGGCTATTGCTGTGTATGCTGGACGTTTTTGGGGGTTTCCTTGTTGTGCACATTTCCCTCACAGCACAGGGTGAGCAATGTGTTCGCTCTGCCCTGGGGGCACTGGCAATTCCTTGGTTTTTCCTTGGTTTTTCCAACTTGGCAATTCCTTGGTTTGCTGCAGGAGCAGCGTGGAAGGATGTTCATATCCCGTGGCTGTGTGCTGGCTTTAACTCGAGCCTTAAGGAGCACTGCCTGTCCTAAATGAAGTTGAGGTTGAAGTAGTTCTAAATGCTGAACCATCAATAGTCTTGGCTTAGGTTTGCAAGAGGTAAATGCTAACAGCAATGTTTAAAAACAACAAACAAGCCAACACCATCCCCCCCTTTTTTTTTAATAACCAAATAGTTTTGCAGATTTCAAATTTATTTCTCAGATGCTTTGTTAAGGAGGACCCATATTTAAATACGCCAGTGTGGCTGCAAAGTTCATCACACTGATCAGCACGTGGTGCTGTTTTCCTTGGAAGTCTGTTCTTTAGTCATTATACAGGCTGTTAATTATTGTTCCCCCATTGATTATGTCATAGCATAAGCACTTCCCTCTAACCAAGAGCTTAACTGTGAACCTGAAATACCAGGCAAGCTTATTTGGCCTTTGAATTTGTGTACTGTTTGGTTTGTCCTCTGAGGTCCTGATGCTGACTGTAGCTGTTTTCAGTTATCCCTTTTACCTGGGATTTGGCAACTTAAGAAGATTTTTAAATGGCTTAAATAGGGGAAAAAAAATAAAAATCTGCTTTTGAATCTCTACAAATTTCAAATGTAAAATAACTTCAAATTTGAAAAAGAGAAGTAAGATCAGGGTGGCTCCCACCCATTCCCTGAGAAGGCAAAGTGGTTTAGTTTTACTTTTTAAAGGAAAAAAAAAATCACATTTATACAGACGTTAATCCAAGCAGCTTGCAGTGGTATTCCTTCAATTATTCAGGTCCAAATGCTTTGTGAGAGTAATATGACTCAGTGAAAATCTAGATTTTGTAGAAAAGGAGAATATGAACAACTTCAACACATGCTGAATATTTACATTTGTATCTATAAAAAAATCTCAAGTTCCTAACATTCTTGTTGTCTTGCCTCTGAGTAGTTATAATGACAACAGTAAGTATGTTCCAGGGTTATTTTTTTTTTTAAGAGGGATAGAATGAAAATTAATTCTTATAATTGTCATTTGCTGAGCCCTGTAGAATTTTATGGCTGCACATTGCAGTATTATGGACACTCATGAGACTCCTGACTGGTTTTATCTTATTAAACAATTTTGAAATCATTAATTTTTAATTGGCCTGCTTGTGGTTTTTTATAGTTTTAATTGTATGTCTGTGTCTAAATATTGGGTGTTTTTTAAATTAAAAAGGAAAAAAAAGTCCTGTCTAAGCATATATGTTGTAAGGTATTGCTATGTGATCATCCAAACAGATACTATACTTTGTGGTGATTCATTTTAAAGAATGCTTTCAGCAATTCAGCTTCCTAATAAAAGTAATAATAAAAAAAGAATGATATGATGTCTAAGATATGTACAGGTCTTTTCTTGATTGAAAGTTCTAATTAAGTGAATCGAGGAAAATTAACTGAAATTAGCTGTCAGAAAGTCACATTTAAATGAGTGATGATCTGGTGTGGCAGTAAACATTTAAATGATATAAATTGCCATTTAAGTGTATGGTTTAATGTTTGTCATGCATTAATATGACATGAGACTGCAATGACAATCAAGCAGCTTGCTCTAATTTGAACATATTTAGGGCTTTTGTGTGGAGTGAACCACACAAATTAAGACAATTGCTGGTTTTATGTGTCAATTTAAATGTTGTTTTCAGGCATCGGTTAATGAAACAAACCCATCATTTTTGTGTGCAAATTGCAGAGTGATTTCCTTGGTTTTCAGATTAATTTCAACTTCCTCTGCTCAAAATTAGGAATTTCCTTTGCAAGGAAAATGCCATTCATTTTGCTAGATGAAGAGAATATCTGTTTGTTATGCTTTTTCATTTGGTAATTCAAATCAGAAATACATTGAATCCTCTGTATAAAATAGAAAAAACAAATCCTGATAGTGATTTAATCTACATGAATTAACTCTTTAGATGACAATGATTTTTAGGTTGCCTTTTAATATAGTGATGTTTGGTTGCTCTTGTCTTGGGGATTGGATTGTAACTGGGTAACATCTTCAGAAAAGCATATTAATCATTCAGCACAGCACTCCTGTGTAGGTTTCTGTAGAGGTTTGTACACAAGAAACGCATGAAAGTGGTGGCAGTTGGATATTTCCAGCCTATTAAAAAAAATTTCTCTAGTGTCCCTGGTTATTTAGTCCTGCTCCCCAAATTCTGTCAATCTTCTCTCTGGCTTTCAGAATCAGATAATCCTGTTGTTGTTATTCAGCATGCAGATCACACAGGAAAGCACAATTCCATCTTGGGAGTTCATAAGAACATAGCCTGTCTGTATTTAAAGCACAAATATTTTCCACTTATTGTTTGTTTTTTGTTTTGCTTTTCTTTTTTTCTAGTGTTATAGTTTAAAAAGTTTAAAAAAACGAGATCTCCCAATCAGTGGGAAGTAGGGCATGAGACTCTGGCGTCTATCACAAAGCCCACCTTTTTTTTTTTAATAGAATATCTAAAATACTCTTACCAATTCTGTAATTAGATTTGTTAACATAATTTTGCATGCTATAAAATAAAAATGCTCCTGCTACTACCAAATGCTGACTATCTGGCAAACTCAAGTTTGTGTTTTGTGTGTGTTTTTTTTCACAGGCATTAGAAAGTGAGTTTGTTTCCTGCCAGCTTCACCAGTGGATTGATCTGATTTTTGGCTACAAACAACAAGGGCCAGAGGCTGTTAGGGCCCTGAATGTATTCTACTATTTGACTTATGAAGGAGCTGTCAATTTAAGTTCAATAACGGATTCTGTACTGAGAGAGGTAAGTTAGTAATTTATAAATACAGAAAAATCTTTGTTAACCACTGCAGTGTTGAAACTGTAAAGACTCCATATTGTTCAAGGCTTCTGGTGAATGTTCCATTTCTTTGTGTTTTTTTGTGGTTTGTCCACAGGCCAGTCAAATGCAAGGTGCCTGAACCAGTTGTCACAAGGTGCAGAATTAATAGAACAAGGATGCAAGTTGTTCTTAAACTTTGTGCACCTGGATTTCAGCCCAAGCTGGATGCCAATATAAAAATAAAAGTTCAAGGATTGCTTCAGTTGCTGAGTTCAGTCATTTAGTTCCTTGATAGTGGATCATAGTGGCAGTGAGCAGCCTTGATTTGGCTTGTGCTTCTGAATTTACTTCTGCACTTTTTATCATTTCTCTTTAAGTGCAGTCTTGCATATGTATCAAACATCAAACATCAGAGTTTTGTACCCTCTGATACTTAAATTTGGTTTGCTATCAAATTAAAATAATTTGGCCCCTATTTTTCAGATGCAGAGGAAAATATTTCAGCATTGCAAAGATCATAAGCTGTACTCAGACTCAGCATAATTCAGAAAATCTATTTGCCGAAGTATCTTACAGAATACTGTGGGTTTAAAAATTCCTTGTCCTTCACCTAAACAACTCTTTAAAAGTGGGCAGGGTGGGGTGATTAAAACAGATTTTTGATTTATTTTATGTCCTCTGTTCAGGTGCTGTACTGGTACCAAGTACAGCTGCAAGTATATTAATTACAGAATAAATGTAAGGAGTACCTTGTTATAAAATATTCTGAGTCCATGAAAACCAAATAATGTGAATCTTACCAACTCTTTTATTTAGAGGAGACACAGGGACTGGCTTAATACCAAAGTGATGGCTCAGTGTTGTCATTATATGGCTTGCCATCAGTCTGCAAACTGCATCTTAGCCTATTTAAACCTAAACTGCATATATTGCACATAAATACCTTTTAACTGAGCTAAGAGAAGGGATACTGGGACATGTGGCTTTCAAGAAAAAAATGTCATCATCTGGGTTTGGAAAAGTTGTTGACCCAAGAGTCATCTAGTAGATGCTCGCTGTGGCATGTTTTCAATTCACTGATAGTGTTTGCTCACTCTACATTGGCAAGGAATTGTTCTTACCTTTAAGAGTATTTACTAGACTCTTGAAGTGTTTGGTTAAAGTGTGAGCTGAAATGTAGGCTGTGTATTGTGTGTAATTTGTTCTAAATTTTGTTATTAAATGAACCATACTTGAAGCGTTATTTAAGAAGCTAATAACTGAATTAGCACTACTGAAAGTAGCAGTCTCCACACACAATTTTTGGGTAGTTTTAATTTTTCTCAAACAGCTCTTTTATCACATTTATTGTGAGCTGTTTTACTTGTGTTACGGCATGAAAATAAATTTTGGACTGGGGAAGTTACAAATGTTTGGAAGTGTGGATCATCTCAGAGAGCCATTTACTTTGCTACCAAATATTCTGAATTTGTCACATTTTTATAGTACTTTGCTTCAATGCTTTTTATTTTTGAGTTGTTCCGTGCTATCTGAACTGTCTAAAAATGAAAACAGGAGAGGGAGAATTGCAGTGTTGTTGAGCTCACAATAGTGGAGTAGCTTAGCAGCAGCAGAATTTTGAAACACTACTGATGGTGTCAAAAATACACGCCAGTGAATGCAGGCAGCAGAATGAATGGTGTCTTTTAGCAGTTTTGTTCTGAGTTGCTTGAAGGATTGACCCAATGGAATATTTTTATTTAGGATTTTTAAGCAGATCACTAAAACAGTGAAAGGTCTCACATTTAGTTAGGTATCCCTTGCTATTTACGTGTATTTTGTAAAGCATATTTGCTATTATGTAAATGCATATATGTAATTTAAAATGGCACATATGATCAGCTTTGATGTAATACTGATACTGCAGAAATTTAATGACTCTCATCACCAGTGGAGACTTACTCTGGTTTTACTTACGGGTAGAGATGAAAGTAGTGAAAAATCTGTTTGTGTGTGTTTCTATGTGCATAATCATTCTATATCTATGTGCTAAATGAATTTATCATGCGCCCTTGACAGCCTCACCTTCTTCCTGCTTGCTAATCTGTCTCCCTGAGGACCTGGGCTAACATTCTGTGCTGCCAAGCAGCTTCAATCAGCATTTATTTTTCTCCTTCAGTCAGCTTGCCAGAAAATATCTCCTCTTTTCTCCACCAAGTTCCTGGTTAGAGCCCAAATGAGTTTCTGATGGGGACAATTAACAGTATTTTTAGGCAGGTAAGGCACCTCAGACTTAGTATCTTTTCATTAGGCAAGTATTAAACTGGATTTCTTGGTTTCAAAAACGATGGGTTTGGTTTTTTCCTCTTGATACGATTCAGGTTTGGGTCTTAAAATCTTGACAGTTGCAGCAGGAAAAGTATTTTTATTTGCAAACCTAAACCAAAGAGAAACTCCTTTATATTCTGAGAGCTGCAAGTCATTGAGGCTTTTAGGTATCGTATGGAAATAAAAGCAAGTGCTTAAACCGTGGCAGTTTCCCCACACAGATAGTGCTGAGCCTGGCCCACATCAGCAGTGAGATGATGCACGGGTTTGTGAGGTATCTCCACAGATATGTGCATGGGTATTGGTGACCTAACTCATCAAAGAGGCCACACACAGAACAATGGTGGAAGGCACTGAGGAGTGGAGGGGTGTAGGTTAATGCAGAATTTCCTTAGGTCTCCTAAATGGCTCCGAATGGCACCTTTATTTTTATAGGCAGTCAGGTTATATATATTGCAAGAAGGAAGTACTCGTCTAGGAAGGAAAACTACTTGATTAAAACCATATTCCACCTTTCTTTTCTTTTCTTTTCTTTTTTTTTCTTTTCCTAACTGAAAATATAGAACTTCTACATCCTCTTATACTGCTGTGAACAATTTTTTCCTGCCGTTCTTTCTGCCTATGGGAATAAAGGAAGTAAAGTATTTTGAAAGGATCTGACTGCCATAATAGAAAATTTTAAACTAAAATGCAAACCACGGGCCACATGCTACCTTTTGGCAGATAAACCCTGGGGAGTGCAAAGCTTGCATAATTCAAAGGCAAATCTCAGGGGGAGGGGAGTAGATCAAGAGGGAAGGGTCTGAGTCGCAGCCAGTGGGGGAAGGGAACTGCAGCCAGGAGAAGCAAGGCAAGGGATCCAGTATCCCTGCTGGCATATTGGTGCACTGCTCATCCTGCAGACACCATTCCTTCCTCCTCCTCTCCCCCTGCAAGCATTTTGGTAGTGCTGTCATGGATGCTGCTTCTTGTATGTCTTGCTGAAGGAGGTGACAACTGCAGAGGGAAGTTGCTGTTCAGTGGGCAAACAGTAAATATCCTTCTGGTGGAAAACACTACATTTGCCAGCAGAGCTCTGCTGTGTCACTGACTTGCTCTTGAGCACCACGTTTTGATCTGTGGAGCTCCCAGTCACAAGATCTGCTGTGGAAGGGCTCTTTTTTTTTTTTTTTTTTTTTTTTTTTTTCCCCTGAATGGAAGGGACAAGGAGTCATTTAGCACAGACAAATGTCACTCAGCTGTTCTGGAGAGACTTCACAGCACCTTCTTATCACAAATTCTGCTCTCTTTTTGCCATGGCTGTCCAAGAATGGAGGGGGAAAAAAAAGTAGAATTAGATCTAAGTCATTCAGACAAGTAACTGATTAGGAGCTGAAGTACAATCCATACAAAATAATTTGTATTCGAGACTGATTGGTGGGTATTTCATCAGTGTTGGTCAGAAGAAATTCCTCTCGTCTCTGGCTTAGTGTAACAAAGGATGATGGTGAATGTGGGCTGCCCTCAGTTGCTACTCTGAAAGTCCATTTCTCCACTGATATCCCTATGTAGTTAGTGTAAACACTGGATAACAGCAAAGAAAAAAACCCAAAGTTAGTAGCAGGAAGATGAAATATTATTTGGAGAATGCATCCTTGATTTGTACAGGAAGTACAAATTGTATTTGTGTATAGGATTTGTACTTCCCTACCCTTCAGGAAGCACCCTGAATTTTATACCATGCTTATCAAAAAGCCACATTTAAGAAAACAAAACAAAACCAAACCATCTGATGTAATCTTTGAAGTCAGCAATTAAGGAAGATTAATAAAGTTTAAATTAGCAATAACAGCTCTAAAAACATAAGTCCTATTAAATTAATAACATCAAGTGACTTGGTTTTAGCCTTAGATGGTTCTGTTGTTTTGTACTTCTGAAGAGAAGGTGCCTTTTTGTTACGTGAAGGTGGTCTGTTTAACATTAGGAAGCAAGCTTTTTCCATTCTTCTGGCATCTTTCTTTCTGTCGATGATATTTCATTTCCATATGAAATGTGGAGTTTCAAAAATTACGAAGAATCAGCTTCCATGTAGCATTTGGCTTGTTGTTTGAATGTGCCACTTCTCATTATACATATTAAAAAGATAATTCTTTTATTTTGAGTTTGAAGGCATATGGGATAAATTATTTTATGGGTAATAGCTTTTAAATGTTGTTCAAGATTAATATCTTTGGGTAAGTTTTATACATCTTAGGTCTATCTCTTATGAGTCTTATTTTATTTTTAAATATTTACAGTTTGAAAGACTTCTGTGCCCAAAAGAAGTTACAAGGATGTTTACTTTACATGACCCCAGTTTCATGACAGCAGTAGCAGATCTGATTTCTTATCCCAGAGAAAGCATTTTTGGCCTCTCCTTTAGCTCTGGTCATGGTGGGAGTTAATAGCTTATTTCAGCTCTAACTCAGCTGGAGAACCCTGACAACAGTGAATCTTTCATGGAGTATAAACACAATTTGTATTTATAACATAGTTATCATTTACTGAATAGTTGGGAAATGATGAGTCTGGATTTAGCAGGTTGGGCAGCAGTCTTTGTTGTGGCTGTGATGAGTTTTAAAATGTGGGATAAAATGGTTATAAAATAACTGTCACAGAGCAATAAATTTCCATGTGCTGTATTGGTAAGTAACAAATTCATGCAGGCAACATTCAAAGTACCATAGAAAACATCTTTGAATTGTCTCTGGCTAGAAGTGTGCTGCACAGATGGCATGTTTGGTGTTGTACAGCACAGGAACAGTGGGAAAAGCCTAATAAATGTTTGACGTTGGTCTCATTTTAATTGCAAATCTGTATTAAAATACCCTTATATGGAGCTGGAATTAAGAAGGCTGTATTTAAAGGCAGCACAGTGATTTAATGGCTAAGGAGATGTGGACTTGGCAATGCATCCAAGCCCATGCCTTGGTCTTTTCCCTGGGATGGTACCCGTGGCAGGAGTGTGTAACAGAGGCAGGGCCTCCTGTGAGGGCAGGTAGCACTGCTCAGTGAAATCAGCTTGTCTGGCCATCAGGACTCTCCCATGAAAGGATGCAGTATTTCCTGCTGGTGAAAGGAAATCCTTTCACTCCTGCCACCAGTTTGTATCAGTTACCTGCTACGTCTCCCATCTCTGCTCACACTGTGACCTGATTGTGGTGTTGGAGTAGACGAGCAAAATGAGCATAAGCAAGTGCTTACTGTGATATCTGGGAGGTGTGGCATTCCTTTGATTCCAGTCAGCCTGGTGTTTGATGTGATGAATGGGGAGTTATTGCCCTGTATCTTAACTTATATATTTACTACAATGTTTACAAACAGACATGAAAAGTATTCAGCTGGGTTCTGATCCAGAAAAATATTTGACCTTGTTTTTTATTCTTCATTACAGGGTAGATTGTGATTTTACCTGCTGCTTCTGCTTCTCTATCCAGCAGGAAAAGGAGAGATATTTTAGAGTTAATTAAATTAGGACTGAGATGCTCCTTGTGTAAGGATTAAAAAAACTGGCTGAAGTGGTAAAGTTTTTTGGAAGGAGGTAACTCATGTGAATTAGTTCTTCAGTTCTGAGGGCTTTTTTCCCTCAGCCTTTGATTGAAATTCAAGGGATAGAAATTTTCAGCACAGTCAGTTCCCTCACCTCTTCTTGCTTGACCTGTCTTGAGAATCTATCAGAGCCAGAGAGGTCTTGAGACCCCCTGGGCTCCTTACATTTTCATTTGTGCCTGGCTGGTCAGTCGTAGCTGACATATTTGTTGCCCAGCATTAAATAAAGAAGAGTCATAGAAAGGTAAATAAGGTATGGATAAAAGTGATGTTCATAATACTTCAAAAATAACTCCTTTTAATATAAATTGTTTCTATCTTTAAACTGCTCTTTCCTCTTCCATATGTGGAAAGGATGAAATATACTTGTATATAATAGCTACATTTATACACTAAGTCATTTAGCCTTGAAAGAAGCATGGAAGTGAACAGGCTACAGGAATTTTTTATGTCATCAACATGCTTGGATTATTTGTAGCCTCTTTATGCTGTCCAAATGTTATCTGTATTGACTTTCACGGTAATTGGGAAACTAAGCATTTCTGTTTGGAATGTTTTCATTCTGTGTGCTTGTTGCAGCCCAGGGTATCTAACCTGGGCATCAGTGTTCCCATTGTGGCCGTACATGTGTGTGGTGTTTACTTATCAAAATTCATTGTTTTAGTTATTAGTTATACTTGATAAATAGCTGCTGCTTGAGTGAGAAAACTTGTGGTCATGCCAGAGGTGTTTTCCTCAAGCAGTATCTAAAAGTCAAGTCTCAGTTAAATGCTTCATTCTATTAAATAATAACAAAACAGTCATTTGTTGAAGTAGAAAATTCTGAGATAGCATTGCACCCATAGTTTGGAAACAGCAAGTAAGATCTTGCAGGTAGTAATTATGACAGTTTAAATAAATGTATATCATGGCTTAACAAAAGGAGTTATTTGGATTTTTTGGATTTTGGACTACATTTTGGATTTTTACATCTGTGTGTTAACCTCCTTCTGATTGAAATGTTTGTTTTAATGAAGCTTTTTTATTTAATAAATAAAGATGACATCAGTGTTTAGGAAATTCTGTGGAATGTTAACAGATTAGAACTGATTGCTTTTTCTCCAGAGGAAAAGGTTTCATATGAGAAAATTTGGGTTGTTTAGATATTTAGAGGAGCAAATTAATAATGCCAGAAATTGAAGTTTGAGAGTATTGTGCATGGCGGTGCCACTATTTCTCTGTGATAATTATTGATTTTAAATAAAAGCAGTGAGTTGCTCTCTTGAAATCTTCAGCTGCCACAGAAGAGAGAGGGGAAGCAATTTTGGTTGTGATGCCCAAATAAAACAGAAACTGTTCTATTTTTAAAAACTAATCCCAGAGCTGCTTAGGCTTTGGCTTGTACTGAATCCAGTTTTAATTGCAGGTCCTTAAATTGATCTTAACTCTCTTCTTAGACTCCTTTCCCTTCTTATTTTGTCAGTCTCTTTGAAGTACCACCAGACCTGTTTTTGTAGTTCCAGTGGTTTTTATCTGCTTCTTTCCAGTAGCCAAAGATTTAGGTGTTTTGAATGAGCACATCAGTGCTCCAGACAGAGATACTGTTTGAAATTATCCATGAACCCAGTGCCTCTGAACATTATTGAGTGACATTTGTTTCTGTTGGTTGTGTCTGCTCTGACTAACTGGTTTCTTTCAGATTGGCAGCTGGGATTACGCTGCAGTAGACGGACAGCTGCGTGAGCTGGAGATTGCAGCCCGGCCGGGCTGTGCCTCTGTTTAATATGCCTGCAGTGGATATATTCACATTGCAGCAACTTGCACGGCCCTGCGGGGCTTCTATTTGTAGTCTCACAAACTGTGATTACTTCCTGTTTTACTTTAATGAGCGCCATGTAATTGTCACACTGATTTGTCTGGACAAAAAGACTTCTTTTTTTTTTTCTCACAGAAAATTCCTTAATGTAGTTTAAGAGCTGGTTAGTGTTTTTGTTTGTAAAGATGTGGTGGAAGGCATCTTATGCTGTTGTCCTTTCTCCACTTTTCTGATGTGAACAGAATAATGTATTATTCATATATTGACTTTCAAACAGATTGAGGAAAAGAATCCTGCTTAGGGTAGCCCCTCCCCTCCATATATTTGTAGTAGTTTGGATTTTATAAACAACAAGTGGTTAGACCAGTAACCAATCTCCAGACAACTCTGGTGTTTTCAGCAGAGAGAATGGGGTGAAACTGAGGGGTGGTAAGAAGAAAAAAAATATATGTTATGCAGCAGATATATTTCTTCAAGGAAGGTACAAAGAAGGAAGGAAAAAAATGCTTGATTTCTATTTGATGGTTTTAATTTCTCCATGTATCTGTTGGTTTTTTGTGTAACGAGGCCCGCAGTTGTGTTACAGACCTCGCTAAGACGCGGCAGCAGGCAAAGGTTGTGTGCTTTTTGCTCCATCCCAAGTTGCTCATGGACTCTAATAAGGCCCCCCTCTGCGGGCTGCTGACAGTATTTCTGCCCACGCTTTGGCTCTGGAGCCATAACCCTGAGCTTATGCTGGCTTGGAGCTGGGCTTGGAGCTGTACCTGCTTTAGTGGGCAGCCACAGGCGCTTTCCGCATTCCGCTTGGTTAGCAGAGGGTGCGTCACAAACATATTGCAGTCATGTTTAATGAGACCTAGAGAACAATCAGTAACTCTTGGTCTTGTAGTGTCTTTTTCTTAGCCTTTCTTCTGGTCCATTCTCTTCTCTGTTATTTGTTAGATTTCAAAGCTAGCACAAACAATTTTCTTTAATCAGTATTTTAAGTGGATGGTGCAATGAGAAAACAAAATATGGAAGTGATTCTGAAGGAAATGTTTGATTTATGAAGTCAAAACAAGAGAAATAATTTTCTGGTTTGACATGAAGAAACTAGACTGTTCATTTTATTTTTAAAATAGCAAATAGGAGTGTGTGAATTTACGATACTAACATTTGAGTGCTGTATTTTTCCTTGGGTCAAGTGCAGTGCAATATCCCCAGGGCAGGTGTACAGTCAGCCAGCATACACATTGCTTGTGTGAGAAAAGCATTTTGCCCATTTTTCACAATCTTGATCTAAAGGGGATTGTTAGGAAACAAGGGAGATGATACTACAAAGAGCTTCTCTTTATAATCTTCTGCCTCTTTTCAGCAATTTTATCTATTGTTATGAATTGTGCTTGTTCTCTGGCTAGTGTTATCTGTGTTTCTGTAGTCCTAGAGGAATTTAACTAAGAATATTCCTTCAGAGGTGTAAGTGGCTCTCTCTGGTCAGAGGGGGTTTTCTGATCACTTGTTACCGGAGCTTGATTTTAATCACTGTCCCATGGGGAAAGGAGCTCCTTGGTTGAGCCATTCAACTTCCCTGTCTGAGGGGAAACCTGTCAAACAGTCTGTGTTCTCTGATGCTCTAAAGCAACATCTGGGTGGAAGGAAGGGGAAAGCAAGTAATCATAATTGCATATAACTCAAGCCAATAGAAATCGCTGAGGAACATGTGTGTAAACGTTTTTGAATATTGAAAAGTGAGGTAGGAGTGGCAGAGAGCCAAAATAATTACTTTTTCAAGGGCTGTTATTTTCTGGACATAAATACTGGGCGGAAAGATGGAGGATGAACCCAAAATGTTTTCTGTCCCTGACACGTGTGCTGAAAGAATATATATTACAATGCATGTTGTTATTTCACCTGGGGTTTCAAATGTTTGGTGACTAAATCATAGAGATTTGGGAAGTAACTGGGAATACTTTGGTGCAGATCTGTAAAAGAGCTGAGAGCAGCCTCTTTGTAGCAAAGGTAGAGGTTGTAGCTTGTGCCCTCAGACCAAGTCATGCGTTTTAACGTGGGTGTGCTGTGCCCCTGGACTCCTCAGACAGTTTGGTGTTTTGTGTCTGAGGAGGCATGATGAAAGCAACTCTGAGCTAGTCCTTTTAAAGGTCTTTAAATCTGGAATTAAATGGTGTATGTCTTGCCTTTTAACTGTTATGGGCCTTCATTTGAGGATTTGAGTTCAGAACTGGAGACCATTTCATTCTTTCTCTGTGACACTCACTGCAGGTCCCCCTCCACCCGCCCTCCCTCATATTTAATTTTATAGTTCTTTCAGACATAAACATGAAAAAAAAGCAATTTTGACTTAGTTTCTGAGTGTTGCTGCAAAGAAAAGTAACAAACATCTGTTTTTACCTTAACTGCATCCATATGTTCAACCTCCCCATCACCCTCCTTCCCAAAAAATTTACAGCCGTATTTGGTGGGTACTGCATACTGTTGAATTAACTTTCTTCACAGTTAGATGAGAGGGTGAGTTCAGAGGCTGAAAATAGCCATACTAAACAGTGGCTGGGAACTGCATTATAGCTAAGTTTTCAAGTTCTTTACTTTCCTTCTTTTCATTTGCTTCCCTATTCCCCTTTTCCCCTTCCCAGACCCCAAGAGAAGAGGGGATGACCTAGGAGGCTTTTTAGGAATGGATAAAATCAGATAAATGTTATGAAATTTGCCTATGGCTTTCATGCTTCTAGATTAATCAACCTTCAAAATATAACGTTACATAAGTATGTGTTTGGGATTCATACTCTGTGAATTATTGTAAAGGGTTGCTTACCTTGTTTCATTTTATTGCTTCTTCTTGTAGCATCTGGAATGATTCTGGCCTTACCAAAACAGTGAAATAAAATGTGGAATGATACTATGTTTTACTTTGTGGCACACAACTTGCTTTCAGCAATAAGAGTTTGTCAAGCTAAAAATGTCTTTCAAACAAAGGTTATGCCTTACCAGTTATATGGTGTCCTTAATAGATGTGAAACTGGTTGTGCAAATTTCCCAAACATTTCTGCCTACAGTCATCTAAATGGCTGTGTGCTCCAGAGGAATCCAGCGAGCACATGCCCTTCCTCTACTGCTGGAGGGGCTGGCTGTCTCTTAGTAATACTGACTGATGCTGGTAATACTTCTTTTCAAGAAAGCTCAGTTAGAGACTGGGCTATAATTCATTGGAAAGGAAGCGGATGACGACTTTCTGAATGATGGGCATTTTACTTTATTATCTCAGGTGAGTGGTAGGTTCTTTTCTTCAAAGGAGATACTAATTATATCTCTGAGAAGAAGACTCCCTGGTCCTACATGATTTTTTTTTGACAGGTTGAATAAAAGTTTGAGTGGCATCTGGTGGCTCTTTCTGTTGTTACATAAATTGAGAGAATGGGGATTGATTCCAGCTCCACCATCACATTTCTGCTGACAGAAGGAGGTCATCTTGCATCCTTCTGTATGTGATCCTTCTGACTGAGACATCAGAATGTGGAGCTGACATCTGGATTGACTTTGAATACAATCTGGGAAAAGGAAAGAACCATTTGGGGTTGCTAGTACACTCTTTTGGTCATTATTACAAAATGTGGAAGCTAAAAAAAGAAACCTTTACTTTTTTTTTTCTTGGTAACTAGAAGGAATGCAGAAGATTTTTTTTTTCTGAAGTCTAGCCACTCTGTCTAGACATATTTGTCCAAGTGTTGTTGCCTTTACTCAACAGTTCTTCAAATTTCTTTTGGATTTCTGAAGACACCAGTAAAGATGACGTACACATACCAGTATCTGTGCTTTTATGTTCTATGTACAGATCTGATGGTTTATAAAACCCTGTTACCTGTGGTCTGACATGATCTAAATATAGATTTTTCCCAGTTCTGTTATCTAAAAGGGAAAGATTGTATTGGGGGCTATAGCAGTCCTGATGCTGTAGGCTTTCATATTTTTTGGAACAACTAGCTAGAACCTAATGAGTCTAAAGGACTTGTTCATGCCAGAACTGTAAATCACAGACTCAACCTACATCATAAACAGTGACTGTCTGCTAAGGCTGAAAATGGAGCATTTGTGATCCTCTGAGGCAGGGTTTAGCAAAATCATTGTCCCATTGGTCAGCAGCTTCACCAGGTCTGACAGACAGTATGTGGAAACAGACAGTGCCTCTTGACTGGTGGGTTGAGTAGAGTGTTTTATACTTGTTCAACATCAGTCTGGGCTCTTGTAATGATGAATGTATTTGAAATACTGTGTGTCAATATGTGATATTTTGTGTTTCATTTTCCCTCACTATTGACACTATGTTAGAGTGTATGGTTTCCAGAGGTAGCACTGGGAATTAAAAGGCATACCAGATTTCAATTTGAAATAAAAATTCTGGCTCTGTTTAAATTCTGAACTTGAGCATTTGGGAATGAAAGTTTCTGTATTGATCATAAGTCAATATACAAGGAAATTAATAAATCTAAAACTCATTATTTCCTTACTTTAACTTTTCTCAGTTCTAAAAGAAATGCAGGGGAGCTGTGTTTCAATAATATTTTATCCCATATTCTTCTGGTTCTACCCTCAATGCCGGGCAGAATTCCCATTTGCAAGTAAAAATAAGCTGCTTTATTGGCAAGTAAGTTAGGTGCATCTTTTTAAAATCTGGATGTTTTGAAACAAACAGCATTTCATGGAGAGGGTAGGGCTGCTGACCAGTTCCTTTGTTAATGCCTTATGTCTTAAGAGACCTCAATGCTTTTGTGATTCCCTTGATATCTTGAGTCACAGATCCCCAGATTTGAATTTTAATGTAGCATGTCTCATCAGCAGGAAGGAGACTCATGTGGTCTTACTGAGGTGTAGTGTTTCATGAGTTTGATACTGCTGTTCCTCAAAAAAGTGCTCACTGCATGACACTGTGTGTATGTCAGATTTTAGCCAGCTTTTTGATAACTTACTTATTCACCAGTCCTTTGAAGATTATGGTGCTTCCCAGAGTGGGCAAGAGTGTTAGAATCTGTTCACAGACTAAATTTTAACTCCTGCTCTGGTGAGTTCAGATGTTTCAAAAGCCCTGCCAAATATAATAAGATCAAGTGTTTTGGATGGCATGTTTACTGTCAAGAGGATGATTATTTTAAGGCCTCAGGTGATTTCTACTTTAGGCTTTGTTATTTCTGTAGCAGGAGAACGTCCTAATAATGGTCTTTATAATAATATAAAAATAGTTGTTTGTAAGAATAAGTTCAGCATAAGTGTTATTCCGTTGTCTCAAAGATTTTAAGCTGTCGCTAAAATAGAGCAGGGAATGTAAGTATAAGGAGCATTGAGGAAGGTTGAACCATGAAAAAGAAGAATTAGGGGAAAATACCTGAGGCATCAGCCCATGTGAAGCCTGCTAGCCCACAGCAAAGGCTAGGTGATTAGTTTAGCTGTCAATGGAAGAGATATAGACTAAGCTGAATCATTTGAGATTTTCTGTAGTATTGGTCTGTTTCTGTGAATGGTGCAGGGGGCCAACCTGACAAGAAGTAACTTGTTGAATTTTGGCTGCTTGATGTTATCTTTAAACCAGTGGGCCAAGAGGTGGCAGCATGGAAAATTAGCTGGATGTGCCTAGGGCAAGAAGTATAAGTTCCCAGGTTTCAGCATAATTATTTTAAAGAAATCACTAAGCATAGTATTTTCATGTATTTCATATGAAGAAAGTACTAAAGTGTGTTGCTGAAAATACAGAGAAACTTAAAAAAACCCCTTGTGTTATGCCTTCATGTTCTCCTGTAATTTTGGTGTTGTTAGTTTAATTCATCCTAAGATTGTTTGCTCCTCTTGATTAAACCTGGAAGTAAGAATAAAAGCTTGGTATTGCTTTCCTTGTAGTTACTGCTGTGAAATAAAGCAATGGAGTTTAATGTAAAACACTTATTACCTACAGAAACTTCTAAAAAGCTAACTTTTGGTTTTGACTTATGATACAAACAGGATAAGCCAGTGTTAGAAAGGAAAAATGGAGCCAATAAAGAGGGTTTCTGATTATAATAGCTTGTTTCTGTTTAATATCATTGAGCAGGATGAGGTTTTGCAGAGTTTCTCATGGAAATAGCATCCACAGTACTAAAATGATTACCTCATTCTTAGTACCAGTGCCAAGCACTTAGCCTCACAGTGAACACACGGGGTTGATTTTCAACATGAAACAAGCCAGAAGTGTGGAATGACATTTTCAGGTGACAGTTATGGTTCTATTGCCTGTAATTAGCACCTCTTAACATGCAAACCTGACTGTGCCTTTTCCAGGCTGTGGAAGCTCAAATACGAAGTTTTGGACAGACCCCTTCCCAGCTGCTCATAGAACCACATCCTCCGAGAAGTTCTGCCATGCAGGTGGTAAGTGCCATGTTAACTCTGTGACCTGCCATTGTGCTCACTTCCTTTGCCATCTTACCTTTGCAGAACTGGACACTTTCACTTTGCTTTTATGTGGTTGTAGAATAATGTTATTAAAACCAGCAGATGAGCTGTGATTTGGTAGGAGTTGTATGCAGTGCTTAACTATTTTTTTATTTATTGCTGAAAGGATTGCATTGATTTCTAGTGTAGCCTTTTTTTTTTTTTTCAGTGTAATCTAAGAACACTTCATCAGTTGATTTTGTTAATACCGTACCTGTACAGGTGAGAGCCAGTCATCTTGGAGACAATTTAGTTAATCTTTGGCAGATTCCCCAAGAAGCATGGATTTAGGAGGTGGAACTTCCTTGTCTTTTCCCCCAGGCATAGGTTTTCCCCTAAAACCAGGATTACTAGGAATTCATGAGCTGAAACTTACATAGCAAAGAATGTGACTAAATGTGTTTTGCAGTAAAGCTAGGGTGATAAAATCCAGGCAGTGAGCATTAACATGCTTTCCCTTTTACCTCTACTTGTGTCTAATATAATTTTATTATACAAACTATTATTTTATTACTGATTACTTTTCATATCATGTTGTGTGCAGTCTTTGGATTTAAAATATCATTTGTGTTGTCATAGGTCCAGAACTAGGGATGTTAAGTGATATTCTGACAAGTGGAGCAAATGGTCTGCTAAATCCCAAGGTTTTCAAAAGGTTATGTTACCTAATTGTTAGGATGGACGTTTTACAATGCAATATTAAAAAAAAAAAAGACATGTAATATAGGACATGCAAGAAGAAAATATGTCCTATTCAAGCAGACTAAAGTTATTAATTTTAAAACATATCTAAAGTGCAGAAGGTTTTAAAAGATTTCATGGAAAGGTGAAATATTTCCAAAGTAGCTTACAAAGCCTGTGCTGCACAAGTCTCAGAAGTGTAAACTTCCTTGATAAACTGAGCTACTGGCCTTTCTGAAATGTATCACATGTTGTACCTGAGAGATGCTCAGCTGCCAGTGCCCCACGCCCGTGTCCCAGGCCAGCAGACACTGCAGGGACCTGGGTGTGTGTTTCAGAGCAGCCCTGCTAACAGGGATGTTGGGGAGCCCAGGTAGTCCCCTCATGCAGCCACTTGCCATATGTGTGTCTGTCTGTCATGGTGCCATGCACTGAGCACTCACTCTAATTTAAAGGGATTTGTTTCAGGAAGAGGAGCAACTCGAGAAGTTGATTATTGATGTGTTAGTCAGAGCCATTGTTATATAAATAAATTCGACACCAGGAAGAAGTTTGTGTCATTTTGTCGTAATATTTTTCATGATGCTGGATTAGTGAAGATTTAGTATGTAATAGAAGAAGTTAAAATCTAAGAAGTTAGCTGTTTCTAACTCCTGTGGTTTTTTTGGGCTGGGGTACACCCAGAAAAAAAAAAAATCCTTAGTTCTTCACTTGTTGGTTTTGTGGATATTAATACATGTTTTCATAATAGCACTATATTAAGTGGTTTTAAAAGTATTCCTGGAGCTGAAATACAGTAAGGATATTTTTGCTTTGGATAACTTTGGATTATTTCTAGTTGCATTCTTTACTGAGTTTTGTGTTCGTGTGTGTGTGTGTGCATGAATACAGCTGAATTGGAAGTTACCACGTGCTGTGTTAAGTGCACAAGCCATAATATACACCAGGTGTAGTAATTAGCAGTCACACGAAGGCTGCCTATTTGTCTGGTTTTGCTGCTGTTGCTGTATCCCCTTGTGTTTTCAACCATCAGATAGCTGGATTTAATTGAGGCCACATCAGATGAGGCATTACTGACACCTTTAATTGAATGAGCATCCAGGGAGGATTAACTCATAATATTGATTGGCTTTTAGCCACTTGCTCAGAAGGGTGTCTGGGTAGCTTATTAGTTGCTTTTATTTACACCTTTATGCAAAGACTGTAAATAGGAATTCATAGAGCAATATGTTTTTCTAAGTACTCTTAATAACTTTTTAAAAAGGAGTGATAATAAAAATGCAAATGTACTTAATTTTTTTATTAGTTCTGTATAAATATACATTAAATGTATACACTTACATACACATGTATGTAATGAAATACTGCACGTGGAGAATAGCCAAGGACACTTCATTAGTATTCTAATTTAGTTATTAGAAAATTACAAATACTTGATCAATGTGGCTACTGGTGACCATGACGATTACACCTCTGCATTCCAATGGGATTTTCTTTTTTTCAGGTGCACCACACAGTCATAAACTCATTAGGTGTTTCTTTTTCTCCTCACATTTGATATCGAGATCTAAGGTCCTCAATATTTTGTTTTGATGTTTGTAGTACTCTTAGAGAACTTAGTTAAAAAGTTAATAAACTTTTCAACTCACTAAACTAAAAAAACTAAAACCTAAAAAATTATGTTTAAAATGAAAGTCTGGATTCATCCCGTCCCTTTAGCATTACTGGAAACAATGCAGGATAGTATCTGTAATCACATCCACTTCGTATTCTTTGCAACTGCATTTAATTATGTTTGTCCTTTGAAACACATTTGCAGTGAAGTCTTCTACTTTGCATTCATAAATCTTATTTTTGTACACCAGAAATATATACAGGACATATATCTAGTGTATGTGTGTATCTGTTTATTTTAATGTGCTTTCATGTTCTCATCTGGCTTGTAAAGAATTACAGTCTGCCAATTTAATGCAACTTGAGACAATCTCTGGGAGCAGGAATTTCTTTTGCTCACTTTTTTTTTTGTTTCCCTCCTGGTTTGGCATCGCTTTCTTTGACATAGTGTCTCTGCATATATGAAGGAGCATTCCTTTGGTGATTGAAAACTTTTAGTTTAATCTGCTGCGATCTGTAACAAAGTCTGTATACAAACACCCTTTTAGGCAGGGTTTCCTGCCTAAAATGGTTATTTCCACAAGCCTGTCCACTATTGTTGCATTTGCTTTTCTACTGCAGTTTCTATCAGATCTCCTGGGTTTTAACTCAGTCTTCCTTCTCTTGTCCTGTCTCTTCTCCTCCCCGTGTTCTCCTTTCCCTTGTATTTGGGTTCTTGTCGTGTGCACTCAACAGTATCTCCTCCTGCAGAGCCCCTTGATGTTCACAGAGCAAGCCCAACAGGACGTGATCATGGTCCTGAAGTTCCCGTCCAACTCCCCGGTCGCTCATGTGGCCGCCAACACCCAGCCTGGCCTGGCCACTCCGGCCGTGATCACGGTCACTGCAAACAGGCTCTTTGCTGTGAACAAGTGGCACAGCCTCCCTGGTAAGTACATTGAAGCTGCCGTCCAGCAGTGCTTCTCTTGTCACAATTTGCTGCAGAGCTGTTGTGAGTTTAAAGTGGAAAAAAGCAAATCCTGTTCATTTACACAGCAGGCTCTTCATATGTGGGCTTAGTTTCTCCTTGGAAAGGTAATCTGGGCTATTGCAGCAAACGTGTAGCACACCAAAGGTTTGTTAAAACAATATATTGCTTTCCAGGCCATCAGGCAGCATGCAAGGAGACAAAAACAGTCTATCGTTCTTTGGTCATGATAAAGGCATACTCTTCCTCTTAAATTTGTTGTTCCATCTGTTGGGAACTATATCATGTCAAAGGCAGTTTTAAAGCATGTAGAACTTGGCTGAAATCTTCTCTGCTGTTTTTTTTCTTGATTATAAACTCCATATTCTGCTGTTAAAGCCACCCCATGAGAATTAGAAAATAAAATATATGGGAAGTCTTATCTTAAACATCCCAAAGTCACTTATATAGGTGCTTATGTATTGTCAGTATGAAAGGAAAACAACCATTAGCACAGCAACTAATAAAATTAATTTTCCTTTAAAGTGGGCTGCTTGAGAATGTAATTCCTCTTTTAATTCTGATATTCTCCAATCTTAAAGACATCCATCCTCCTTTCCTTGACTATGACAGTCTTAGGCCCAAGCCGTCAAAGGAAGTTTATTTTGGTGCAGTGCAGTATATTTGGTCAAAGGCTTTTTTAAGAAAGGGGGGAAAACAGACCTTCTACTCAAATAACTTAAATAGAAGATACTCACACCAGAGAAACACTTACATGGTTGAAATTCCTACTGAGAAATCTTGACCCATGGTCCTTGATTACTTTTTGAAAAAAGCCAGATGACTCCCACACTTTTTCCTAATTCTTACAAATTACCTCTCAAATAGAAATATCTATGTATTATTTCATCCACCCAAGAAATGCGTCAAGAAAAAGGTGGGAAGGAAGGGGGGAAGGGAGACTTGTCTAAGATAACAAGTTGCAAGCAAGAACTATTTACAGGCCTCCCGAGATTTCTTTGAAAGGAGGATGATAGTATCCTCTCATACCTTGGATGTGTGACCATGGGTATATAGTAGTCAAGAGTTTTAAAAAATGGCCTTTGTGAACAAACAACAGTCATGGGAAGAAGAAAATGTTCAAAAGTATAGGAGTCAATTTTGATTTCAACGCAATTCTGCTGGTCGATCTGCTGGTCCATGAGCAAGCAACCAGTTTGGTGAGTGTAGTAATCAGCTGGTTTGAGTTGAACAGAGCTGTCAGATTTTTCACGCTTTTCCCTCACCTCTGAGAGGGAGAACACTAAGATGTGCTTTTGAGTCACTACTTTTCATTTGGAGACATTTTACACTTGCCTTGCCATTAAAACAATTCAGGAAAACCCACAGATCAAGACAAACAAAAGCCAACCATAAAAACCCAACCAAAAAATCACCTCACCCCACTCCTGTGAGAGCACTCATCAGTTGCAGGCCGTTTAATAGAGTACTGTGCTTAAGATATCTGGGTGTGGACTCCTGAGGCTTTTCTATTGTTGACTTCCAATTTTATACCAAAATGGGATCTCCTAGGATGAGAGAGCAGGTATCATTACTGCTCCATATCCCCTGCTGTGGGATTAGCATTGTCTTTGTTAATGAGACATCATGATAAAAAAGTTAAGTTGCCAAGTGACCAGTTGTCACTAATGTGTAATTAAAAAGCTGATTCCTGCCTTTGAATATTAATTTGGTGGCTTTGCTGACATCTAATGGCCCTGGTAAAGCAGGATGTTCTTTTTAGTCGTGTTGATTTCATGTTTTGTTCTATGTTGGTGTTTCATTGCAGTAGAACTTTAAATTTACTTATGAATCAGTTATTTAAGAAATCCTTGTATGGACACTGGTTTTTATATTAAGAATGGTGGGTAGAAAATTAATATGTGTAAGTATATAGCCATTATTTCTTGTTTCTCTTCCAAGAAGGTGTTGGGGGGGGGGGGGGGGGGGGGTGTTGGGGGGCAGTTCGTTTGTTTCTTTATAGTGAAGCTGTGGAAAGAAAAATGGTTTTTTTTCTACTTCTGCAGGAGAATTCAGTGCATAAACATTTTACTGGTATGGCAGGTGCCCAGATGAAATGTGGGTCAGCAGAATTAATATATTAACTTCTATGCAAACTTGCAAATAAATGGGTGTTGGTGATGGATGAATCGTTAAATACTGGCTGACTACAAGAGGACTACGAGATTTCCCTCTCTGCATCATAAACTAACTTTAAAAAAAATGTCCTTTGTGCTTCAGTTGTTCAAATAGTGCTTTAAAAAGTAAAGAGGAAAATAGTATTTGCTACAGTCAGCAGATGGTTGTCACATTTTGTTTTCAGTCCTCTTTACCACTTAATTTTGTTTTGTTGCGACAGAAGAGGTTGCCAGTAAAGCATCTGCTAGAGCTTATGGCTGAGGACCAGAGCTGCTGCTGATGGCATACATTCAGAATAGCCCTAATCTAAAATAAATGTTTAATAAGCAGCCTACAAAAGCACCTGGATTTTTTGTTGTTGTTTTTCATTCAATTGATGCAGAAGAATCTTGCATAGTTAAAAAGGGGGTGTAGCTTTGATTTATATGTGGCTTCATGTATTAAAAAAAAAAAAGCAAAGTTTTAAAATCTTCTTTCCTGAATTCCAGCTCATCAAGGTGCTGTACAAGACCAGCCTTACCAGCTGCCAGTGGAAATCGATCCTCTCATAGGTCTGTCACTTCCTTCTCTCTTTGCGATTCATTAAGCTCTGTATGGTGGCCCTGAAGTGTAGATTACGGTTGTTTTTCACTTGCTGGTTGCTGGGAATGGAATTTTCCTGATAAACCATTTGCATGCAAATTGGAATGCAATGAGCTGTGGCTATGCTGGTATTTCATCAACTCCCCCTCGTTGGGTTGCCTAATTTGAACAGGCCTAGGACGCGTGTCAGTGAAAATTAATATGGATGCTGTAATAATGTGTGATTGAGAACGTGCATGAAGTACTGTCAGGATAATATTGGATCTTTTCATCACTCAGACTTGTTGATGAGCAGGAGCGAGGCACGTTATGATGAATCGGTGCACTGGTAATGTGATGGAGCTCCTTTGCTGAGGAAATTTTCATAATAACAGTGGGGTTCTTAACTGCACTGTGTTGTGAAAAATAAAACCATGGTGCCAGGGTTTCATCATTAAAGGAGATCAATCCTTTCTTCATAGACCTGCTGTTCAGGCTGAGGGGATTAATGTGTAATTGCAAAGCGGTTTCAAAGTTGAAATATATTGCCCACTCCAGTTTAGAGTTGAGATATTAGTATTAATTTCTCAAGGGTATTGCATCTTTTGATCAGCTTCACCAGTTAAATTTGTATGTGTTTTTCTTTTATTAAAAAGGGGTGGACGAATGTCTCTCCTTTATTTAATGACTCAGTGTAATAGATGCAATTTGTGACTTTTTATTATAGAGGTTTCTCAGTTTATATAGAGCTGATTTTTCTATTAGCAGGGTTAGAGTTTGGTCAGTTCTTTCATTACAGGTCCAACTTTGGGGAGTACATATTTGGAGTCTGTGGCATGGCAAATAGAACCTTAAACATGATGAGAAAAGAAAAACTCAAGTACCTAACACCAAAACACAAACTAGCTATAGGATGGAAGCAAAGAAGACAGGATTCTGTGCCCTGCCAATTTTGTTAGACTTTGAGCTTAGTCTAAAACCCAGCTGTTTCAGGGTGGTTTAACTGGAGAAGAAAGGGTGTGGCCAATTATAGAAGCATGGAAAAATCAGTGCAAAGTTGAGCTTGCCTGGATAGGTTAGAACGACAGGACTGTCAGTCAGTGAGAATTAATTTAAAAACCAATGTGCACATCCCAGCAGAAAATGCAATATTTTTGTCTGTAGATACAGACTCTTCCTGTGTAGCCATTTTGCTGGGTAAGCTCTAGGATAATTAAAGCAGGAACAGTGGGAGCATGTGATATAAATAAACACATTTATATGATAAATGATAAAATTGAAATGTTTTTCCAAAGTTTCTGAAATCAATCCTCATCTGAATAATGCAATAGTTATTATGAGGCAGACACATGCTGTAATTCTCCTTTCCTTCCTGAAACAGATTTTATCCAAAAAAAAAATGTTTGGAGCAGGAAATGTGTGTTCTGCTTTTAAACCTGCTATCAAGTAGATCTTAGAAGTGTAAATAAATACTACAGCAAAAAAACCCCAAATCACATTGGCACAAAGGCCTTTAAAGTTAATGTTCGCATTCTGAAAAATGGTTTCATGTTCTCTTCCTACAGTTGAACTCAAATCAGCCTTGTGATTGCACTGGACATAATTTAAAAGGTTTTCTTTGTCATTGCTAAGTAACATCATTGGGCTCAAGCAAGTAATTATGTAGGTAATATTAGAGGTTTTTAATTGTGGCTAGACACGTTTACCTAGAAATGGCACCTAAGAGGACCACAAAATTACACTTTGATGGTTATAGCAGGAGTCGAGTTGCTGTCTTAGTCATAAGGAGGGATTCCTGCCCTCCTAAACTTTCCCGGTGTGCAGGAAGACATGACAGCAGTGTCTGATATGACACAGCTCCTAGATCCTCTTTTTGAGGTGAGGTTTTTCGAAGGCCCTATCCTTAATGAATTAGTTGATCTGCATGTTGTTTGAGGTTCCTTTGCTGCTATTTTTTCCTACAGAGCAGTTCACTGTGCATTTGTAACATGGTGTTGTTACTCTTTAAGTGGCCCAAGATCAGTGAAGGCCACATTTGTGCTACCTGCAGAAAGCAAGTGGCAATGCCTTGCTAAATTATTTGCTACCCGTATGGACAAGACAGTTTCAACATTTTAAATGCAGCAAAAGCACAAATAAGTGAAAGATTTGATACAGAGTAAATGGAATAAGCCCAAGGCTTGGGAGATAGCTGGCCTGTGAGAATGGAAAGGAGTCAAAGAGCAAAGAGCAAACGAGGGCACAGGGACCAGGACAGAGGTAGGTCTGGAAGTGTGCCTGGATGGAAGTATTGGTGCTCCAAGCAACTGGCAGACAAACCCAGGAGAAATTTCTTGACTGGAATGGAAATCAGGTTCCATCAGGAGCAAAGCACACTGAAAGTTCTTCCTACAGGATTGTAGGAAGAATATGTATATGTATGGGACCTATGTATATGTGTGTGTATATATGCACACTTTATTAATCTAAGGACAAGATATAATACGACAAATGCGTTTACTAACTGATTACTGTCCATTCTATGGGTTCTATATGCAAGAGTATCTCAGGAAATAAAACATTAGGTGAGCAAAATAGGTCAAATAATTTCTCCCAATCCTAAAGTTAATTGTGGAGATAAGCTGGTTAATTTTTGTGCCCTGCTTAAAAAAATGCAAACAGTAATTATGTTTACTGAAGCTTTTATTTTTTCAAATGGTGTTTGCAATGAAATACAACTGATGTACTACAATTTAAAATCATGATCCTTTGTGTGCTGTATTTGAATCACTATGTGGTTTGTGTATTGCCTTATCACTATGTTGCTTTGGGTTTTTTTGTAATTTTTGATTTCTTATACTAGAAGAAGGGAAGGAATCTTATTACATTTTTGTGTCCTGTTGCCTATGTACAGTCTTCCATTTATTTCTCAGCTGAGTGTCACTTAAAAAGGGAATTTCTTCTATTTTAGAATATATACTACAAGGAGTTAGCATTGTTCCCAGAAGTGTAATGAGTATTTTATAGTAGAACTAGAAGAAAATGTCCCTGCCACAAAAAAACAAGTAACAGATGTGAGGAATGTATTTGGTGTGAATGTAAGTTTCTAAATTGTGCTTTTTTTCTGTGAATGTGGATGCTAAAATGTCTTGGAATGTATGTTTTTCTATTCAGCCAGCAATACAGGTATGCACAGGAGGCAAATCACTGACCTTCTAGACCAAAGCATTCAGGTACATTCCCAATGTTTTGTCATCACTTCTGACAATCGTTACATCTTGGTCTGTGGCTTCTGGGACAAGAGTTTCCGTGTTTACTCTACTGACTCAGGTAATGTATTTTTGAAATATGGAAACAGCCTAAAAGATTTTTTCTGGTCATAATTAGCCTACTGTTTTAAATAAAGGAAAAGGAGTATGTATTTATTCCCCTATTAATAATATTTGTCAAATCTTTCCTTGCCTACTGCAGCCGTGTATTGTGTGCTGTATTTTTTGTGGAATGATGGCAAATGGGAGAGAAGGAGCTCTCTTTTAGACTGAGCTTCACACTTGAAACTTACAGGATAGGGATGCCTACTCTTGCAGTGTAATTTTCACAGGTGAGAGTTTCTATGAAGCCTGGCATACCAGGAGAGTTAATTACTCTGAAAGTATTTACTTGAATTTAACTCTGGTTGGTTTTCAGCACCAGAGAACTGGGTTTTTTTTGTTGTTGTTTGTTTGTTTGTTTTTGGTTTTGTTTGCTTTTTTCAGGAAATGCAGGCAAGCACCATAGAATAAGAAGAGAAGTTTTGAAATCTGGTGAAAGAATACTTACGAAAGCCTTTGAAAGCTATGCCATACTAGAATTGATTTGGAGCTACTGAATTCTTTTATATAACATAAACTGATCAATATATGGGGCAGCAGTTAAATTAGTCTGTCAGCTGGAGTGTGTCCAAACCACGAAGTCATGCATGTGTCATGCTAAATAGAAAAGAATCTTTCAGTGTAGGAGCTACAGGAATTTAGAAGCCATGGAACCCCAGGAAAAAACTATGTATGATTTTTTTTTCCTTTTCATTATCTTACAATGGAAATAGCGACCTCACTGCAAGGTACTTCTTTGGGATTAATGACCCAGTGTGGTTAATGTGTGTGTGCCATCAAGCTTTCCAGTAGGTTATTAATTCCTAGGGAATACCTCCATGCTTGTCATTGTTTCTTAAATATATTAGTTAACAGTGCTTTTCACACTTGGCAAACCAAAATGTCTAACAAAACAGAATGGTCTGTAATGAAAATATCTTAAGACTTTAGATTTCATGGTGTACTTAATTATTTCTGTCATCTTTACAATTTTAAAACCTTAAGTATAAAGGAGGAGTTCCATTTACATAATATTGACTGCCCGCAATTAAACAGGCATCTTGTTAGACACTTCTTAGGTTAATTTTCTCATTGATGAAAATAAATTTACATAAAACTGTGAATTTAAAGTGGGTCTTCAGAAAGGATAGCTAGCAGTAATAAAAATTCAGTGTATATTCTCGATTTATATGAATAGAGAAATTATTATATCAAAGGATGTATTTTACTTTACACCTAGGGAAGGAGCTTGTATGGCTTTGGTAGCCTTGCCCTGTATCATTCTGAACTACAGATATCTCTTTAAGTTTTTTCATCTGTGTATGGCAGATTCACCATGCCCCTTGTTACTACCATAGCCAATCAGGAGATAAACTGAAAGACCATAGTCAGAAAAGTTTCAGATTTATCTCTTCTGTTTGTCAATATAGCGATTCTGGCTTAAATGAAGTGAATTCAGATGTAGTTTACTTTGCTTCAAGTTGAAATGAGAATATAGTAGGGAAATATTTTGAAATCAGCAGAACATCAAGGGGAAAAGATGTGATCAGTAATGCATAAAGGCAAGTGACCAAAAGTGTTGAATTCAATTATGTTTTAGCACTTGCAGAAGAAAAAGAACCATTTTCCTATCAGATCTTGTGTTTGTTTGTTTTTTAATAGCAAATACTTCTAACTTAAACCATGGGTTTTCAGCACAGCCAATATAGCAGAGGCACAGTAAAACCTTCCTCCAGCAGTGGGAATGACTTTTAGACAGTTTTAGCTTCAGTACTGCGGACTTGAGTCTTATTTTTCTTTTAATTATTTGTAGTACAGCTGTCAAATAAAGCATTAACTAGAAAATTTGTTCTGTCAAAAAGGGATATCTAGTGCAAATGGAAAAGTTTGATATTTCTGTATAGAGAGGACAACTCATGTTAAAGGAAACAGGAAAGTTCAAGGAACTCTTACGAAATTGGTAATTAATTTTTTTAGCAGTATAGAATAGCAAAATCTTATTTCTTGTTTTGATGAAATTCATTGAATCTTAGGCTGCACAGTAACAAAATAAAACTAACCAGGCAGAGATAACCTTGTAAAATGTTTGATTTCTAGAACAGAACCTATAAAATTTGAAACAATTGAGAAGGAGAACTCTGTAACTCAATGATGTTTATAGCATAAAATTGCATTCTAAAAGTATAAATTACCCCAGGTAATATCAATACAACTGAAAAATATATCACATAATTATTTGATCCCTGAGTTTCTCACTCCTGCACTACAAGGTGGTTTGCACAGTAAGAGTGTAACCAGGGGCTTGCCCTGTCCACTCAGAAATGGCTCGTGTGGTAGCACTTCATCTCACAATTTCCCTTGGAAGGTTAGAGGAGGCCTAATAAGTTTTGCCAGTCTTTGGTTTTGAATCTGATGTACAGGTTTCTTTCAAATTTATTTTGTTTTTTCTTCATGTACTAAAGTAGTTTCCCCTCCTTTTTTTGTAGATATTCATATATACCTCTTGTTTTGTTGTTTTTTTTTTTTTTTCTAGTTTTCTTCACTTTAATGCAATTACCTTTTTGATAGTGTTACAAATCAGGCCCTTAATTCTGTTTTTGTTCTTTCCTCAGAACCACTCCCTTAAATATTTTCTTCCCATTAATAGTTATTTAATTAATAATTAGTAGTGGCTAGATACAAATACAGTACTTTTGTACTGTTTAAACAGGGGCTGTGAAATGTCCCCTATTGGCCATATTAAGGGACTAATGGTTTTTGATTCACACACCAAAATATTATTAAAATGTGGTTGAGTCCCAACACTGATCTGTGTTACTTACTATTTTTAAATGCTTTTCAGAACACTTTATTTAATTTTATCTATTTCTATTCAGAAATGCAGTAATCTGTATACCCTGTTTCTTTTTTTTTTTGGCCTGTCTTGTCAATCCTTCCAAAGCCATCACTCTTTTTTCCCTTCTGTTCCTCCTTGTTCTTTATTCAGCCCAAAGCACAAATGGATGCATGGTCATTTGGGCTGAGAAAGCCAGGGTCGCATGTTGGAGGCATCACACATCACACTTCTTTGTGTCACTGGGTGCAGGATTTGTCCTGGCCCCTGCTACCTGGAGGGCTGAGTAGGCACATGAGAAAAGTGTCTGTGTGTTCTTTATCCTGCTTCTTCAAGATCTGGAATTGCTGGGTTTCAGTAAATCCAGTTAGACTTTTGAATGAAGTATAATATTGAGAGACTGCAAGTATTCTTTTGGATTGTATGGACTACTGCGCATTTAAATAAGTTCCCACCAAATAAATAAAGAAAAAAATAGTGCTCCCCACTATAGTTCTATTTTGAAGCTTTTTTTTAAAAATTTTTTTGGATAAAGAAAATAATAATTTAATTTGTCTTAGAATAAGAGGATAGTTTTAAAAGAATCAGTTTGCTGTGTTCCAGGTAAACTGATGCAAGTAGTGTTTGGCCACTGGGATGTTGTGACCTGTCTGACTCGTTCCGAGTCCTACATTGGAGGGAATTGTTACATCCTCTCAGGATCACGGGATGCAACCTTGCTGCTCTGGTACTGGAATGGCAAAACCAACATCATCGGTGATAACCCAAGAGGTAAGGAAAAAAAAAACAAAAAAGGAACAAAAAAAACCCCCAAACCAAGCAACCCTGCTTTATAAGGAGGTTGTCTCAAAGTGCCTTGAGTAAACACATCATAGGATAGAATTTTAGGTAGGGTGCTCCATGTGCAATGACATATGAGACATTCTGATTGGTCCCAGTGCAAGCAACTGGGCTCACACCATATAACCAAACTAATAAGGCAGGAACACTGCTCCAGCCTCCTTCAGTTTCAACCCTTCCCCACCCAAACTCACCTTGCACTTGCCAAAGTATTTATTCTCTTCCTTCTTGCACAGTTTCCCAGGAATTCATGAATCCCCTCTTTTATTCATGAAGATTCTCTCTTTCAATTCTATAAAAAACAGTGAACCACTGTGATTGTACAACCCTGTATTACGTAACAGGAAAGGTAAAAAGTGATCTTGGTTTATGCCTGTTTCACTTCAGACACAAAAAAGATTAATTTCTGATCCCCAAAGCAAAGAAAAAAGGCAGACATGCAGTTGAGAAAAAGCCTGGAATAAGCCATTTTACAGGAATGAGGAGCTTTCAAGACAACTTGTGAGAGCTTATATATGTAAATTTAGGGGCACATCATAGCCAAACAGAGATCCTGTTCAGCAAGGTATGAAATGCCCTGAAGGGAAGGGCTAACAGGAGGATATTCTATCCTATGAAGAGTATTTCTTAGGTTTTCTTCCATTCATTTAAGGTCTTCTCTAACTGTGTTTAAATAGTAGTAAAAACTGCTCTGCAGAGGGCAAAATGGACATCTGGAAAGCAAGAGGTGGTATTAGATCTGTCATATATTGCAGTTATAGCTGGCACACAGTTTTATATAATCAAAACAATACCTGACATCTTCCAAATTAATCAATTTCGTAAAGTTGTGTGTTCCATATTCAATCTGTTACTCATCTGGAGTTATTTGAATTTGAAACACAGAGGTGGCTTGACTGAAATTGCATCCTGTGAATGACTTTGAAGAAGCACAACTAATTAATATCAGAACGAATATCTGAATTTAACTTACAAATTATTTGATGTGAAAGCTATTCCAAAGTTGAACAAGATGCAGCTCAGTTCACACAGTTGCAGAATCTTAAGGCAGAGGATGTGTGAAAACTATCCCTATTATCCTTCCAAACAGCCCTGTTCAAGAGATGGCGTTTTTCTCTGGGAAGTGGCTGGCATAGTTTTATGAGCATCTTTAAATAAATATGGCTTTGCTTGTGGGGAAAAAAAAAATCTCTCTGAATACTTCATACATATTTTGCAGTCTATCAATTCAAAGAAAATGCAAACTCTGTGTTATTTTTGCAGACCTTGTAAACTGGGAAACTCCAAAGAGTTTGCAGATTCCTAAGTGTGCCTTGAGAAGTTTTACTTTTCCAACAGGCTTGCCTGCTGTGTGAACAAGACTTTGAGGCTATAGGCTCCTTGATCACCCTAACAGATCATTTGCTGAGGTTCTGTACCTACTATTTGACTCTAATATGTAGATTTTGTTGCAATCTGTTGACTGTCTTCTCTAATGCAGATTTAAAAGGTATTAGAATTTTGCAGTTTTCAGAGGTAATGCCAGGCAATTCTAGCTGCTCTTTAAAATCACAGTAGCTACCTGGTAAGTCTCTGTGCTTGTAATTCTATTAGACTTTCAGGGACTTGCAATGGCTGCTGTGTTTACCAACTGCCTTTATGTAAGGTTTTTTGGTGATACAGCGTGCCTGGAAGCCTCTGTTTGTCAGTCGGATTCTTGTGGCACTATACGTCGTCCTAGACATGGGTATAGATGATAATCTGGGGTGTTTAGTTTTCCCCAGAAATAGCTGTCTGTAGGCTTCTCTGTTCAATCAAGAATTTGTTTGAAAAGACAAATGAGAAGAGCTGTTTCTGCTTAGTTCTGGTCTTGTCAGGAACGGAAAGCACCAGGAGACTTGTTGGGTTCTGAGCCCTGTTCCTGCAGCTGTAACTTCCAGCCATTTGCAGGATGTTGATATTTAACTGGTCTAATGTCTTTCTGTGTTTGAAGCTTATGGTTATTTTACCTCAAAATGTAATTTATCCATGCTTTCAATGAGCACTATTCACTGGAATTCCCTATACTCTGAGTTGATATCTCTTTTCTGTTTTTTTTCTCTATTTAATTATCTCTAATGTCCATCTTTAGATGACTTAAGATGACAGAAATGTGCATCTAATGGTACTTTAGCAAATCATGGTGCCAGAGTAGTTTCAAGAAAAAGTGATTTAAACCAGGGAGTCTTTCTTTACTCCTCTCATAGTACCATTTGCCTCAGATGTACATCAGCCAGCAGGTTGGTATGATCCATCTACTCTAAATAATATTCCATTAGGCACCCATTATTCCACCAGTTACATTTTATTTAGGTTCACTTGTCTGATTTCTTTACTTTCAGAGAACTGAACTCTGGATCTCTGGCTCTGTATATTAATGTTTTAGAATGATACTTAAGCCAGGTGAGCTATGGCACATGTGATAAATAAGTGGCTTGATATTTTTTATCAGAGACAATTTTCTGGCTAACTTGACTGTATTGAAAAATTCTCTGGTTTTGGTTTAACAGAAGACAAATGTTACAGGTTTTCTGCTATTTCTTGGTCTGTATGCATGGAATATGAAGATAAGGTTCCATTGCTTTCAAATATCTACGAAATACTAATTATTTACATAGTTTAGCTTTTGAGGCTGACTTTTTAAAGAAATTACAGCTATGGAGTCTCACTATCTTACTTAGTTTCTCCCCAATACCTCTCAAATGCATTGATCAATGTAAACCAAATCTGACATATCTCAGAGATATGAAATTTCTACATGAGACACATCTGCTGGAAACTATTTTATTCTTCACAAAACAGCTTGATTGCATTTAGGTTAAATCATTTTTCCTTCTCAAATTAAAACCTGAAATGCAAAATAATATTTCATTGTGCTCTTTGATCAAATGTAGAGTTTTTCTCTTTCTAAATTGATTGGTTTTGAAAACGTAAAAGAATGGCACTACTTCACTTTGGAGCACAGGCCTTTTTTGATGCAAAAATGTTTCTGGGGACAATTTCTGAGCAAGCCTTGGAATAATTCAGAACAGAGCTAAGGACCTGAAGTAGTTGTATCCTTTGGAATAGCCTTGAGCCGTTTTGCTTTCACATCAATTAGCATAATTTACTGTGGAGATGTAAAGTCACTTTGCATAGTGCAAGGGACTTTTCCTTTTCTCTCCTTGGCATGTGGCTGGCTTGGGGGGAGGTGGGAGGGAGAGGATGTGACCTTCCCCTCGGTACTCCTTGGAGCCCATGTGTGATCTGTGGCACACAAAGTTGGCTTCTGCATATTTAGAGGCTCCAAGGCACCACTTGGGGATGTGACATTATGCACCAGGACTTGTGTGGTGGAATGTGTGGAGATTCCTGGGAGAGGGCTATGGAAAGATGCTGTGTTTTGTCCTTGCCCAGCCTAAGGAGGTGGAGGGGAGGCGAGAAGTGGGGGGTGGGAGCAGGGATTGTGTGATGGCTGGAGCAAAGAGATGAGAGAATTCATTTGCATACAAATGGTGAGCATCACTTTCAGATCCCACTTTTGCTTTGAAGCTCAAGTGGCAAGTCCTGGTGTTTGGACATTTCCTAGGTTGGGGAATCACATTTTCCTTTATAATCACAGAGCCATAGGAAACAGGGTGGGCAGAAGCTTTGGTCACCTGGTCTATTCTCTTTTCCCAGTGAGGGCTTAACTATGCCAAAACCAATCTCCCCTGATGTTTGTCCAATCTTCCCTTAAAAACTTCATTTTTGGGCCTTAGAAGCCCCATCCTTAGCAGTCTTTTCCCAATGTTCAGCCTACTATCCAGTTCTTTTTTCAGCAGTTGCATTCTATCATCTTTTATCTATTTTTCCTTTGTGTAGAGAACAGATTATTTCCTTCTTGCAGCTACTTCCAGTTATTTGGATTGCCATGACCTGCAATTCTTTGCCTCCAACTTTAATAAGTCAATTCTTTGTTTTTTGCCATAAGTCGTGTTTTTCCAGATCTCTGATTTTTTTCATGTATTCCCCTCTTCAGCTGAATGTCTTCCTCAAAGCAGACCCAGGAACGCAGCTGAAGCCTTTCCAGTATTAAGTAGGAAATGACCTGTTTTACAGACCAGTACTTTTCACCTCCCCAGGGAATACCTGTTTCTTTCAAAACACCATGACACTGTCAATTCTTTTAAAGGCATGAGCCATTATGAGTTTCAGTGTTTTCTGAAGAATCACTTGTGTCTCCTTTTCTGTGTAGTATAGCTGTGGAATCTCACCTTCAAGCTTCCTGAAGTGTATTCTTTTTTAGACTGTTTATCCACTTTGTCAGACTTAACTTTTAATTCTCATCCTGTCCTGCAGCAGCCTTGCAGCAACTCATATCTTCAAATATAGTTTGTAGTCTTATTCTATTAAATTGGTCATTTAAGCAAATGTTATCTAGTACACAGTTCAGGAATGCCCATCAATACATTTATCATTTTGACAATTAATAGGTGTCTGAATATAGCTTTCCAATGTATAATAGTATCTTCTGAATGTGTGCTTCCCTGTTTTCCTTAAGAAATTGCTCACGTGGTACAGCGCTGGAGTTTTTACAAAAGTAAAAATATGCGATGTCTCCTGAACATCTCCTGTTATTCTGCCATTGCAAGAAAAAATAGCTTTGACATGATTTGTTCAGAACAAATCCAAATCAGCTGTTACTCATCTTCTTGTTTTCTTGTAGGAAATTGTGTGTGTATATATAAAAATGTTAGTTTTCTGCCAGTATTTTTTTCTGTTTGTTGGGATTAAGCCAACTACTCTCTAATTTTTTTTCTCCCGCTTCTTAAACAGCACAAGACTTTTTTTGGTTTTACAGAACCCCTCCCAATATCCATGAAACAATTGTTGCAACTCTGGGATTATGTAACATCATTGTCACTATGTCCTCAGCTCACTATAATCGGGCCAACTGAGTGCCAAACATGTACCTCATTCAGGTGTTCTCTAGTAAAGAGAACAGTTTTCACTGCTGGTTTTACCTGTTCTTGAGAAAACGTGGCATATTTTTGTGTTTTTCAAATGTTATTCCTGCTGTCCTTGTTAGTTACATCTCATCTGTGTGTGGCTCTCTGGGGTTTGTCTCTTTACTCATACCTTGTTGTTTACACTGCTCCAGAGATATCTCATTTATTTTGATCTTTCTGCCTGACTTTGCTGTGTCAAAGTCACTGGAGAACTCCGAGTTGTGCCAGCTGGGATCTTGTCTGTTTTATCCCTGTGCTGCATTTACCTTTCCCTTTGTTTTCTGTAGGCATTGACTGCCCATGAGATCTTACAGGATATTCTGTATCTATTGAAACCTGTTTTCCCAAAATATTTCAGGAATTATCTTGTCCTTGATCTCTCGCTTATAAAGTGTATTGAACATTCTCATATCTTTGCCACTTCCATGTAAATTCTTTTCAGCAAGGTGTTTATTTGTTTTGCTGTATTAGTTATAATCATATCTAGAAGGTCATCTCTACCTGTTATATATTAGAAATTGTCACCAAATCTCTTTCTACACACCTACTTGTGGCATTCCTTTACCAACACATGATTTTGTAGTTGGAATATCTTATTTTCTCCTGTTTTCTTTAATAATCCCTCACCCACATGGACCAGGTAGAGGCCAGTTATGAATGTTAGTGAATGTAAATCTGTCTTCAAGGTTTGGGATTTTTCACTGTAGCTGTTTCTTGAAGGGGAGGTTTATGATGGTGAATTTGTCTTAATATTGTTTATCCTTCTAAAATGGTTTGTGCTTAAAAAATGATAGGCATTTCTATAGTCCAGTGGAAGATAAAGTGTTTCTCTGCTCTTTCTTGCTCTTTGTTCATGGAATATGAAGATATGTTTCCATTGCTTTCAAGTATCTACAAATGTATCCACAATTAGGTTTTAGATTTCATATTTTGAAAAAAATCAAAATATTTTTAATTAGAAGTTTGATTTGCTAAGGAAATTAAGACTTGACTGATTAAAATCTTCAGTGCTATGAAATGTACAGTCTGTGTGTAAGTGTATCACTACTGCTAATACTAATGGGCTCTCTTCTGAGTTATTGCATTGATCTTCCACACATATGTGAATAAAGCAAATTATATTACCTCTTTTATGTTAGCCCATAAAACTAGAAAATGTTACTCTCTGTATGTATCACATTTGCATCACGAGGACTATGGGGGTGCTTTCATTGCATAGGTTTATATTTTTAGAGGGTACTATATTCAGGTATTCTGAATTGTGGGAAATAAATGGGTTTAGTGGTGAAGCTGTGTAGCAGGACTCGTGTGAATCTAAGCGCTTGATTTCATACTTTAAAAATACAATTACTGTGTTTGACTAAGATTTAATTGTGAAGATTCACTTAACAGTTTTGCTGTTGAAAATGTGTAGAATAACTCCCTCAGATGCAAATTTTTAACATGCATAATCTTTTCAATTTATAAAATACCAAATCTCCCAAAGGATTCAATATTTAATCACATTTCTTGTCTTGCTGAAGTAGAGTCTTGTTTATATCCAAGCTGCTTGTAAAAGAAACTGCATTTTTGTTTGATTTTTATTTACCTAGAATTCCTAAATAAATATTTGAATACCTGCAAGACTTTTACCAATTAACATTATTATTGTTAAATATATATATAGTATGTATAGCATATTTATTATAAAATATAAATTATTAACCTTAAAGCTATGGTCTTGAGACTAGAGAAATCATTAGTTTTAATTGTGTTGATAATCACAGTAAAAGACAAAACATCTGTATTTCAACTGCTGCAGACATTTTTCAGTTGGAAAATTTAAACTTTTTGTGAATGCTTCATAATTAATTATTAAAATGAACAATGCAAGCAATTTAAACTTTGAAACTATACCTGAGGAGCATCTTTGTGTTGGTTGATTGAAGAAGAATGTCGTGGGTTATAATTTCTTTGTACTCAGACACACTAATCCTGTAAAGTTGAATTCTGTGAGGATTTGCACAGATGCTTCTCTCTGCACACAGAGAACAGTCACACTGATTTCAGGCAGGTCATGTGTCTGCTGTTAACTCAGTAGCCAAAAAACCCCTCTGCCTTCTTCCCTCATCCTCGTCTTGAATTAACCTACATCTTGGTTACCAGGTGTGCATGATCTGGACTTCTATTTTCAAAATTAGTTTTAAAACCAATGGTAGTAAAGAAGATGAGGGTTCACATTTCCGAAGAGTGTTTATAGCATAAATATTTAATTTGAATTCTAATTATTATTTTTAAAGCATTGAAAGTCATTTCCTTACCAGCAGCTTCTCTTAAAAAATAATTGGGAAGCAGTTGTGAAAAGCTTACCTGTTAGTGTTCCCTTTTTCATTTATTGTGCTAGGTAGCAGGAGTATCAAAATGTCCATAAATCACTAATCAGGCTAGTTAGTAATGCAAATTCTCCTATTACTGTTACTTTCTGTCTACCAGAGTAGCTAAAATTTGGCAGAGCCTAAAAATACTAAAATATTATTGAAATTGCTGCATCTATAAAGGCAATAGTCCACTGTAGTCAGCTTGGTAGGAGATGAGTGTTGCTCCAGCACTGAGTTTTAGGACAGTCTGCACATGCTCCTTTGGGTGCTCAGTGGCACTCTTACTTTTTTTTACCCCTGCATGCATTTTATACATTATTGTGTGAGCCCTTCTTTAAAAAAAATAGCCAGTAAATAATTCGGTTTTATTGTAGCATTGTTTTACTGCAGATGTAACAAATATTCTTTGTTTCTCAAAAATGGCAGGACAGCGCAGTGTTGTATGTAAAGCCAGAGTCTTTCAGCACCATCTGCTGGCATCCAGTTGAAGCTGATCTCGGGACTGGATCCTAAGCCCTATCAAGTAAAAAAACCTATTCACATTTTGGAGGGGAAAAAAAATACATTTGTAGTATAATCTTTATCCTTTTTTGTTGAAATTATAATGAGAAAATACAACGTTCATTTAAGTCCCACATACGAACCAAAACGGAAATAGGTCAGGAGAATTTTGTTAAGTGGGACTGTAAAAAGAAATTGAGTACTTTTTTCTTTGTACTTTAAAGGGCTTTAGAAAGCACAATGTTACATTTTTCTATCTGTGTTGCAAGTCCAATTCAGTACAAAGTATATCATAGAGAAGATCCACAAAGCTTGGAAAAAGTATCCGTAACATATTTTTGAAAGGCATAGCAACCACTGAATAATCTTGTACCTAACATTTACTGCATTATTCAATGTTAGCCTTGAACGCCTCATGGAGGCTTAGGGGGCAGAGCCCCCGATCCTGTAACTGGTCCCACAGTTCCCTGTAGCTTCACAGGTAACAAGACTGGGGCAATCTGTGTGAATCTGGAACAGAGCCTTAAATTCTGCAGGCGCAGAAGGTCACTGTCCTTTCTTCTTTCAGCTGTAACACATTGATACCTCAAAGAGTTTGAGGCCTCATTGAACCTCATTGTATGGATGCCTCCAAGTACTCTGTAAATCACATGGAAGTGATGGTTCTACCTTCCACATATTTAAGCTAGAAAAAAGATGAGGAGTAACAGGTGGATGAATTCTGGTGTATCTGGAAATCTGCAACGATAGTGCACAAGCCAGATAATTTTGCATTTATATAATGCCAAAAGTCGTGTCATAGATACCTATGGGGACAAGTTCGTTCTTTCTTTGAAAAGAACTTGAAATAACATTCACAGATAGTTTGGAAAGCAGTTAAATAACCATAGTGGCTTGGTAGTGATGAGCATGTAAATTTGTGTGCCATAAATGTTCGTTTGGCTAAAAGTATGTCCTACAGTATTAAGTGTAGCATCTCTATCATCCTTGTTTTCAGCTGGCTAAAAAATTGTGTTTCAGGACTTGTCAATCAGTAATCCTAAGAAGCATTGTAGAGCAAGTTTTGAGGCAATCAAGGATATATATATTTTGAGGCTGGAAACACAGAAGGAGTTTGGATGCTGCTTTTTTGGCAGTATCCAGTTTCAGGTGTTACTAAAAAGGGATGCATGAAATTTCCAATAGGATAAAGATACTTAGATACATGATGCAACACAGACCTTTGAGTTCCAGGAAAAACAATGCTGTATTTATGACTTATAACTAATAGTTGATGTGGTAAAAGAAATTACTTTCAGATGGTAGATGAATACAACCTTAATGTGCACCATATACAGAGTTGTGGGATGATGTACTAATGCACACACATTTATTTTCCTTGGTTGATTGCTGAGAAAAATCACCATTCAGTTTTAAGTCTATGCGATGTAAGACAGAAGAATAAGAGTAGTGCAGAAGATATAGTAATTCATAGTCTAGAATAAGATCACAGCATTACTGTTATAAAAATTATTTGATCAATACAATAATTCTGACTTGGGTGAGAAATTATTTTTAAGTGTTTCTGGAACGAAATTCTAGTAGTAGAACTAGCACCATGGAGATGTTGGAGTTATGGCATGCCTCGTTGTACTCATCAAGTATCTGGTTTAAAGAGTTACATGTAAAAAGACAGCTAATTTATGTATCCTCTGACTTTAGTCTGTGCTATCAGCACTCCCAGTTACATTGGTAAGGGAAGGTGGTAGGCATCTCTAGTACAAGATACTAGTGGTGGTAGTATTGGTTTGAAATTACCTTTATAGAAGTAGTCAAATAGCTCAAGCACAGACTTTAAAATAAGTTATTTTGATATATTTTAAGAGGGGGAAGTAAAAATATAAAAATGTGCCAAACTGAGTGGAGTTATCATAGGAAACCTCTCATTTCAGATTATATTTTGCCCAAGTTATGAAATACTGTATGGGTTTTAACTAGATGTAGTTATCTTAGTTTATCTTACAACAATTCCTCAGTTGCTGCTAGTTCTGACTGAAGTAATTTCTTGATATTTTCTGACTGAAATTTTTTTTCCCCTTTCCGCTTAGGTTTGTCATCCTTTTTTCTGTAACTCAGTAGGTAATGGTACCATAAACCAAAAGAGAGAAATATGTAGAAAATAGATTATTTTTTTAGTAGAAACACAAAAACACCCCTTCATAAACCATGACCGTGTTCTAAAACTTCAAAGCTGCCATATAAGTAACAGTTTATGAAGTCGAGATGGTGCAAATATTAAAATATTAGTGTACTCTGACCCTGAATATTCACTTGCAGATACTTTCCAGGGGCTTCAAAAAGGCCTGGGTTCAGTGGGAGGAGTCCTGCTGAATGACTTCCAGGACTTGCAGCAGATGAATCCTCACTAAGGGAGAACCTGTTCCAGAAAGTTTTGTGTTGCACATGGTGTAGGAATTAAGAGACTGGGGATTATTGACTTTTGAAGTCTGAATTGTAATGCCGAGTTTATGAAGGCCTGTTAGATCTTCTTTATTCTGTTTGTTTTGGAAACATAGTTTTTGTGACACAGAATATATGAAAAATCTCTCATGAATACTGAAAAACATTGGTCATTTGTTGCACAGAGTGACACTGAGGGAAGTACAGTAAGTCCTCCTGAGTTATATTTACTGGAATTAATCCTACGAGATAAATCTAATGTATTTTTTCCTTACTAAACAAACTGAAGCATCTCGTGTGCTTTGCATGTTTAGACCTTGCTTCAGGATAGAATGATAAAATTGTTTATAGATATTGTTCCTGTTTCAGAAAATACAGGATTGAATTGTTCTTTCACAAAACCAAAACTTGCATCTTGGCATAAGGTTGTACTTTTTTGTGGTAAAATAAGTCTGAACAGATGGGAAATAGTTTGACGGAATTAAGAGGAAATGCTGATGGAGTGTCACATGAAGAACCAGACAACAATGAAGTTCCTATATAATATGAAAATATTATATTGTTAAATAAAAACTCTTATTTACACAGAAAAGATTATTTATACTGAAGCTTTAGGAATACTTCAATGATCTTGTGTAGTATCACTTGGGTAAGATCTCTCATCCACCAGGTAACTTTCTGTGCCAGTGAAATGGGATTCTAATCATTTGGCTGATTATATGATGTTATTGTAGAGACTTTATATAATATTTGACATTTATCATTTTGATGCAATTAAAGTTTGAAACCTGCTATATAATCAACATAGGACCTTAGCAGCAAATCAGTTTTCTTGATTTACCTACATTTTGATTAGAGCATTTTTGTCCAGATGTCCTATATTCTGTACGTACATCTGTACTTCCCATGTTTATTTCAATCCTTTTGTTGTTTTCCTAATTTTTTTAAACTTAAAAAGCAACTTCCAGATTGGGAACTTTTAAAGATGAATTTTAGAAGGCCTTTCTTACATGTATAGTTTGGTTTGGTTGATGTATCATTCTGAGAAAGCACTCAATCACTTTTGCAAGAAATAGGTAAAAAAGATTAAGTGATACTTCATTTAATTTGGATTTTATATTGACATAAAATCGCGTAATTAATTTTCCATTTAAAAGTGCCTCACAGTCTCTGCAATCAGAGAATAATTTAGAAATGGTGTTTAGGTCTCTGTGATTTATAATAATTAACTGTCTTCTCAGTATAAAACATAAAAAGGAGCACAGTCAAATATTTTATATTTTAATGTGTTGCATAATATTAACTTACCCATAAATAGTAGGAAGAGCATGTTGTGTTTAATTGTGAGGTAAGTTTTCTAGCTAATTTTTCCTTTGGTTTCTTTTTAGGAAGGTATTTTTCTTCAAATGAGTTTTTGTGTTTGGCTCAGCTTTTACAGCTTAGTGCTGAAAATAAAGAAAGAGGCCATTTCAGGAATTTGCCGATGGATTTAAAATGTCATGATCCTGCTTTGTATTGTAACATCACCAAGGCTGAAAAAAAATAGCAGAGAGAGACCCAGTAATACAAACCAATTTCTTGTTCTCTCCAGTAAGACTTTTCTTCTTCTGGATGTCATTAAACTGGAAGAAAGTTTTGACTTTGCTGTAATCCCACTGTTCCTTTTTAAACATAGTCTCCAAAAGCCTAACATTTTTTCACTGATATATCACCACAGGCTGACATGATATCATGTGCTCTTCTTTTATCTTCTGAAGCTTGAGTTTTATGATTTAAAGTGTACTTTAGTCACTTAAGTAAGAGTGATATTTTATGTTATTTTCTATGGGAAAATAGCTTTGCAGAAATTATTTATTGGAATGTAGGTGAGTTCTTTTGAAATAATTTGAATGGTTGCTGCAAAAGTAAAGTATTCTGTCCATTACTGGAAAGTAACTTTATGTGTACCCCCTGTGACTTAAATAAATCATTGATGGCATTTGTAGCAATGTGAATGTGGTATTAGGAATGTTACAGCTTTCAGCTCCAAGCAGCAATCCAGTGACGGGATAGTCTGAGGATATCACTATATCCTACACTGAGAAAAGCACATCTGTAAAACTATTGTGTCCTGGTTATTAGTGCTAGGATTTGAACTATCTTTAATTTCATTTGACCTGTTCATCTTCCTTAAGGATCTCCATAAAGATTCTCTGAGTATTCTTTTCAGCCCTTACTTAGGGTTTGCATCAGTGGTCGTAAACCTGCTTAGCGGACAAAGACTCTCTTCCCTTTGAAGTCACTTCCCTAGCTTTTCAAAAGGGTCTGCGAGTCTGTTCTCCTAAAACAATTTAGAAAAGTTTGAAGCGGTGCCCCTTAAACCAGCAACAAAATAAAATTTTCTCTTTGCATTATTGAAAACCATGACAATCTTTTGAAGCAATAACAGTTTAAAAGCTTTTAAAGAAATCTGTTCTGCTCTATGACCAGCTTTTAAGTTGACCCTATTATTTGGGGAATCAGAGGCTTGGAAACCCCTAAATACTTGACATTCTTATCAAAGGAGTCAGCCTGACTTTTCACAGGACTCTTCTTTTACAGTATCTATTCAAATCCTAAGTTCTTTAAAGATACTACTTAGTTTTCTTTTTTTTTTTTTGAGTTAGGTTTTTTGCTTGTTTTTTTTTTTTCTTGTTTTAGTGTTCCTTTATTTCAAATATAATTTAGGAAACAGTTGATAGAATCTTTGAAACACTGATCCTTTCACCTGTAGATTTATACTCTGTTATGTTTGAAGTCAAGTCCCAAGTCTGAAAAGACTGAGTGTTACTTAGGCAATTTTACTTTCTGTGAACTGTGATGAATATATATGCTCAGTTTCTACTTCTTGACTTAAGAGTCTTATATCCTACATTTAATGGATGTTGTTGCTGACAGCCTTATGCAGATAAAGCCCATAATAATGTAGTTGCTGTAAGCAGTAAGTTTATTCTCACGATTTTGTTCATCTGCAAGTCCTAATAATTCATTCAGCCATTGCTTCTCATAACTGCTTCCAACTCCAACATCTTACATTCATTACCTTCTGCAATGTTGTGTATTTAAAACTTCTCTGATTTCAAAAGTCTCATTAATGTGAAGTGCATAATTAGATCAATTCCTTGCTGATCTATGCGAGTATGTGTTAATTCAATTTCTGAAAGCAGAAGAAAGCAATAATACCAGAATTCTAAAATGTTGCTAATATAGGCAACTCATTTCAAAGAAAACAATCTAACAAGACCTTTAAATGCACAAAGCTGCTGAATTTTAGGGCTTGGGAGAAAGAACTGGGTTGGCAATATTAAATTGTTACTGGATAGTATGACTGGTATGGTTGCTGTTACATTTTCCCCTACAACTGCAGGTTTGTGACTTGGCTACACAGAGTTAATTTATGAATCTTCTGAGGTGCCCAGCCCATGTTAAGGGGAGCAAAGTACAATAGAGCAACTTTGCTCTGAAAGGTTTGTGAGCAAAATTCACAGGATCAGCCACCTGAGAACTACCTAGAGGTCATTAAATCCACCCTTATGCTTCTAATTTGTTGGGAGTTTTTTTTTCCACTTTGCTCCTGAACTGTCTGCCATGCTTCCTGGGTTTGAGTCTGTTGTTACAAACATTATATGAAACAAAAGCGACAGCTTCTAATGACTGTTTCTTAAGTGTTTAGGACAATTCAGCAAGTTGCTCCAAAGAAGTTCACATTTAAAATGCTGGCAACATACCCTGGGTGTGTACATGTATGTGCACACATATATAATGTCTGTGGCTATACCTAAGAAGAAATAGATTTATTTACTTTTCCAGATTTTGTATTGTTGATGCAAACTGTAATAGTAACTGCAGAATAAATCAAATTTTGAAAGGTCAAAATTCTTGGTTTGAGACTTTGTCAGAGAATATGATCCTTACTTAAAAGCCATTGGAATGTGGCAGCTGCACAGATGTTTGGAAGGTGGTATAAATGGTCTGAGTAAAAATATTTATGCAAGCCCAGATCTTACACCTCTTTTGCAGAGATCTCTCTCATTGTACACATGCATGGTCTGAGAAACTATCCCTAAACATAGCTCATGATTTCTAATGACACTCAGTACCAGTATTGCTGATGCTGCGCTACGAGGACAGAGTAATGACATTATGTTGGGATTATATTTTAAAAAGTTACAACCCCAAATGTAATTTGGTTGATATTAACTTAGTAACTAATGGAGTGAATTGGTTCCACTATTATACTGTGTCTTTGTAAAATCATCTCCTTTTTCTCAAGTGAAAAAAAAAGGTTGATTTTACAACTGCTTTACTGACTTGTTGGTGTCTCACATATCATCATTCATTATGAAGTGAAATTATTCCCTGCTGCTTAAAAATTCATCTAAACCTTTAGAAAACAACATTATGGCATTGCCCAAGAAACATCCTTTTGAGTTTAAATGCTTTGTAGAATTCCATAAGTGTGCTAATTGTATGGTAATACAAAAATAACTCTGTCATTTTTGTGAAATGCCAGCACTCTTAGAGAGGGCAGTGAATAATCTGTGAGCAAAATTATAAAACTATTTAAAGAGCTTTATAGCATTTGTTTACCATTTCCCTGCCTTGACCTGGAGAATAATGTTTTTCCTTTAAATGTTTCAGTTGTAAAATTCTTTTTTTATTATATCCATATATGTTTGATTATAAAGATAATTTTTTAAAAATGCAGTTCCTGTAGCAGGGAAATGTCTACTGGTTGCATTAATGTTGAGTTTGAATGGGACTTTGTTGCAAATTCATCAGAAATTCATACTGACTGTAGTCAAGCTCCACATCTTGCAAAGAATTCGACTTCAGGCTGAGGTTCCAGCACTGTTATTAGATTAAAATAAAATCAGTCACTGGAAGTTTTCCTTCGTCTTTAGGCACTTTAGGTGTCTTCTCTTGATAGCTACTGTGGTGATACTTGCATTTACTAATGCCTGTTGTAAGAAAGGGTAGTAATTGCCTTAAATCTCTCCCTCCACAAAATATAAATGAGAGGGGGAGACGGAGGGGAAGCCAACTTTGGATGGTTTTACTGCACACCTGACTTTCGTATTACTGCATGTTAGTAAATATGCAGGCAGAGTGCTGCTGCTGTGCTACACAGGTAGGAGTACAACACTCCTGTATGCAAACAGGAGCATTGAAGTGATTTGTAAGCAACATGAACTCAAAGAGGAGGAAACAGAAGGTGCTTTAGTGATGGAAAGCAGTGATTTTGGGAATAGATTTTTACCAAGGATGGCTTTTACTGTTTTTTTCACTGAAGGTGATTTTGCAACTCCTCGAGCTGTTCTGACAGGACATGACTATGAGATCACCTGTGCTGCCATTTGTGCTGAGCTTGGCCTGGTAATAAGTGGTTCAAAAGGTAAGGTAGTTCTTGTCATTTCTTCCTGTTTGTGAAGCTATAATCCTAATGCCAAGAGGAATATAGTCTCAAGTGGCAGAATTTATAAACTTTATGGTGGTTGTATTTCTAACCTTTTTTTTTAGTTGCTATGGCATTTGAAACCTCTTATTAAGCACATTAAAACAGAGGATTGTTCAGACATTTATAAGAGGCAACCACATCAGTTTCCCTCCTGATTTCTATTTCTGTTTGTTTATGCAGTATGTAATTGTATATAGCATAGTTGGGTACAGCCTTTGATGGCCAGGATGGTGAAGAATGGCTGTTATGGATAACTTCTCAAAATAGGGAAGCAAAAATTAGTTTTGAGAGAAAGAGAATGTGCTGGACTGTTTGATGAAGGGTGTGTATGAACTACTGGTAATTCTGTTCTGGCTCTTTCAGCTTGGCTGCAAAGCATCTAATACGCTCAATTTGTGTTCTCAAAGACCTGCTTTTAGCAAGCAAATTATTAAGAATTATGTTGATTCTGTGGATATTTTTTCTAATTTTCTTATTTGTTTTATTGTCCAAAATTATTTTTGAAGTATAAGTTTCTTGGAATTAGTATTTTTCTACTTTAGTGTTTCTAAAGTAGCTACTCAGAGACACTTCTGCAGAGTTGGGTGTACTCATGGTCTCTACCTGTGTGCATTTCTGTGCATGTGAACTCGTGTGGCTTATGTGCAAAGCAGGTATTTGTCAAAATATATTAAAAGCAAATATTTTGTGGGTTGTGTATGGCTTAAAATTTAAAATGAGAACATAGACGTGTAGAATACCTAGATATGTAAATTATTACTCTTTGCTCTGTGTGTCTTTGTGTTTTGAAAATTTCCTTTGGAGGTTCAGTGCATTTAATTACCTAGAATTAAATAATCTCAACATTAACTACTACCTCCTTTAAAAGAAAGTCCACAGAAGGCAATCTAGGTGCTCTAAAATACTTTAATCCAAAGCTTTTAAGGGATAAGCTGTTTATTTTAGTGTCTGGCACCTTGAAGTCATAGGCAATTCACCTAAACATGGTAACAACCATTGCAAAGTAGTATAGTAGTGATTATTTAAGTAGAAGTCATGACTTATTATTTGAAAAAAATGATGTATTTGAGTGTATAAATCACTAACCTGAGATCCTATTCTGTCTCACTAGAAGGACCATGTCTCATACATTCTATGAATGGAGATCTACTGAGGACGTTGGAAGGTCCTGAAAGATTACAAGGTCCTGAAAGCTGCCTGAGACCAAAACTTATTCAAGCTTCCAGAGAAGGCCACTGTGTCATATATTATGAAAATGGCCTCTTCTGTGTGTTCAGTGTGAATGGAAGACTGCAGGCCACTATGGAAACAGATGATAAGATAAGGGTGAGTGTCCTCAAATGTGTGCTGTCCACTCCATGGGGAAAAGCTGTCAATGTTGGAGTTGTGTGGAGACTTTTTCCGTAGCCAGACCATAAATATGTGGTACCAGACCGTAGCAGAGTAGCATTCTGAAAAAAATTGAAGGGGACCATGTACTCTTAATAACATTAGGAGGATTTTTTTACAGTTTTAACTGTAAAATAATTCTGTTCATAAAGTAAGGAATACTGTGTAGGCATTTCCTTGAGCTGGAGGATACAAGTATTACTTAATTGCTGTCTGGGAGTGGCTGTGCTGCATCTTTACTTTTGAGTCTGAGGGCAGGAGGTCAGTGGAGGTGCTATTTTGGATGTTAGTTTTTCCCTTTCTTTTGGCATCTCTGACTGCATTCCTGCATCCTGGTTCAGCTAGAATGTGTTGTGCTGATCTCCAGGAAGTTTATAGGGATATCTCTGTACTTCAAATCCTTTAGCCCTTTGGCATCTGCTAAACAGGCAGCAGAGTTCCACATCTTTAGCTGCAAGAGACATGGAGCAAGTTCAAAACTATGCAGGAGGCATTTTAACTTGTGGATTTATGAAGATTATTTTATGATAGAAAATGAAGGTCTCTTGACAGTTCCTGTGTAATAGTTCAATGAAACAGAACAGAAGCTGCCAGCTGTACTGCAGTACCACACCTTCAAACTGATTTTTTGTAATCTGGTGGAAGATCCCAGGAACTCAGCCACTGGGATTTGCAATGTTGTCTTGAGTTGAAAACTCTCAGAAGTTTTCCCTTTATTTGGATTGCACGTGTCAGGAAGAAAATCCCTCTCTGCCATCATGTTTGTTTTACAGAATTACTGTCATTCTTTCAGCTCTTATGCAGAGTTGTGAGCACTTCTTTCCATACTAAAGATGGAAGAATGTGTCAATGTATTTTAAAGAATTTTGATCTTCATTATTTGCACTTTATAATTTGTATGGAACTGCTTCATTAGCACTGAAGTTTCCGGTACAGCTCAGTATATTCTACTTAAAACCTTCTTAAACTCCTATCATGCACAATGCTCTGCTAATCCGATATCCCTATGTCATCCATGCAAAATGTCAGTTATGCTGGGGGTGGAATATGCAGAAATAACTCTCTGTAGGTCCCTTTTCCATAGTGAGAGTGCAGTCTGCAAGGGTTAGGGGGCATTAGACTTCTGTGTTCTGTGGCAGCCACAAGTGCAGTTTTGAGGCTGAGGAAGTGAAGTAGGAATGTGTGTATTTCAGTCTCCAGACATTTTCCAAATTAATGTAGATTTTTCCATCAGTTCCCTGAAATCTTACCTTTGGCTGTCCTTGTACAAATACTTCTGGGATTGTCAGCCTACCCTTCATCCCAGAGTTCTTTCCGTAAAGCAAGACCATATTGCAGTATTTTCTCTTTTTACATTAATAATGTTGATAATCTGTCACTTTCAGTTGTGATTATGTTGTCAGCTAGGCCAACAAATCTGTAAAATATCTAGAAATCCCTTGCCGGCTAAAACAATTTCTGTAGTGTTTCAGTCAGTACCCACAGCTTTAGGAATGTTGCTGGAGGCAATGGAAGTTCTGCTCTCTGTGGGTCAGAATTATGTTTGTAGAGGGGTTTGGGGTTTATTTTGTTTTGTTTTGTTTTCTTTCTCTCCCAGTGGTCCCAGCTGAGCTTTACTCTTAAACAACCTACAGCGTCTCTGCCAGTGCTTCAGCACTACATCATCGCTGAGGGAGAGTGGCAACTGCATGATTAAAGCAGGGCATTTAAAATGAATAGCACCTACCCATGGGCTGTGCTGACAAACTCTCCTCATTGGCTTTTGCTTGGGGAGAACAGAAAAGGGAAGGAAAAAGGTCATAAGTGTGGAATTTATAATGCAACAACTTCAGTTTTCCTGTCATTATGGGCCGGTATTTCAGGACGTTATTGGCAAAACTAGCAGTTTTCAATCGTGATATTGGGAATCAACATTCTGATTTTTTTTTTCTTTCTTGTATTCTTGTGCTAGAAGGCTGCCAGAAAAAAAATCAGACCCTCTGGGGAAATTCAGGGTCTAATCAATGCCTTCCACCTGTTTTTGTTTTAAATACTGTACTGCTCAGTGGAGCTTAGGCATATCGCAGTACATCTACCATGTCGTGTTTAGATATCTTAATGAATACCTTTAAATCTAAATAGTCTGCTTGTTCTGAGAGGTAAAGTTATTTTACACTAAACAAAGACTGTATGCTGTTTCACCCAGAGGAACCAATTTATTTTCCTTTCCTGAGTCTGTTTTGAAATGTGGAAGTACCCGCAAGACTCCTGCTGCTGTAAGCCAGGGCTGTCACAGTGTCAGCTCTGCCTTTTTACAAAGCACTGCCTTTCAAAAACCTGAAATGTTAAAAGGGATTTGTGCAAAGTTTTGAGACTTTCCAAGGAAATACAAGTCAGAAATGCAGCTTTTAGAACACTGCTGAAATGGTGCGCTTTGGGGATTATTTGAGAGTCTGAAGCTCATGTTGTGAGAAAGATTAGTTGCTGGGTTGTTTCAGTTTCATACCTAGCAGAATTGCAGATAAACTATGCTGGGAACAGTAAAATTGATTCATATCATCCTCTATACCAGCTGGAGTACTTGGGAGTAAAAGCATCCTTTTGTTTGTTAAATCTTGAAGGGCATATCATGAAACTCAAACGTTGACAGGGTCACCTTTTTTCTTCCATTCATTCCTTCATCCCTCATTCATTCCTTCATCCCTTCATATATATATATAGGCAAGTGGCTGAGAAATTTATTTATAAACAATAAAAACTAAATAAATCAACATCTTGTCTTCATGACAACCCAATGACTTAGTAAAATCGCATAGGTATTAGTAAGGGTTCAAAGCCTGTACTTTGTTTAATCAAAAGATCCCAAAAAGTACTGCATATTGTAGGTAGTGGAAGAGTTAAAGATTAATGACTTTAATTTGCCTTTTAATATAGCATTTCTTCAGTAAAAGCCTCAAGTATAAAATTCAAGTGAACCATGACCATAAGGTTAATGGGTTTTCATCAGCTGAATTTTATAAGTGTAGCAAATAATTATTTGTCATGGTCTTCATTGCAATTTGGCAATACCCTTAGGAGGCTGCCATTGCTATAGAGAAGAAAACTACCCCATATTGATTTTTGCTTCTAACAAATAATCTCTTTAATATGTTTGTGGTTAGTTAGATGTTGTGAGCCTGCATTCAGTGCATGCTAGTTCTAGATAATTTTCAGTCTTATCAGTTTGTTTTCTGCCCCTTTCTTGCTCTACTCTTCTAAGACAGCCTCTAAATTAGTTTTCAGGCTCCTTGTGTCTGTACTTTTGAGATGCTTAGCACATTTCTGATAGCAACCGTCACAGAAGCAATTAATGGTTGGAACATTTATTTTCTGAGGGGAGAAAGAGAAGGTTCAACTCAGAATACTCAATTCTAATTTTTGTTAGTGTTCAATTTTCTATACTTAGATGTGCTTGGAAAAACTCTGTAAGTTCTTTTTTGTTATGTCTAAATTTACATGTATGTCTTGTCATGTTAGTTCAAAATGGCTGGAATAGGTTTTTTTTTTGTTTTTGTTTTTGCTTAGTGCTACACTTTGTTAACAGTATATGTTTGTGTTTCAATTACACTCTTTTTTTAAAGTTATTGTATGAAATAAAATTACAACAATGTGATCCATTCTGACCCCTTGGGAGTTGTTGCAGTAAACACTCAAAATTTCTAACATAATATAGAAGCTCTATCTTAATCCATGTGTCGCACATCATATAATTCTTACAGGAAATATTTGGCATCACAGTAATAGAGTGTGGCAATACAAAAAATACAGATGTGCAATATGTCTGACTTTTGCTGCTCACAAAGCAGCATCTTACACACACTGTATATTTTGGTTTCTAGGCTTGTCAGCAGTCTGTTTATTCAGTGTTGTATGAACGTAATGTCTTTGTGTTTTAGTTTCTCTAATTTTTTTGTGGTGCACGTGCTATAAATTCTCTGTGTTAAGAAAAGCCCCAAACTTCTTCTTCCTGAGGTATGTAAATTTTTGGGATATTTGCAAACCTGTACGAGCAGAGATTGCAATTGCCGAAGTAATTACAGACTTCAGCAGAGAGGTTTGCAAAATCCCATCTTCAGTCCTTTCTACTGTTGCCTAATTTTAAATCTCTGAGCTGGAATTTTGCTTGTAGACTATCATCTTGAGGTCTTCCAGTGACAATGTTTTAGTCAAAAAGAATCAGTTTGTTTGCAGAGAGTGTGTTTATGGAATATAAAAGCCACTGCTTTGAACACCCTCCATTCTTATTCTGCTGAGAAGCTGGGCCAACTGAAATTTATCACAAATTAATCCTGATGTGAAGGTTGTATATTGCATTGAAATTTGCTGCCCAAATTTAGCTGATTCACAAACCTTAGGCTAAATACATTTGTAGATAATGCTTAGTACCCATACTCTGGACTGAACATCTGTAGGCCATGGATGAAGTTTTTGCCTGCAACCAATCATCCCTCACAAAGAGGTGCACAAAAGATCCATGGCAAGAAATGGGATGGTTGTGACCCTGTACAAGGAAAGGGAAGAATGGTAAGGAAGCAGAGGAGAAAGAACAGAACAAGGACAGGCTGCTTCTGCGCTGAGTATTATTGACAAATCTAAAAGCAGAGAGCGAAGAAGGAAAAACAGAAGTCAAACTGGGGAGCAGAAGTCAGAGTAAAGGCACCTGCAAACAGAAAGAGAGCGTAGGAAAATGTTTGGGCTCACTGAGTTGTTACTCATGCTCCAAAATGTAGTTTCAAGGGTCTTGATCTTGCTGCTGGCTCATGCTGATGTCATTCCACATGATAGAATCCATTCAACTTTTTGGTTTTGCTACTTTGGAAAATGCTGCAGACCTTTCAGTTTTCCTGGATATTGGAGGATGAGGCTATAAAATCAGGGCCTGGTGTCCTATTCTGCTTACATTTCTTTTCTGCACAGCAGCAGGGCAGAAGCCTCCTTTCAGATGAAGTTTTTATGACCCACATGGAAAAAATGCTCACATGCTGTGAGAAGTCAGTCATGTAGTCTTCCAAGGGTTGGTGTAGTGAACCAGCTTCATGCAATACTTTCTGACATGGGGAATGCTGAAAGTTTATAGAGTGATGAAGGTAATGCCTGAGTTGAATGGAGAATTCTCATTCAGGAAATTCCACAGTATGAGGCCTATGGGGTACTCACTGAAACTGGTAGGATCCCCTCAAAACAGGGAATAAACATGTGGTAAACCTCTGCCAATTTCTTGCCCTTCTCACAAGGCATCAGGTGGCTCAAAAAAAGATTAAGAAAATTCATGGGCATCATTTCCATAAATAGATACTAAAGGGAACAGGAACTTTCTGATCTTCCTAATCCAGTGGTTTTGAATGCTGTGGTGAACAAAGGAAGAGAGAGGGCTGTGTGCTGATCAGGCTGGCAGCATCTCCTGCTGCCTTTGTTGGGGATAGACCTAGATGGGTCATAGTCTCTCTCATCCCATAAACTGGCACTTGCTGTAATAAATATTCAAGTTCAGTTCTCTTAAGATCCATTTTGTCTTATTTGCACTGGGAAAATCCCTCTTTTAAGAAAGATTTCTCCTGAATCCTGTCCATTTAATATCTGATAGTTCAATCTGATATAGTCATCAGGTAAAGAAGGAAAATTATTCTTCTGAATATTCAGTATATATCTTAATGTTTTTCCAGTAGCACACAAGAAATACTAAAATAGATTGAATCTTCCTGTTTGATGAAGTCTAGACTCTGAAAACCAATGAAATCCCATCTTTCTTCATGATCTGGTTCCCAAATAAAGATTTCAAATACAGATTTGCCATCAGTCCCCGTGATGCATACAGAACAGGGTATATGCCATTGAATTTTTCACAGGCAGTTTCAGGATGGATGATGAAAGGAAACACAGTCTCTATTAAGAGAGGTGGATCATTATTTTATTAATCCAGTGCAGGAATCAAAAAGTGCTGGTTTGAATTAATTTTAGTGATTCATATAACAGTTCAGTTCCTGTCAACATTTAGCTTCTGCTAGGCTGGTATTAAAGACCCTTGGGGGAATGTCAGGTGCTATATTTTAATGCCAGTGCTGCTGCATCTTGTAAATCTAGCTAATTAGAAGAGTACATTTCTTTAGCTGACCTCATATTGGATCTTTGGAACATGGAATAAATCACAGGTCAGGTGAGACTTAACTAGTGACATCTAATGTATTAGAGACTTGTGCATAACAGCATTAATTCCCTTGCTGGGTAAAATAACATAACAATAATGTCACTTCCCCACGCTTGTGTTGATATCAAAGTCTCCCTGGACATTCAGCTATCAATACAAAACCTTTAATGAAAGGAAGAGTGGCGAAGTGAGAGCAACACCCACATTCATGTGACAGATCTCCCTGTGCTCTGTCCCCAGGCCATTCAGCTGAGTCGGGATGGACAGTATCTGCTCACAGGTGGAGACAATGGGGTCGTCATGGTGTGGCAGGTGTGGGACCTCAAACGGCTCTTTGCTTACCCAGGGTGCGATGCTGGAATCCGATCCATGGCCCTGTCCTATGACCAAAGGTGAGAACAAAGTCTGTTCTGGATGAGAGTGTTGGGCAAATATATTCACAGTTAAATTGCATTTTTGCAATTTTTTTGTTCTGATTGTGATTTTCTGCAGGTCACAGAATCTGGTGATTATCTTGAGAATTCTGTGCGGGCAAAAGGGTTTTTTTTAACATGTTACATTTAGGGCAGATAATCTCTTTCAGGATTTCAGCTTTTTGGGGAATGATGAGAGATCCAAGAAATCTTACTTTGGCAGACTTTCAAGATAGGCTGAGTTATTGGTCTGCACCAGTGTACAGTGTGGGTCACATGGAGGTGGAAGGTTACATGTGTGCTTTCATCTCTCTTCTTTCACTTACAAGATGAATCATATTCCTAATTCCAGACTTTTGTGTTAAAAATAGAATAGCTGGAATGGTTGCACAAGAAGATTCCCTCCATACATCCATGTATGTGCTAAAGCAAAGAGTCATTCTCAGAATTCTAGAGAAGTTATTTTATCCACGTGCAGCATGACCCTTTTTAAATGGTCCTCCTGCTGAAGGTGACCAGTTAAAATTTTTACTGCAGTTTCACATCACACTTTCCAATGCAACTGTACTTGAAAATGCTTCAGTGCTTTTATCACAAAAATATTGTTTGTTTACAAGATGGATGATTCCCATTTTATCTGTACACCTTTAGCTTTCAGGCTAGGATTTTATTTGCTGTGGTGTATTTACTAAATGGCATTTCTGTGTACTTTTCAAGCAGATTTGTCTCCTAAATCCCTTAGGAGATGTCTACATTATGCAGTAAAATGTGTTGCTGAGGCTCTTAGCTATCCACTTACTGAAGTCCATACTGAATATTTTTAAAATTTTTATCTATGTTTCTAAAACTCAGATAAAATGAACTTTAAAAAATCCAAACCTGTAAAACCTGTGGACTTCAATGAAACACTGAACAGCTTCTTGCTAAGCATAATTAGAAAATATTTGCATCTTGGATGCAGCGGTTTTCTATTAAAAAAAGTCCTTGCTGTTAAATTACATTTCAAAAACTGTAGTTACAGCTGTTGAATATTAGACCTTGGAAATTTTGCATTTAGAGAATCTTTAAACTGCAATTAATGATATGTTAATGAACTGAAATTTAATATGGACATAGAGAAATTTATCCATGGCCTCAAATTAAGAACCTATTCACTTTGGGTTGGAAGAAATTTAATCAGACTATTTTACTGAGTAATTACTGATTAATTCCAGGTAGTTACTCAGAGTTATTTATTTGTTATGCATGAATGTAAAGTGTTTGAGAGTGTGTAAAAAGACATTTTAAAGTCATAGAAAAACAATCAAAATGGTACTGTTGACTTGAAACTGGCGATCAAATCAAAATGCAGTGTGATGGTCTCATACATAATCTTTGTTTTGAAGAAAAGATTTGTAGCCTTTTTCTCTGAATTTTTTAATTCTAAGTCTTTTTTTTTTCCCCAAAAATGTCAGGATTTATACATGCTTATAATTCTGGTTTTTGTAATGCTTTAATGAGACCGTAGAGAAGATGATCCAGAAACTCTTGTGATTGTGTACTGTGTCAGGGTCATGGCTTTTCAAACACATCTAAATTATCTCCAGTAGCAGGCCAAGGGTAAGGAATTCAGAAAGTCTCTCAGTGGCAAAGCCCAGAGATTGCTCTCAGGAGCTTCCAAGACAATCAAAGCTTTCAGTTTTAGAATTTCCAAGTGAAGGCTTGTGCCCACACCCAGTTCCTTCATGTAGATGTGCTGAACTGGGGGAGTTGAAACTGAAATGAACACTTCTCACCTTCCTTCCCTTTGCTGCTACACCAGGACTTCATACCCGGTCCAATACCCTCCAAAACCCAGCCAGGAAATAATCCTGGGGAATCCCAAGTGGCCTAGCAGGACAGGGATGCTGGTGAGCAGTTCTGTTGTGCAGCTCTCAGGTGTAGCTTCAGGCTGACCACACAAAACTGTTGGAGAGTGCTTTGGGTGTTTTCTGATGGGTAAATCTGCTTCCCTCAGGTGTATAATGACTGGAATGGCATCCGGGAGCATCGTGGTTTTTTACAATGATTTCAATCGCTGGCACCACGAGTACCAGACCAGGTACTGACCTTCCCAGAGGCTGGGACAAGCACTGACAGGAGCAGCTGTGGCCAGGAGGGAGCTGCACACAGCTCTGCCTCCCTCGGGGTCGAGTCGCCACACAGCTCCTTAGAAATACTTCTATTACATCTGAATGTAACTTAAATTTGCTGGAAGAAGCAACCTATTTTTTAAAGTTAATTGCTATTTTTGTAGACCTCGCTTGACTTTTTTGGGGGAAGGGTGAAGAAGCAGAAAAACAGCTGCTGGGTTCTGTAGTTAAAAAAAAAAATCTATATTTTTAGTCACAATGAGAAGTCTATTTTGATCCCTGTATGTAAACAAAACCTAAAGTAAAGATGGTTAAAACTCACATTCTAGCTATAATATGAAGAAACAGGTGTTCCATCTGAAGCTTTATCTATAACTTTGAGGAATATATGATTTTAAAATAGCGGAAATTAATTATGGTATTGGGGGAATTTTAATCTGTGCTATCTGTACCACACTTTGTCTTGTACTTTTCCAAATGATTGTACTACATCAGCACTGAAGTTTCTGGAAATCAAGGGGTAATATTTAAATTATGGTAATGTAATTTTAAACTTTACAAATCATTTCCATCAATGTTACTCTTCAAGCATGTTTCTAGGCCTAGACAATTAGTTCTTTTTTAGTTTTATGTTTAGTGCAGTTACGAGAGAAATTGGGAACGAAGTTTGTGTTACATCAAGTGTGAATCCTTTTTAGTTTCTACCTGGCATCTCCTTCAAAGCACACCAAAATGTGGATTGTTCCTCCAAATCAGAAAGGCTCATTTTGAAGGCTTCAAACCAGAAGTCCACAGAGGCAGGTGTTTTTTAGCAGGGGCAAGTTCCAAAGCACTTTTCTGCTGGTTGACTGTGAAAGCAGGGAGGCAGCAAGTACTTGCTGGTTCACAGCCCCTATTCAGCAGCAGAAGCACAAGATTTGCAGGCCACCTTTTCTCTGTTTTTCATCAGAATATGCCCCTGCAATACTGTAGCACATGCCATGTTCCTTTACTGCCTATAGCAACAATGTCTTTCGTATTTTGCTACCACCAAATCCAGTCGGATCCTGCCCAGTTATATTAAATTACCTCTTTCTTTTAGGAAATGAAAAATAATTTATACTAAGGAACAATAAGTTATTTTGGTGTTGCACAAATCTAATTTTCTACAAGATTGCTGTGTGGACCTCTGTGAAAATATTTGTGAAAAGAACTGTTATTGTTTTGTAAGTCTGTATTGCATAAAAATTTTATTTGTATGTTGTGATCTCTGAGTTGAAATTTACATTCCATATCTGTATCGATACATACATTTCTCTAGCTGCCTACTAGAGCAGTTCCTGGTTTTTCTAAGCATTTAACTACTCTCTCTTTCAGTAAAGATTTGGAATGAGAAAATTCAGTTTGAGTGAATAAATTAAATAAAATTACATTTGTAATTGAGACCTTCAGTGGAGTACTGGCTTCTTGTGACTCAGGGTATATTCCCAACAGAGGAAGGGGGTGCCATGGCTGATACATTTCGTGTATTTTTGGTGTGTATGAAATGGTGTTTTCTGTGCTTTCTGTATTTTCATACTAAGGCTGTTGTGATGGATCAGTAGTTACATTTTCATGTTTTGTGTAGCACAGGGATGATGGGATTAAGTAAAGGCTGTAGTGGGTTGTGTCTGTGGGAAGTGCCTGGTGTGCTGAGCTCTGTGTATTCAACATTTGTTATGTAAAGCTTGTACTTCACATCCCTGAAGTTCAACAACATTCACAGCCTTGTATCAGCAAAGTTTGAGGGGAAATTGGAATGGTCTTGAATTTAAATTTGTGTTTGTCTCAAGCCAGAGGTGGGTTTTGTAGACTGGGTGGAGGGAAAACAAATGAGAAAAAGGAGTATTTTACCAAATGGAAAACCTGAAAGTCTTCTCTTTATGAGGAAACACTTCATTATTGATAGAAATAATAGCTCCTGATCGTGGTGGCAAAATATTTAATGGGGAGTTGATTTGGTAGGTTGTTTGTTTTAGAATGGCCTCTATTGAATCAGGAGGTGCTTTCCCAAACTGGAAGCACAGCTGTACCTGTGTGTGCTGTCCTGAGTTGCATCTAATCCTCCTTGGCAAGCAGCAGCTGCTGCAGCGTGGTGTTCTGCCTGTGGAGTGCTGCAGCTCTTCTGTGGAAAAGGACATCATCACCTTCTCTGTGAGCAGGCCTGCAAAGACACCCTGTTCTGGACTGCTCTGGTGAGTAGGACATCCCCTCCTTCCACAGGTGAACCCAAGTACCTTGGACACTACCCTGGGGTTCTTTGAAACCCGCACCTTGCGCCATTCACACTCTTGACTTCCTGTTTCCAAAGGAAACAAAGGCACTTCAAATTCAAATTATCTTCAAAAAAAAAATGAAATCAAGAACAGAAGCAACAGCTTCCTAGTGGATGGTTGCATGGCTGCTTGCAGCTACCAATCCCTGCCCTGGTATGCTTTTTTCAAAATGCTAATTTAGTTTACGAAGAAAACAAAAATCCTGCTAGAGTGAATTCCCCTGACAGAAAAGCTCAACTAAATACCTATTTCTGCCTTTTAGACATTGAAGCTGACTGCAAGTAGGAAGGTTTGATTTGCTTGTCTTTTTCATCTTCTTAAAACAATCAGTTTTACTTAATGAGCATTTTGGGTAAGTTGCTAGTTTAGTGCATTTCTGCTGCTTTCCAATTGCTGTTTGGATGTAGCTTGAAAGAAAGAATAAGTAAATGCAAAATAAAATTTCCCATTTAAAAACTGATAAAACCAAAGATGATTGATTGATTGATTGATTGATAAGCAATGTAATCAGTAGATATATTAAATCAAACTATAATAGTTAGACCAGCGACTACTGAGAGGAAGAAAGATGTGAAAACCAAGGTTAAAGTGGGATTTACTGACCTGTGTAAATATTCTTGACAATTAGCTGCTAAGAATAAGTCAATACTTGATGCAAGTAACACTATAAAACAGCATCTTCAGTAATGTATTTTGAGAATTATTTGACATAATTTTTGATGTTCCAGAATGGGGGTAATTGTCTAAGTGCAAATATTGAAGGGAATCAATCAGTGGATGTACTGTTGTGCTGATTTATGGCAGGAGAGGATTCAGTCCTGGGACTTTAAATCTAGAACTGCAGAAATGGCTTATTGGACTTTTGTGAACCAACTACTCACTTTAAAAGGACTTGGAAAGATTAGGTTATTTTATTTTTTTTTTAAGAATTATTTTTTTTTAAATGTAGGCATGGTAGCAGTAGAGCTGTCACAGTGGAGTGTTTGTATCAGTCCTTTCTGAAAAATGTGTAACTTGTTTTCAATTTCTATAATACTTTCTTTCCCTTTATAACAGGAAATAAAATTATGAAACAGAACTATTTTTGCCTTCTTCCAGCAGCAACTGGTGGTTCTACAACGAGAGAAGGACTAAATGAATGTGCAGCAGGTGAGAAACCAAATGTGATACTTAGGGACCTTCATTAAGTGTTTTAGTGTTAACCAACACGTTTATTTTATTTTTATGTTAAAGTGTGGTATCTCCTGCACCTTTGCACAGACAGAACTTACATGGAACTATTTTAAGGCATGGGGTAGTGCTATAATTTTTCTGAGGTCACATGAAGAATTGGGGACTTGCCCAGCTATCCTGTGTTTTTTATCTCATTGTTGACCATATGATCATCTTTTCCAGCTGTCATCACTATTTTTAAATAGGCATTTTGGAACCTGCCTCTGCTCTGTGAATCATAATACTTGTCTAAGACTGTTTAGATGTTGATCAGTCATGAACTTAGGGACATGAATTTAGGATATTTCTCTTTACTTTCTTCTTCCATAAGACAAGGTAATGGTTTAGAACTGGCAGCTGTTGACCAAGCAAATGATGATACTTTCTGTTATAGATGCATAATTATTTGTGCAACCCAACTTGTTGGAAATCCTTGCCCATCCATGGCAGTTTTTTTCTTCATAGCTCTTCATCCCTTCTCTTAGGAAAAACATAACTTAATCCAAATGTAATCTAAACTTAAGCGTTCATTATTTGCTCAGTGCTCCCTCTCTGCTGATCTCTCAGTTCAGCTCTTTTGGAGGGTCCCTGTCTTTGCTGTGGGGGCTGGTTAGCCTGCTCCACCTGAAATTCCACATCATTTCTTTGGCTGAGTCTGAGACTGGTTGCAGAAATCACCAACCACACAGGCAGCCAGCTGCAGACTCTCACCAGTTTCCCTTCTGGTTAAGGTTGGAGTGATAGCTTCATCTTTTTGCACTGTACCAAAAACCAAATTATTTTACAGAAAGGCTATTCCCATACTCTTCAAGTATATTATGGGTCCAAGGAACCCACAACAAAGTTATTTAACAAGGATTGGTTGTAGACCAACCTTTTTATCGCAGTTTAAGACATGCTGTGTTTTCCTGCCTTTAATACCATTTTTTTTCTTTTTGCCAAGATGTTGCACATCTTTCAGCCACTGTGGCCTTAAGTTATCAGCTGGCACTTTCTGATCTTTAAATGCTTTTCAAAAGGTAAAACAATCATGTTCAATCATGGCTTTCATAGGAAGCAATGAACTTTAAAACATGAAGCTTATGACAATCCCTCAAATTAATTCTATTAAATTGTTTTGATAGGCAACTAATTGTTCAGTCTCTTTGGGGGGAATAAGACAACAGTGTCACAGACAAAATAACTGAGCTCTCAAAGAAATGAATAACTTTTTGTGTTCTGTTTTGTTTCTTTTTAATGAAGAAAGTTTATTGCAGGTCTTTCTTTTACAATTCTAGTAGAAAGTATAGCTAAAGAAGAAATGGACTATGACCAATTCATAAGAACGAGCAATGGAAAAGGATTAAGCTGAATACATACTCTATTGAACTAAGCATTATGGTAAAGAGAAAACCTCATCTATTTTGTGACTACAGATAAGGAGAGCTGCTTCCCAATCCTGGTTTCCAGTGCCTGCACCAGGTGAAAAGGGGGATAGCACTGGCAAACCTTGATGGCTAGTGATGGCAGCTCCTCCATCAGATTGTCCTAGAATTAGGAGCTCAGTTCATCATAGCTTGGATAACATGCAGCAGGCTTTCCCTTCACAGGCCCAAAGTAATTTTATTTTATCTTACCTAACAGGTAGTCTGACCCTGGAGAAAGGCAAGGATGGGACACTTGTGGTTAGGATAGAAAAGGGCTAAAGCAAAAAGGCTTCCTTACACTCCAGTCTTTATAACAAATGAATGTCCACTGCTCATGTTTACATCCCAAATTACTTTATTTAAATTCATATTATCTAAACACTACCTTGCCTGCAAGTCAGATAACAAACTTGATGGAAAACAATCATCCTTCCCTCTCTATCTCCAAAAGTTTTTCTCATGATATTTTACAGTTAGTCCACTAAAAAATTCTTTGTGAAAATTTGCCTCTTCAAGTTCAGTAGAAACTTGACTAAAAACAGAGGCATTGGAATAGAAGGCAAATAGAAGTTTTCTTCCCTTGTCTGCCTCTCCCACTTTTCTGAGAATTCCCATCAGAAGAACAGAACAGGGCCTGCTGGTGGGAGTGAGGCCAGGTAACTGTTCCCCACCACACTGCTCATATAAAAATATGGTTAGCTACACTGTACGTTAGTCTATTTAGAGCCCAAGGCTGTGTGAAATGGAGTTAATTATTAACACAGAGAACTTAAAAACCACCTAACGTTGCCAGAGTCTTTCCCCTACTGCTGTTCCCAAGAGGTGGTTCTTTCACCCACTGTGAGAGAGAGGATCAGACCCGGCTGGGGCTGGCCACGAGAGGTGCACACAAACTGAAAACAGTCATGGGAAATGACAAAAAACTGTGGCCAGAGTGTTGGGACCTTCGGTTGGATTTGTTTTTCCCCAGTCCTACGCACCAGGCTGATCCCCAGCAAGCTCAGGAGAAGGCAGCGTGGGGGACCGGAGTGGCTCAGGAGCAGCAGGGAGGAGAGGCTTGGATCCAGCCACACGAGGATCAGCAGCTGCAGCAGCAATTGCAGAAATTTTCTCCATTCCAGCTCTACCAGAGTCTTGACAGTGCTTGCTGCAGAAAATCTGACTCTCTTTATCTAGAGCTGTGTTCTACAAACAAACAAAACAAACCCAAGGCACAACATGAAACAGCACTTAAATACAGCCCTGTCTTAAAGGTTAAAACAATCTACAAGACATGAACTGCATGCAGTACAGCCAGGCTAAAAAAGGAGAAATAACATCAGAAATCCTTTATATCATGAATGTTCTAATTTTTGTGATGCTGACTTTAGGAAATGTAAGGAAAACTTCTCTTCCAGATGTATGCTTGCCACGACGTTGCAGGTTTAAAGTTTTTGTCTTGCAAGTCTGATGTGGAAAGAAAGATGGCACGAGTGCTTGTGATAGAGGAGGAACTTGACATAGTAACTATTAGCAAAATTTACGTACCCGTGTTTTTGCAGACACAAGGAATCAGGTGATGCTCATGGTACATACAGAATGGGAGCCCCTGGGGAAGGTGACAGATGAAAACCTAAACATTTTTTCTTCTTTCAGGAAAAGGACCTGCTTTTCTGCTTAATGGTGAGAGTAGAAAAATCACCTCTCATGGTGGCTGAAATGCATAATTTCTGAATTCTGGTCTTAAAAATGAGTTTACAGGAGAAGGGAGCAACAGGTTGGAATAAAGACTGAGAATCCCATAGTGAACAGTTGGATTATCTGGAGTATGTGGTACATCTGCTGAAGACAATTTCCATGCCCTCTAATTGTAAAAGTTAGGTGCTCTGCCTTTTCCTCAGCAATTTATTTTTTTAATTGGACTTGCTTTACTAGTGTGAAATTAGTATCAGAAATTAGAAATTTCTGTGCGTTTCTAGTTGGGTTTGACTCATACACTATTCACTGAATAATCTGCTGACACAAGTCAAATTTAGCATGGTCCACTTTTTTTTTTTCTTTTTCCAGATGTGTTTATTGTATCAAAATCATCAAGGACAGCAGATACAAGGTACCCTCTTTTCTTGTGATCGTTTTGTTGTTTTCTTTTTCACTCAAGTTACATCACTAGCCTCCCTGCATAGAGGTACAAGGAGAAAATTCCATAGTCCACAACTGAGTACTCTGCTACTGACAATCCACACTGCAAAGGGAGCATGCAAGGAAAGGAGCAGCTGAACTGGGTCTGGGCTTTTGGGATTAGTAATGGTCTAAAGGAGTATTATCATTATCAAGACACCATTGCATTGCCTTTTTTCTTGCTGGAAAAAAGTTGCCAGTAGGGGTTTTTGCTATTTCAGTGGCAGGTAAAGTTATTTAAAAGGGAAAGGACATGCTTTCAATGCATGCTGACAGTGATTTTCTCCTGTGCTGTCCTCATAGCAGCAATGCATTTCTATGCAGGTTAGGGTTTTCTTTATTGATTTTACTGTTGCTAAGCAAGTATGGGGTTTTTTTCATTTATTTAGGACTGATTATCTCGTGTCTGGCTCTAAAGGAAATGTCAACTGAAATTTTTATTTTAAATAGAAACAATGTTTAGTTCAGTGGTAGTTCTTTGCTTCTGTCTTCAAAGGGTTCTCATCTTTTTCTAGCTGTTTTTAGATACAGTGAGAAACAGATGTGCACAAAATGACTGCCAGGAGAATAAACCAAGACATGTCTGAGAAAGTAAAAAATTGTTGTATTGGTGTTTGCTTAGCCTATTTCAGATATGCATTTTTCCTAAGTGTTTAAGAGGTATTCCTTTGCTGGTTTGGTGTGGCTGTACAGCTTTTTCCACTTCAGACTGGCTTAGTTATTTCTCCTTTTTTCTTACAAATGGAGACCATGTACTTTTTGTGCAGCAGAACAAAGCATCGCCGTTAGTACGTACCATTGCCTTGGACCTACTCAGAGGAAAGCAATGCAGGCATTGGGAAAGGAGGAAAAAGGGAAGGAAGCAAGGGACAGAAACTAGACTTACTTTAAGCAGAACTAACACAATTGCAACAAATTTAGATTTACAGAACATTTTTTAATTGACAATAAAAAATCAGTAATGAATTAAGAGCAACATGCTTTTGGGGGTAGCAGGAGCCTCCTGTGCAAGGACACTGAACTGGGGATGTGCAGTTTTACTTATCTGCCACAGGATGGTATTATCTGCATGGGCCAGGTGACAGTGTTGGAATGGGGTGATGCTAAAGGGGCTTCAGTGAATGTGCAGGTGGACTGAGAGAGCAATGCACTGCAATACACAGGAGTTACAAAGTGTGCTTGTCTGAAGCTGAATGTTGGTAAGCAATGAGTGCTGGAGCAAGTGAAGAACTTCTGAACACAAGCAGAACTAAATTTCAATGCTCAAGGTAAACCAGGGCAAGAATAACAAATTGGGGGCTTAACCCTCTTTAGATCACAGTGTTTTGAACAAGCTTTTACTTTTCCTTTCAGCATCAACTGGGAGCTGCATTCAGCAATTAACAACTATGCATTTACATCCTTCCATACCTGTTAGAAGGAAATAAAGCAGGGAAAAGGCAAAATGAGGTGAACTTTCCTAGCTGAAGGAGCGTCAGTAGCTAACAGAAAAAACCCACACCAGTAAGAAGCCAGAAGCTATGCTGTGTCAGAGATCTGAGACAGGCTTAAGTGGCATGCAAGTTGGAGAGGGGCTGAGAGTTAGAATTAAAATTGCTCTTATTACATATAGTGCATTTTATACCAGTTTTCAGCTTCAGGCTTATCCATAGTCTCAACAGTATAAAGAATGAAGCTCTGAAGTCCCTCTCAAACTGTCAAGTCAAACTGTCAAATGAAATGTAGACAAGAGCATGAACCTGAAATCCATTTCCTGACTTATTTTTATGTTATCACTTTTCCTACATCTAAATTGTTTGCCTATTTAACTCACATAAATGTATTTGAAAAGACAGAGACGTAGGCAGAAACATTTTATTTAAATTTGCTGGCTCTCAGATGATTAAAATAATTCTTTGTTAACATAAGTGGGCTGGGCTTTGAGAGTAATTAATACTAATAGGAGGGTGAGGGTGGAAGTCCCTGTAATGTTACCATGGATGGTTTTACTCTCTTTAAGTTACTGAAGATACACTTTGTGTGCAGTGTCCATCCTTGCATCAGACAAGGATGGGCCCCAGTAAGAAAGGAAGTTTCTGGAATGGAGCCTGGTTTTCTGGCACAGGTAGTGTTGAACAATACTATGCTCAAGATGCAGCAATACTAGGTCAGGCACAAGGAAGACCCTACTTAAATAACTAGGTGGGCACTATGATAAAAAAAAAACAAACCCAGAGTGTTTATAATGAAAGATTTCAAATTGTAAATAAACTTAATTTTAACATACACTTACTTAGTGTTCACATGTTTCTGTTTAAAAGCTCATTTTTATCTCTTGGGTGGCACACTGTGATAGACTTGGTTGCTCTCAAGCAATGCTGAGACAATCCACATTATACATCAATAAAGGCCAGAAGCAGAGGTTGTTCTAGTTTTGGGTTTGCTATTCTTGCACCACACATGCTCATAGAGCACTGTTAGGAAAATATGCAAAGTATACTATCAATGTATAAAAATGTTCATTTCTCTTACCATGATGACAGAAACCCCAGCAGATGTGTTATTTTGCTTGGGTAAGGTGTTATTAAAGTGCTGCTTCAGTTTACCTGTTACTTCAGCTTGCATATTATTCTCCTGGGAAGCATCATCCTGTATAAGAAGGAACACAATATTCAAGTTAGGATGAAAAAGTTTTTTTATCATCAGGGACTTTCTGCTTCTTAACACATGGTAAATATTCAGACAGGCACTCTAACACTCTGCTAAATGAGATATAATTCCAGAGGAAAGGAACAGAGCAATCGCTCACTGTTCTGTGAATGAACTTCTATTTCTTAAAATTACATGTGACACCTCCAGTGCATTGATTTGTCCCACAGTTATAAGCTGCAGGTTTGATTCAAGCAAGTTAAGAATAACATGCTTGAAATAATGTTAAAATGAAAAGCATATTTTGTCACTTGGATTTCTTTCAAATCACCACTTTGAAAATGGCCCATCATATCCTAAGTCTGGAAGTATTATAAAATACCATAAATATGTTTGAGATGAGCTGTTATCCATCGATAAACTTGTTAATAGTTATCTTCTAATGTGTCAGGCAACTCCACAAATCATATTCAGTCCCTCTTTTAGAACATGTCTGAAAATAAGCATTGACTGTGTCCATGTAAACCTAGTACTTATTAATAATTAATTGATTTTAAATCAATAAGCAATGCACTTTGGTGTTCTCCTTTGCTGCTGCCTGAGAAGATGAAGGACCTGGCAGGCATCAGCTTAGTGTCTAGGTAAATTAGGTGTTATACTTGCTAATTGTACTGCTGCTTCTGAACACTACATGTTAATGGTTAGATTTACAGGTTTAATGTCAAATTGGAGACAAGAGAAATGTGATTTACTCACTGACACCCAGGGATGGCTTAGGATCTGTGCTGCTGTGTACCGGGCTTCAGCATTCACGTGTAGCATCAGGCTGATTAACTCCTTCATTGAAAAAGAAAAAAAATAAAGAGGAGTCTGAAGGGGGGGGGAAAGGATATTAAAATTGAAAATACTCAGTTGCACCAAGTTCTTCTCAGTGCAATCTTCTTGATACCTGGATGGAAAAAAAACAACCCCAGCTGATACTAGAACCAGTGATACCAGTGTGACTTAAGTAGAACTTAAAATTGCCCTTTAGGATTAAGAGTCTGCCAGGCAGCATGTTTGATATCAACTTCTTCTGTACTTACATTTCACTGAATCTATTGAAAACAAATGAAAAAGGAATGTTAAAAAAATCAGCTCTAATGTTCCACTCCGTTCTCTATATATTCATGCACATGACCAGAACAAAAACAGACGTGGGAGAGATGAGATCCTCTCTGGGCAGTGCACATGCACTCAGTAACATTGCATAAACAACTTGAATCAGAGACAAGAATCTGCATATGAAATTCAAAAAACTGATGGAATTATTTGAAAACTGTTCTCTTCTGTGCTGCTGCAGATGAATAGAAGACACTGAGCCAAGCCCCCCAATCAAAAAATCATTTATAGCCTCCAAATTATCAGTCTTCATACTTCTATCAAATTTCAAGGGGACTGTCTGTTGCTTCAGTTTTGGGGAAAGGTTTCTTCAAGCAGATAATAACAGCAACACCTAACTGAGAGCTTTCCCAACCAGCCAAATTATTTAGTCTATGGAAGTCTGAAGTGAGACATCACCTTGAATACCAAGACTGAGGCCTTGTTTGTTCAGAATGCATGTCTGGAAATGTGTGAGGTGACTGGAACTTCGGAAGTGTTGGTAAATGGATAAACACCCATTGGAAAATGCAGAAAAAAGCAGAAAAAATTCAACTTCTTATTGGCCGGATAAAAAGCCTATCTTTGTTTTCTCGTGAGTCCTCAGATATTATTCAGAGCACTTTAATGAATTAACCTGAGAAGTGGGGCTTACAACTTGGAACCTTTGTCCTACAGACACAGTAAATTTCAACAAAACTGCAGTGATCACACAAGAACTGCTGGCAATGGCAATTAGCAATGGCTGCACCTCTTGAAAAGCTCTAATAAATGCCTCGAGTAAAATAGGAAGAAATGCCAGCTGCATCCAGTCCACAGAACAATAATTTTTCTTTTTTTAAAGAGTGACTGGAGGGAAAAATGCAGAGACACATTTATTTTACAGCTGATGCACTGAACCTGCTGTAAAGTGCATCGTGAAGTGAACTAGGTATCATGTGATGTTCCCTGAATGCAGCTGGCATTTTGCTACCCTTGCTCAGGCAGAACCATGACAGCCTGAAACACCTGAGCTTTCATCAGGCACTGTTCAGTTAAACCAACTAAAAAGGCACAGCAGCTGGGACACTGGTGAAGAGGCTGCTCTGGATCCTCCAGGCTGCCTTCCCAGCTGAGCACAGGCTGCACAGGGGCTTGTCAGAAATGCTGTTTCAGGTGGGAGAAAACATCAGTACCTTTGCTGAATCAGTGATGTTGTCCCAGTAGGGAGAGGGAAATTCCAGCTTCCCCACAAGTATCTGATCGAAGAGGTCTTCCTGAAGGTTGTTTTCGCTGTAAAACAGCAGTAACAAAAAATCATTATGAGGTAAAAAGCCAATTTGTCACGGGGATTTTAACTTGGTTTGGGGATGGAATGGAAATTTGATTAGTAATTTCAAGACATGCATAATTTGCCAGTTTATAGTGATAGCTCTTCTGAGCCAATACATTGAGGTAACTCTTCCACTGGAATTGGAATTGCATTATTAACACACATTTCTTAATGTCACTTATGGCCTGGTTCTACTAGCATGATATGGACATTCTCTGTGCCCTCCCTCCAAACTCTAATCCAAGAATACATTCGCTTGTACAGTGTATCTTTCAAACCACATTTTCATCTGTAAACATGAACAAATAACACAAAAAACTCGAATACTTGGAATTAACGTTTTTCCATCAACAGTGATTGTATTGTTTGCAAAATATTTTCATTCAGTGTGGTGATTTAGTTGAAACCTAACCATTTGGTTAAGCATTTTGCTGTAAAAATGAACAAACAGGCCCAGCATTAGTAATATATATGTTAAGAACAGAATTCCCTATTAAAATATGCCAATTCCTTCTCATTCTCTGGGGAAAAGCAAAAACAAAAATGATTTTCAGTAGAACTCAGAAACATTGTGGCTCTGAAAAACAAAAATGGTGTTTGCAAAGGACGAACAAGATTAAAGAGGCAGGATAAACACATTTTTCCCCTCTCCCGGTTTCTTTACCACTCCAGCGTCCAGCGGCAGAGGGCAGCGCGTGCCCGTGGATGGCGGAGCTGGGATCTGCATGGAGACAAAAGGAAAAGCGGCTCTGCCCTCCCACCCTCCACACAGCACTAAAACACCTGCCCCTGTAGGGAAACACATGAATCAAACTGATCCCAAAACCTAAAATGAGGAATAAAATGAAAACCACTTAAAAATGTAGGGAAACGCATCAGTCTGATCCACCTTTTTTTCCTCCTCCAAGGATGCCTCCTTCAGGGACAAAGGTCAGATTTGCTCTGAAAGAACTTGATTGTTTTTGCTGCTTTTCCCTTTGACACTCACCTGCGAAAAGGTGGGAATCCACATAACAGGATGTACGTGATCACACCTGCAGCCCAAATGTCCACCTTTAAGCCATACCTGAGAAAACAAGGCTGTGTTACTTGTGCTAAATTGACAACAAAAAGCCAAATAAAAAATAAATCAAAAATAAATGATACTCGACAGCATTACATGAGAATCTGTGCTAAGTTACTTGCTGCTGATGTGGTGATGCATTTTGTGCATGAGTATCGTTTTCTTCACACCTTTACAGTCTTTAAGAAACCATGATTCTGTGGATTTTTTAAATTATTTTTCCCCTCTGCCATAAGCCTCAAGGCTCTCCAGGGTCTTCTCAATATAGTCAAATCCAAGTCAGTATCCAGGTTTCCCAATCCAGAGCCACTAATGATTAAAACAAGGATGTGCCTTCTCAGTCCCTACAGTGAAGCAACTCTCTCTAAGGTTATCATGTGTTGCTAAGTAACAAGACACACCAATTCTCCAGCCTCTCCAGTGAGCAACACAGGGAAGAAGAGCTGCACTGTTCTTTTAAAGAAATTAAAACATTGGAGGTAAAAAAGAGGCCTTTCCCCCTATTCAGTAGATTCAGTTTGTCAAAACCTCAAGTATACAGACGAGGTGCCCTCTGACCCCGGGGGCTCACTCCAGCTGTGAAATGTTTCTCAGTGCAACAAATGCACTGAGCAAGGAGTGAAACAACACAACAAAACCTCCCTCCATCAGGAAATTCACAGTGTTCACAGCTATGGCAAGAGTCAGAGCACAGAATGGAGTTCTCACAGGTCTAAAAGGAGAGAGGACTAGTGAAAATCTGCCATTGGTGAAAATTTACCATTTTACAGATTTTTTTTTGTCTGTATTTATGCAATGACCTGTTAAATACAGAATAATGGGGTTGTTCAATTTTTACCAAAGAAATTTTTTTGGGGGATGTGTCACCCGAACGGGTCACTTGAATGAACATGATCTAATTAGAACTGTCCTGAGAACAGGCTTAGACTAGGTGACCTCTGGAGCCTCTTCCAATAAAAATGATTCCATTTCTACTGTAAACACTGTGTTTTGCCTGTCTGTTCTTCCCCAGCCAGCTGCCACAGGTGGTACAATGGGCTCTGGATGCTGAGGTGAGGCAGGGTGCACAAACAGATGGAATCCACTGCACCAGAGCTGGTCCTGGGAAGGTGGGAGAGGAGGCAAAGGTGAATTCTGGGAGCAGGCAGAGCAAGGATACTTGCTTGGCTCTTGGAAGAACTGGGAGTGATGCCTGTGGGTGGTTTGGTTACCAAACATTGGAGGGCCAGCTTGTTGGAGCATTTAGATCTTACAAGATCTAACAACCTGCCAGAAATGAGTGTTTGCCAGGCCTGTGTCGTAGCCAGTCGTGCTCACCCTGTCTCTGCAATGATTTCTGGAGCCACGTAGGTGGGTGTCCCACAGACAGTGTACAAAGGGCCCTCGACCACTGTCGCCAGTCCAAAGTCTCCAAGCTTCAAAGACTTGGTTCCATCTGAATATTCACACACCTAGAACCAGAGAAATTAACACAGAATGAGAACATCTGCATTTTTATATCCTCTAATTTCTTTGGGAAATCGTCACCACAACACCAAGGAGATGGGAAAAAGAGGTAATTTCCACAGCCCTGTAAGGAAAGAGAGGAAAGAAAATGATATCCCATTGATTGCAGCTGGAGCAAGTGTTCAATGGAGCTGTCTGCCAGCCATGTAGGTCAGACCATAACACAGCCTCGAGCAACTACGGGTGGAAAGGAACCCCCAGTCCTTGAATGTTGAGAAGTTTTAAATATATTCAGTAAAATATAATACTCTACTTTCATTTGACTGGGACCTTGAGTTTCAAATGGGACTGGCAGCTACAATCAGATTTAACATCTTATTAACTAAGCATAAATCTAGTCAGCATATCGGGCAATTTCATCAACAAATCTCCCTGTGCCTGGTCTGGGTGAGTTCAGTTTAGGTTTCTGTGCAGATCCAAGTGCACCTTACCCAAAGGCCCATAAACAATCTAGCACTGAGTCATTTTATTGATGAGAGAAGCTGAATTTCAATAGAAAGAAAAGTGCTATACAACAGTGATGGCAGGAATAAATCAAACCAGACCAACACAAAGGAAACATCCCCCTAATAAATTCATTTCTGTTTCGCTCTCGAAGTAAAATGTTCGTATTAACATGATTTCAAAGGCATCTAGTTTCTAGAATGGAGGACCCCATAATCTCCAGAATGGCTGAATTTATTTGCCTTCCTCAAACAACTGAGCACTGCAATACCTTTCTTCATTCCCCAGTGTCATTCGTAGCGGTAATGGAAACACTTGTTCTCCTTTATATAACACCTTCATATCAGCTATTACTCTTAGGGTTTGCATTTTTTAAATGCATGACTAGCAAAGGGAATGCAATTCCCATCCAGACAGGCTGGATGACCCTGTGCAAAAAAAGCTATGTGCAACTGCAGGTAGCACTTGATGGGAATAATTTGCATTTACATTCAATACCAGGATGTTATCTCAACATTCTGCTGCTGTCAATCACTGTGAGATTTGCATCTGTTGAGTAATCTCTTCAGGCTTTCTAGGCAGAAAGGGCATTTGTGCTTATCTATAACTGATTCAATCACTAATGAGAGCTTAAAATTTCTTTGGATTGTCTGCACTAATAGTATGTGAGATTTTCACCTTAATTTTTGTCTCTCAAGTGCCATGTTGCTGTGACTACATTTTCCAGGAGAAGCCTTCTCCCCCCCTCCCCGCTTCTTTTTGCTAAACAATCTAATTTATTTAAGGGTTTATTTAAATTGCTGAACACTGTCAGTGGAATTACTGGGGAAGGAATTGACTATTAATTAGGAAATATTTCCAGCTTGTAGCCCTGTCCTTGTAATAGTTTGAAATCCAGACTGGGATAAGCCATGACTCCTACTCTCAGTGCAAACTCATTAAAGAGGACTGACAAACACCACAAAAGACTTTAAGAAATGCCTCAAGCAGGGGACATCATGGCCCTGTTCGTGCAGTGGGTGACACTTAATATCCAATATGTAATGCACAAGTGTAAGCTGTGCATATAAGCAGGACAGCACATGCTGATCCCATTCTGTGGACAGAATGGGAATGATGCCCTCTGTGGACTGGAGCATAAGTAGTCCCCAAAGCGGACTTCATGGTAATTCTTGTCAACACAGTTGTTTTATGTCTCTGCTGAAAACAAAAGTAGCCAGTTGCCTAGGAAAAGAATAAACCTATGTGAAGGGCTAATTCCCAGCCAGAATACTGGTAAACCATCAGAAAGATGATCCTGCTACGACAGTGACAGGAAAAAAACACTGGCTTCAGATGGTAACCATAGGATTGTTCAACGAAATGGAGGAAATGGCTCCCAGCCCACCTTTCTCCCACTTGCAAACTGATAAATAATTCATTGACACAGCTTTCAAACTCATTGTTTTGTGAGACAATACTCCTGCTTATCCAAAAGGCAGCCAATCAAAATGTAAATAAAGATAGGTCTAAGGACAGGTTTGAGCACAGCTCTCCTGCATTACAGTGATTGTATCTCATGGCAAAAGATTTACTTCATACACACTTATTCCAAATTAATATGCCTGCTGTTCTCTGCTGTGCTCTTGACATTTATACATAAGCATTTGCATTAATGAGAACAAAGTAAGAGAAAATACTGGAAAATAAATGGGACGTACCAGAAGATTTTCTGGTTTGATGTCTCTGTGCACGATGTTGAGACCATGCAGGTATTTGAGAGCACTGGCTAAATTGTAGACCATGGCACTCCCATCTCTCTCTGTGTATTTTGTAGATGAAGTGATGGCATCAAATAGGTCTCCTCCCTATGTAATGGAAAGGAAAAAGATCACTTAAAAATAATTAAGATGGTATTTAGTTAAAAAAAAACAAACCCTAAAGAAATATGTGAAATCTTCCTTCAAAAAGACATGCTAAAATTCCTGTTAAACAGAAAAAAAGTTACAGAAAGATGATCTTGTCAGCAAGACTGGAATTTCAGTCATCTACATAAAATTCTTAAATGTACTCCAGGCTTCTGGTGTCTGAGCTTGGGCAAATCACAGATTATTTTTCTATTGATCTTCCTACCTTTGATCAGTCATTTGTATTACCTACAGGTACAGGCACACAGCATCCCTTTTCTTCATTTTATCAGTATAATACCTTCAGTATAAAACCTTCATATTGAAAAATGGCTCTGATTTTGAGTAAAGCCTAAAATAAATTAGCCCAATAATAAAAAATAAATTAAAAAACCCTAACTAACAAATATACCGCAAATTCAAATTTCTGCAGATATTGCAAGAAATACCAAATAAATATAGCTGAAGAGGACAAAAAAGAGAAACATATTCCAACATAAATGAATCCACTGATTGAGATACATCAAAGTGCAGAATCTCCAGGTGATTTCTGAATGTGTCAAGGTCTGTTTATGGATGCCCTGTTCCTCTGGGAATACACAATAATGTGTGAGTGAGTTACTGATGTGGTGTTTTCAGTCATTGCAACAAATTTCATGTGGGTGTCTCCATGATGGTTTCCCTGGATACATCTGTAGGAGTGATCTGTCTGAGTTGTGGGTGGCATTCCAAGCATTTCAATGCACACCAAAGAGAAGCAGCAATCCAGGAAATACAGACCAAGATGGTGGTGAATTAAAACATAAAAAAAAAATACTGTCTTGAAACCCCAAGAAGCCTATAGGGTATAAAAATAACTTCTAGAAAGGAAGAAAGATGAGTGGGCTACAGAAATTATGTATTCAACAACTACACACTTCCTTTGGGGGTTTCCCAGCCTGGCAACCATTCTAGAGGGGACTCCTGAATGTAACAGTGCTTCAGTCAGAAATAAAAAATTGCTGCTCCAAAAATGAGCAGAGCTGCTTTTGCTGTATGTTATTTGCATCTGACATGCCAGTCAAGCTGATGTGCAGTGTTGCTGTGCATTACAGAACTCAGACAAGAGAAGGCACGACTGGAACCTGATGTTACTCATGTATTGTAACAAGGTGACAGCAAAATGAATATTTGTGTTTTCTCTGTACATGTGCAAAAGCAGCATCTGTTCTCTGGTGGACTGTTTGATATCAGCAAAATGGGTGAGATCTTCTGAGTTTTGGTTTTCCAGGATGAAAGTCACTTGAGTTCAATCTATTTGTCTTATCTATTAAGATAAATTCATTACAGAGACTTCATTTCCTTCAATCAAATTATTAAACAATGAGAACAGTGGAATAAATGCAGGTGTTCTGTTAGCAAATGCATATCACTATCACCACTGCATATTGTTATATATGTAGACATGATATAAAACCCACTATCCACTTCCCTCTAGACTGTGCACATTGCCAAATTATCTCAATTCTATGTTAATAGTCAAATTACAACTGAAGAGAGAGAAATCCCATTAATATAATTGCTTGACAAGTATATTTTTTTATGATTTCAAAATGCAGGTTGCCACTGAAACCTTATTTGATTATGTTTCCCAAGATCTCAGTGTTCCTAGATCCTGCCCAGATTTCACACCAACACAGAGAATTCAAAGAAGACAAATAAAGTCCCCTGAGCCTTACCTTGACCAGCTCCATCACCAGGTAGAGCTCTGTGGGGGTGTCCATCTCCTCTATGAGCATGATGATGTTCGGGTGCTTCACTCGGCGCAGAATTGACACTTCATTTTCAATCAGGTGTTCCTGTTGAGAACAGGGTGGAAGTCCATCTGAAACATGAATCTGCCAATTCACTTTTCCTTTGATCAGCTGATCACTTGATCAGTGAGCACCCTTTTTGCTGATTAATTTATATAGCAGAAGGTTATTTTCAGTTGCTGGATCTTAACTTGTATTTCAACCCTGGCCACATTTAATTTAAAATATATTTCTCACACGTAATGAATGGGGCATGTCTGAAGAAGACCCCAGAACATGACAGCAATTCAGGAAGTGCAGGTTATATTATTATGTGGGTATTATGAGGTGAAATTAAGTTCAGAACCTTTCTGGCCCCAAGCTGGATCACTGGAACCTGTCACCCCTCATCAACAGTCAACACATTCTTGATCCTCTCCAGCCTTCACCTCTCATTTAGTGTAGGTTACTCAAGGACAGATTATCTAGGATTTATATCCAAGGACTTTATTTTTTTAAAAAAGTTGTGGAATATATTAAAGAAGAAAATATTTTGAGTGCTTTGCTTATGGATTTTGGTTCATTTTATATGTCTGTTCAGATTTACAATCCACAAAATGTGTAATAACAGTTAAACTGTTACGACTCCAACAGCTTAACAGCACACAGACTGAGTTCAATTTCCCTTTCTCTGTTCTTCTGAGGAAGTAATGGCTTTTGAGAACAAATTAGTTTCAAATGCCTTGTTTTCTACATTTTAACACTGGAGAGTAAAAAAAAAAAAAAATTACGTCCCTTCCACGTGAAGAATTATTTTAGTTTTCCTTTATAAGTGTTGGAATACGGATATTGTATTTAGTTTCTCTGCAAAATAAGAAACAGTGCTTGCATCAGACACAAGTATCCTTCCACCCTGGCAGGGAACAAATCATGTCACTGGACTGGGAACTTATCCATGTTGAATGCACTGATAAGGAGCATGCACTTCATGCATTTGTGAGCAGAGCACTAGGAAGAGATGTGATCCACTGTGCAGAGGCAGTGACTGCAGACTTTACACCACTTCACCTGCTTTTCCCAGGCTTATTTATGGATGCACTGTGTTTTTGCCAAAGCTTTCTGTGGCTATACAGCTCAGAAACCACATGCCACATGTGCATCTCGCTTGGTGAGAGAACGGTGCAGCACACACGGGTTAAACATCACACCTTTGAAATTCACTTTGAAAGAGCAGCAATTGTCACTCTGAACAAACATATGCCTGCTCCAAGCAAAGTGCTCTGGAGAGAAAACAAAACAGACAAACAGGAAGCAATTCTGTTAAACACAATACTGAATCTCATCACCAGGCAGACGTGAACAGCCACAGCATACTAAGCCTTAGGGATGGAAGCCTGGAAATTCAAAACTAACATTAAGAGTCCAAGCAAAAACTAGAATATTATTACAGATTTCTCAACTGAAAGAACAGGGAACATATTATATTTATTACACCCATTAATTACAACTAAGGCACAATTGCTTTATCTGTGCTTTCTTGACTAAACTACTCTGCCATAATTAATACTTAAAATAAACAGCACTTTTTTAAAGGCTCCAGAATGTTGTTGAGCTACTGTTTAAAAATATGTCCTCAAAAAATGCTGACTAATATGTAGCTAGTTATTTCCAGCCATCCCACTTTCTTGCTATGTTTTGCCATGTAAAAAAAATAGTAATTCCAAAACTCATTATGGTGTTCTCCTGGATAGTGTAATATATGTTTCAGTCTGCATCTTACAGATTTACAGATTCTACAATTTACAGAGACATTATTGTGTAATGAGCATTTAAGCCACTTGTGGAAAGCAATTGGACTCAAATTTTTTAATATCCAAGATCAAGGAGTAGTGAGAAACACTTTAATCATCCAAACTTGGGCTGGATGGGTGTTTGTAAGGCAGGGCTGTGGAACTGAGTGAGGAAGGAACAAGCTGTAGAAAAATTTAATTATTTCCTTGTTGGAATTCTTCCAGGATGATTCTGCCTCTGCCCTAAGAGGGATAAACATCTTCCAACAGTCTCTAGCTACACAGGTACAGGTCTTTTCAAAATGGGCAACTATGCATCCATGGGGTTGATTTTTTTTTTAATGTTTTAAAGCAAGGAGAATGATAAATAGAAAATTCCTCTAAACTCTACTGTGTAAAATAGATTATCTGTCTCCAGACCATTCCAATTTATGATAGCTAAGCAGCTGACTCAGACAAGTAATAAAAACCATCTAAAGTTGCAAGCTGTACACATCATCAAAAAATTTTGTTTGCAGTGGAACGCACTGGGTCACCCTTTCTGCAGCTACAGAAATTGCAAAATTTTAATCTCAGAAAGGCAATCCTAGCATTTTTTCTTGTGGCTGCACATTTTTATGATTTCTTTCTAAATGTTCTAAATAAACCTGGAGAATATGAGATAAAATGAAACCCTCATCTCCTGGCACCTAATACATGGTTTAAAATCTGCACAGATAAAAATGTCTGTTTGAGGACCTCTCCTAATAAGAAGTCATCACAGCATCACACAGTTCCTTACCACACTAAGAAGGGAGGCAGTTTTTCTTCCTTTTTTCAAATATCTATACTCAAGAACTGTGAAGGGAAAGAAGAGGTCTGATACTCTCAGATATTTGCTTGGATTATATGAGATACTGTTCTCCTGAAGAGACAATTTTGGATTTTTCTGTTTAAATTTTGAATTAAAAGAAAGTTTTCAGAACAGAAGAGATCTTAGTTAATACAGCAGAATGACACTACATAAACAGAAAGAAATGGCTGTGAAAATTTCTTTTCAAATCCATGGTCTGCTTATAAAAGGAGCATGTTGAGCCACACAGAGAGAAAAATAAGAGGCAGAGTGGGATGGGAATTACATGAATAAACATATAGCTGCAAATTTCCTCTCTCATGTATTACACATCAAAATCGTCCAATAAATTTTAGGTGCATATTAGCTGTTTTTTTTGGGGTTTTTTTTGTTTTTTTGTCAGCCCAATAGAATAGGCAACAATTTGGTTTTTTTTTTCCTATTATTTAGTAGACTAACACTCACTGCTTTTATTATTTGCTCCTTGGATACATTATCATCTTGTTAAAGAGATATTCTGAAAACAGTCAGAAAACCCAAACACACCCACCATTTATGACTAATGAGCAGCTGCTAGTGCTGCTTCTGTACACATGCAAATGCTTGTACACTACCTTCCCACAGCACTTGGCCTTGTCTATGATCTTCAGGGCAAACTCCTTTCCTGTGGATCTAAGCAAGAAAAACACGAGAGCCATTATTAGAAAAACGGTGGCATTTTCTGTAAATACACCATCATAACATCGTGCTGTGGCCCATGGAGGTTGCTAGCAGAAAATTCATGGAGCAGACCTGGTTTTTGTTTCCTCAGCAGCATTTGTGCCTGCTGTTTCCCTGACTACCACAATCCAGCTCCCTCGGTGCATTAATCCCAGGACCCATCTGCAATTTCTTTTTTGTGACCTGGCACAACTCTGGCACTCCTTTAAGGCAACATGCAAAATTTGCCCTCAGCTTTCCACTGAACTTTGTTCAGCTGGCGGGCTTTGAAGATAAAATCACACATGTACATGTGTGAAGACTGATTCCCTAGTAAAAAAAATTCAATAGGGTTCAACAGAGCTGAGATCCCATAGTCCATTGCAGATAGTCTAAAATCCTGGAGAATTTATTAGGCACTGATTTTGAGCTTTTGTATTACTTTTTTTTTTAATAGAATATTTTGTGCAATTCTACAGCAGTCATCTAAATTTGCATGACATTTAACAGAGTGGGTCATATATGAAGTAAAAAAGAATTACTGTTTGCAGCAAATACTCTCACAGAAAGGAGCTCTTGTTTGTCTTTCATCCCTTTAAGCAATAAAAATCTCCATTTCTCCAGAAAGGGGGAAAATGAGCAAGAAAAAAAGCAACACAATTCAATCTTTTTATTTTTTTTAACAAAGAAGAAATTATGATATATTACTGATGAATTAAAAATCATATGAAATTGTCATATGAAATTGCCGAAGACCAAGGTGTTGCTATTTTGTACTGTGTCAGTGCCTACAGACTGCAGTGTGCAGCAGAGCACTGCAATGAAACAGGAGGTAGATAGAAAAGCAAAGGTCAGGCGTGTTTTCAAACTTCTAGGGTGATTTTCACTGTGCTTTTGGCATTAGACATAAACTGGTCAAAACCGGCACCTTACAGAAAAAGGAACTGAATTAACACCTAACATTCCATTTATGCATTATTGAAAACCTGCAGGCGAGACTCCCTGCCCTGGAAGTGCAGCTGCATCTGCGGGGTTGTCATAGTTACACCCTGATCTGGTCTTCAGATAGAAGCCCTTATCGAAATGGTATCTGTGAAATGCCACCCTCTCCTGTTACAGACCCCATGTAAGCCCTGCTAGGAGTACAGGGTGGAAATCAAAATCACAGTTTGTACTTGACACCATCACAAAGCCTGCAAACAGCTGCTCAGCAACACCCACTCAGCAAACCTTCAGCACTGGAGCTGTGAGCAAGAGGAGTTAACATTCACACAGCAAATCCACCCAGCAACTCCAAATCCCCCTTGCAAATGTCCTCTACTGCAGCGCCCAAGGAAAAAGGGTGGATATAGCCCAGACAATTTGTGTGCTAATATCACTGCACATTGTCTGACAGGTTTCTGGGATTCTTCTCGAGCTGTCAGTGCCCATCTGTTGGCTCATGTCTTTATATACAGACACACAGGCACAAGAGAGACCACCTTATTCTCCTCTTGTCCTTTTTGTAGAACATCCCAGCTGGTAGCTGTGCAATAGGATCCTGGCTGCCCAGCTAAGGCTCCTCAGCACAACACTATTAGAAATTAATTAATAGGGATTGAAACAGAAGCATTTATGGTTGGCATTTCCTCTTTCGTCATTGTTATTGGCAACTGTTTTTGTATACTTCACATGAAATCAATCTAATAATGTAGCACTAAAAATTTGATCACATACATATATTGAAATGTAATTGTTAAAATTTTAAAATTTTTATAATTTTATTTTTTTTATAATTGGAGGGTTGTTCTTCTTGTCCAGTTTCCTCATTCCAAAAGCACAGATGACGTTCAGTGACTTAGCAGCCCTTGTCTCATTTCCAGTGGGAATTCAGTGATTTCCAAAATGCAGAGCTTATATTTCTGATAGTAAATACATTATCTTGTGCTTGTAATAGGCTATCTTTCATGAAAGCCTCTGGGTGAGGATAAAGGCAGTGGAAAACAAAGGAGGTGGTGTAGGGGGGTATCTGGAATCACCTGGTTGGGATTAAATTAATTTATTAATTTTATTAAATTAATTTTATTAATTAATTTAATTAAATTATCGAGGAGAGGAGAGGAGAGGAGAGGAGAGGAGAGGAGAGGAGAGGAGAGGAGAGGAGAGGAGAGGAGAGGAGAGGAGAGGAGAGGAGAGGAGAGGAGAGGAGAGGAGAGGAGAGGAGAGGAGAGGAGAGGAGAGGAGCACAAGGGTGGGACAGTGACCTTCCATTTGCTGACACTGAATTTCCAAGGGCATGATGGAAGACCCAGGGAGCTACAGACCTGTTAGTCTAACCACAGATCTGGAATAGATGTTTCCATTCAGAATTCTTTTTCTTTAAATTTAACTAAAACCAGCAGATGAGGATCAAATAATAGAATGTTTCTCTAACAGTTATGTTTTTCACAGTAATTTGCTGAGTTTTCCCAGTATTTATGTACAAGTTGGAGTTTCCCCATAATATTTAAGAAACTGACATAACTCTCAGGTTGATGAGGACAGCAGAAGGTGGTTCTAAAAAAAAAATAATTGAGAAAGTGACAGTCAGATCATCTGTTATGTTTGCACTGGCAGCAAAGTGTGACACAAAGCTTGCAGAGGAAGAGCAGCAGCACTGCACAGGTCTGCAAAGGTATCCTGCCTACCTCACAGGGAATCAGGCACAAGGATATTTCAGGCATACTGGAGGGTTCATTTGAAGTGTCTGGCTCTTCTGCACCACAAAACACAAGCAGTAAGCCCAAGTGAGCCACCAGCACAGGCTGATAGCCAACAACTGCATGTCTGTAAGAGTACCCTAGCCACAGAAAAAGCTGTGAAAAATCACGTCAGCAGCAGGCAGAGGGGACACCACTGCAGCTGAATTGCTGAGGCAGAAGGGGGGGGTCTCTCAAAACTCTGTTTAGATGCCACATAGAATTTCCTGTCATCCACAACCATCTGTGGTGTGAGACTTCTTGAAGAGCTCTGGGGTTTCCTGAGGAGGCACCATGGGAAGGTGATGCCTCTCTTTAGTTTGTGGGATAAAAAGCCTGGGTTCTCTGCTGCTCTCGTACCCTTTTGCTAGAAGAAGACACAGGAAGCTCTGCATGTTTTGCTATGCCTGTTTCTCGTGAAGTGTGTGCATACTTGTGCAACTGCTCTTCACTTTCACCTTATTACATTTGTCTGGGAAATGATGTTAATGCACAGGGCTTTATCCAGTACAACAAAGAGCAGGAGTGAAAAGTTTCCTTGCTCACCGTTCCACACACTCCTTTACAACAGCGAAATTGCCATCACCAATCACCTTCCCCACTTTATACTTCTCAAGAATGGTGGATGACCCTGAGAACTTGTTTCCATTCAAGCCTGTAAAAAAATATACAAGTCAATAATGCAAGCTGAAGAGGAGTGTCAGCAGGATGCACTGTATCCCCAGTGGGCTCCACAGATATAAAAACAGCCACAAATGCAAAGAAAACTTAAAAACAAGCTGTTTTCTCTGCTGCAATTCTCCTGTTTTTATCTCAAGTGTAAAGAAGAACAAGATGAACCTAAAGTTATGTGACCTTTGAACAACTCTCTTGCTAGGTTTTTGTACAGGCATATTCTAAAAGTAATAAATGCAGTTAGAAGTTCTTAATCCAAAATTTTCTGATGTCAAATTACTTTTTTGACTTTTTTTTTTTTGCAAACTCAAAGCAAAAGATACATACAAGATTCAGCTACAAGGCATATAAAAGACCCAAAAAGTTTTATCTGCTGAATTCCTTCAAGTTCTTATAGGTGCTCCTAAAGCACCTAAAATGGAAGTAATTTTGATAGATGCTTATTTCAGTATTTTTAAAACAAAAAAATGACTCCAGCATGAAAATTAAAAATATTTTAAAATCATTGACATTGCTCCAAAGAGATGAGGAATGAAAGGTTTAAGTTTAGCTAAGGTCAGTTGATTGGACAGTGGTTCTTCCTGAAGCACAATGAGCTCTTTTGAGAAGGGTTCCTCTTTCAATCCAGCCACAAACACTGTTCTGGTGATAATGCAGGTCATGTTCAAAATCAGTCAAATTCCTAACAGTGACTATTGAAGAGCAAGATCCAGTAGTATGCTACTGCTGGACTAAAACAAAACAAAACAAAAAAAACCCAACCAAACAAACAAAAAAACCCCACAAAATTTGTTTCCTAACTTTACTGCCTTGATGTATAAATTATGCTAAATTCTTTTTCCAAGGTGAATCAACAAGGTAACAAAAATCTCCAAACACAAAATGATTTGGAGTCATCAGAAACCATCCAGAAGTGTTAACCCAAGTATCATCTACAGCAAAATTCTGGCAAGGATTGCCTGCAATTATTGGTGTCCTACCTTCGGGACTCTGGCAACGGAGTGGTTCAGGTACACCATTCACATTGGAAGAAGATCCACCATGTGGGGAGATCTGTGGAAGTGCACAAGAACTTCTAATTTCTGATGGTAATCACAAGAAAGAGCCATACAAAATAGCAGCAAAGTTGACAAAAACCCAAAAAACCCATTTAAAACACTTATACAGAGTCAGTTTACTTTTCTATTCCCATTTCATTTTCATTCTTGTTTTCTCAAAGTTCATCATCATTGTTACTTGTACCAATTTCAGATTCAGCCACAATATTTCTATTTAGATAACCACTTGAACAGATTTCAGTAAAGAGCAAAGAAAAGTCCTTTCAGCTGCATCTACATTTTTGGCCAGGATTTATGATAATCAGATTTATTTAGCCATCTATTGGGTTATATTTTAGGTTATTATAGATGTGAAGATTTATGACACCTACAAGCATTTCAAGTTAGATGTCTGATATGTATCCAGACATAGATACAGTTTTAGTGGAAACAAATATTAAAATTATTTTCAAGCATCACAACTGAAGAAAACCAATTTTTCTGCAGTAACAAGTTAATTGGTACTGGATCTGCATCTTCATGATTCTACTGTAAGTCATCCTGTCATACTGCCCAGAGATGTAAACTATGGTAACTTTTTATTTTGAAAAGGGGTGGGGGCATAGGAATGAGTGCCATAAATAGCAAAATATACTGGATATGTTCTGTGCACCACTTTTGTAAACTCTCCTATTACAGTTACGTATAGGGATGCATGAAATTAGAGTTTAGATCATTCCCTCTCCTCTATGTAACATTTCTTGCTGTTCTGTGAAGTTCCAGATCTTGCTTTCTTCATGGGCTATTATGGTAGTTTTCAGGACTCACCACAGGAAGGATTAAAATGCTTCTCTGCCTTAAGCTCAGTGTCTGTTGAAATGGCTTTTCTAGACTCTGGGAATGCAAATGCAGCATTTTGCCTTTTAGCTGACATTGTGTGGTTACACTGCTGAATATTTTAAATCATTAACACTATTGTCAGGGAAAGAACTGAACTGACAGATAGGGATATTGTCTAAAGGCTCATGAAATGCTAATGAATGCTTAAGTTTCTAGTGGCAGCTGAGCTGCCAAATAAGCTAAAGGTACAGTAACTAGAAGCTGTACAACTTAATTTTGCAGAACCCCTGAAACAATGAAGTTTACCAGTGTTTGGCACACAAGTAGCATCAAACAGCAAGCAGGCAGCTACTGCTCTGCTCCTTGCTAATAACTTAAACCCAGGCTATGTTAATGCTGCTGTCTTTCTGAGTTATCTGGCTATTTAACAGGGATTAGGAGCAAGGACATTTGGGTTAAATGACAATTGTGCAAAATCATGAGTCAGTCTCTTAACCAGTCAGCCTCATTTTCTTCAAGAATGAAGCAGAGATAACAGAACAGTATGGCCAAGTATTAGTCATCAGCCTAAAATATTAGTAATCTATTTTGGGTTTTCAGTGAGTGACAATACATGGGAACATCTAGCCTACATTCCCAACTTCTTTCAATCCTGTAATCAGAGCACAGCATCACTGGGCACATTCCTTCTTGCCACAAGAAGGAAGCAAACATTAACAGGAAAAAACCACTAAAATTACTACAAAAATAAAACAAAATTAATGCTGTCATTGTGGCTGAGGTGTTAGATCAGAATCTGAAATGGCAGGTTTAACCCTAGCTCTGCCACAGCTCTGCAGCTGGTGGGATTTTATTTTTTATGTGATTAGAGTGTGAGGAAGGATCCACAGATACAAACCTATATTCTTTTGCAGTGGAGCGGTACCTTGGCTGGCAAACCTCTGCGCTCAGGATTAGACTGCCCATGACATGAATGTTTGTGGAAACATTTGGGGATTATTTTCATGTTGAAAGAAATACCTAACTCCTTGGCAGCTACATGGGATGGTGGCTAATCTAATTGTAGAGTATGAATAATTTAGTGGGAAGTGAATTAACTGTGCAGAAGTACTCGCTGAAATCTGGGGACATTTTGGTTATGTCATACCAATTCATCCTGAATGGCTGTAGTAAGAAGGGACTAAAAGACATTCTGAATATAAATAAAATGTTATTTATCTAATCAGTGTTTCATAGTGATATTGTGAGTATGTATTATTATAATACTTAATAGTAACATAATGTGTAAGACAGAAACTTCATATTTTTTAAGCGATCCTTAAACATGAATTATAAATTCACCAAATGCATCACTTAAAGAGTCCCTCTATGAACTGCTGTGGCCCCTGTGTCACTAGGCTGGAAATCACATGTAAATAATCATTACATATAACTACACACAAAGCACATGGGTACAACAGTGACGAGATTAAAAACCTTGATGAAGATAGGCACTAATCCTTTAAATTACTTAAGCACATGTTTAAGTACATTAACATCCTCGTTGAAGTAAAAGGGACTACTCAATGGCTGAAAGTTAAGCAAGTACTTATTTGGTGGATCAGGTTCTAAGGCCCTTTTGCTTTGGTCCTGTGGTCAATCAATTGCAAAAGTAACACCCAAACAAATTCTAACACAAGGCTATTTAACATAACTCTGAGTCTATGTAAGGCTTCAACTGTAAAGCCTCTTTATTTGGTTTTATTTTCTTTTTTAAAAGATTGCAAGACTTTGTGGTCCTTAATTTCAGGAGGGGATAATAAAGAAATCCAAGTAAGTACAAGGAAGTTCTGACACCACTTTCTGAAGTTGCACCAAATTTAATTTAGTCTCTGGATGATTTTGATGGTTCAATGTGTGCATTAAAACAGATGTACTGGAAGAGCTAAGAGTCAAATCACCCCTAACAGCATTGCATAGAAATGAACACTTAGAACCAAAGCAAAATGTTAAACCTTTCCACTGCCTACAGAACAGCAAAAAGACTCCTCTTGGTCAGCTGTCCTGTGACACCACGTGCACCATTGCCATTATTATTAATCCATGCCCTGGATTTCATCTCCATGGGAATTCAACAAAAAGTTAAACTCAGCGTATTTGATCAAAAATAGCACACTACAAAGTAGTCATTTACTTCATGCCCATACTTGTTAACTTTTTAATCTGTATCTTCACCTTGAAAGAAAGCCACTGCTAAGAAATGCTGATTTACAGAATAATACGGGGATGTTAAAAATAAACAGCCTGAATAAGAATACATAGGGTATTGGGTGCATAGTATCCACATTTGTCACTTACTGCAATAAAGGCTTTTATTTGGGTTTGTGGAGAAATTCCGTCGTGTTTACTATTATTAAGACATAGCTTTAATTCCTGACTTCAGTCCACTATTTAAAACACTTCTGCAAGCCTGGGATGCTGGACTGTATGTACTGAACAATTAATAGCACAAGGGCACTGTGGTTGGAAGACCTAGAAAGGACAGAAAGCAAGTCCTTCCTTTTAAAGATAAACTGTCCACAAGGAGTCTTTCCTGTGAGGAACGTTCTGGGCCTGAACACAGCACTCTTAACAAAGAGTTGTTGAAGCAGAAGGAATTCTTGGGGACTGGGAAGACTTCTCTTTAAAGGAATAGTGGCATTCAGAGAATAGAAGATTAAGTGTCTGACACTGAGTAGAAATTGCTGCTGCAATCAGAATTTTTCAAGTTGGCTGCTTTGGTGACTAGCACTATCGCTTATGCTCTGCATTGATTGTCAAACTACAAAAAGCTTTGCAAGGTTCTAATCTATAGTAAAATATTTTAGTATAGCTTTGCAAATAAAACAGTTTTTAAAGTGTAGTTCAAGTGCAGCTGCTCTGATGCTCTGCTCTTTACAGGAAACAGAAACATCAAGCCTGATTTTTTTCCCTTTTTTTTATGCTGCCTCAAGCTTATACAAAACCATTATTCAGACCTGCTGTTTCATCCTCTACAAAAATAAACTTATATGATTTGTACCCAAAAAAAAAAAAAATCACTCAAAGTATTGAACTCCCACAGACAGAAAACTCTAAATACACCTTATTTTGTCACTGCCATGGTATTTATATCTAAATTTTCATTCAGCTGTATTCATGACACCTTATTTATACAAGTGTAGGAAGCCAGACTGCTTGTCTGTGCAGCAATGCAGTCTCAGCAACAAGGAACTATTAAACAATGGGGAAAAGCAATAATCTCCAAATAATAAAATTGCTCCCTGCTTCCCCCTTTTTTCTCATCAGAATAAGAAAAAAAAAACACCAACAAAACAAACCAAATTTCTCAAAGAGGGGTATGAATTTCTTAAAATAATATGGTTTTGCATAAAACTATGTCTCCCTGTTACTGGTTTTATACTTCCCCAAAACAGACCTTACTACGACAGCATAACTTAGAAAAAGTGTGACTGAGCAGCACATTTGATCCTTTTGGAACTCCCCCTTGGATTCACCAGATAACTTTCCCTATCTTTAGTCTCAGGAGCACAGCTGGGAAACTCCTGCTAAACAGATGCATCCTAAAGGATAAAACAAGAGGCACTCACTACCTCAGTAACACATCAGGTGCTGAATTTGGTTTTGCTGTATTTTTTGGTCATATGGGGCTGCATTATTTAGCACAAGAACCCTTTAGTACCCAGCACCAATTGAATACCAAATTGAAAAGTACAGCAGCCCACTTGAGTGAAAGTGAATGGGAGAGAGGACATGTCCACTTTGGTTGCCTGTTGCTACCAGAATTATCTCTGCCTTAATGGACATTTAATCAGCTAAAAGCAGACAGGGCAGTGGTGGAAACAAAGAAAGGCCAATGATCTCATTTCTAAACTTGCAATTTCATTAAAGAAAGACCAAAGAATATTTGTTAAATATAATGCAGACCAGCTGAGAGCCTCAAGCCCAGTGATTCTGATGTCCTCTACTGTAAGCTCCACAGAGGGGCTGTCCAGACAGATTTTAAAACACACAGTTCTAATTTTCCATGTCAGATCTATTACTGCTCTTGAAAATTATTTAACCAAACAGCTACAGATATAATTAAAATTAATTTTAAAACGGAACAATTAAACAAATAAATTAAAAGAATCAAAATCCTTTGTCAGAATTATCACAGCAGCCTGGCAGAAACCAGTGCCATACCCCTTGCAAAACAAGACCTGATAACAATTAGCATGTCAAAACCCAGATCTGAGCACCATTCAAATCACGTCCTTTAGCCAGTCTCCTAATGGAGGGAACAGTTTTCCACAGAATTATGGAGCCTCTTCACAAATGCTGTTTTCACCAATAGGAGCTATTACTTGATGAGAATAATCAGTGCAAACCATCCAGTCTGCTTCCAGAAAGGCTTCAATTGATGATTCCATAAGAAAATTCCCCTTGAAAGGACAGCTGCACAAATGCAGCCGTGAGATGCTCCTCTGTACTCCAGACTGTTCCTTTGATTTCCCTGAGCCAAAGGCACAGAGCAGCCTCCAAAAACTGCAAATGCAGCCAGTTCTGAGGCGGCAGAGGAAGAGAAATCTCTTGGTGTAACACAGAAAAATCTGCCAGAGATCAGGCTGCTCCCAAAGGAAGCCCTCAAAGGCTTTCAGGCAGGGGACTGGATTGAGGGGTGAAATTGGTGCCAGGGAAAAATGAGTCTGCTCTAGATGAAACTTTGGCAATGTTACAGACTATAAGGTATTGAAAAGACAACACTACATTTATATAGGCTGAAGGGATACAAATTGCCTGAAGGATTTCTGCAGTCCACAGAACAATGGAAAATTTGGAGGACACAGTGGCATATTCAAGCCAGCATCATACTCTGCCTCTCCTGAGTGTTCAACCCAGACAAAACACAAAAATCTTCAGATCTATTCTCCATATGAGCAAAAATCATACTTGCAAGGCTACCCTTCAAAATGATAGCTTTTTATTTTTCTCTCAGCACCAGTGTCATACAGTCAATGATTAATGAAATTCAGGGGGTTTAATGATTCTTGCACTTACCTTGAGCCCACGAAAGCTGCCTGGGCTTGTTGGTGAAGAACTGGAGGACTTTGTAGATTTTGGGGTGGACAATTGACTGCTTGGGGTTCCATTAACTGGCAAAAGCAATAAAAGTGAACAAGTGAAATAAAAGATGAATAAAAATCAAAAGTGATCAGTGAAGTCTGCAAACAAAGACCAAAACAGACTCCTCAGCATTGAGGAATAACTTATGCATTTCCATGTCACAAAACTGCACTCTGAAAATTCATGTGGCTGGATATGGGATCAAGAAGACACACAAATATTGCATTGTCATTCCAGAGGTTAAAAAGGCCCTCCCTGTCCTTTGCCAGGGCAAGAGTTTTGGGCACAGAAACAAAGACAGACGGGGGGAAAAGCCCCAGCCTTTTAAAATTGCACAATAAATTGTAATATCACATTATAACATTTTTAGAAAGAAAATGTTTCTAAGACTATTTGACCCTCCTCTCCAGTTTGGAAGAAGGCCTTACTTTTTAGGTAAAATGTTTCACAGAGCATGAGTTTGTTTGTTTTATCTTAGGAAAAAACAAACAAACAAGAAGAATTATCTGTTTTCAAAACAGAAAACCTTAGCAGTACTTTAGAAAATATTGATTTAGGGGAAAGAACCTCAACAAGAGTAAAGCTAGTAGGTTGTTTTTAAGCTTCCAATAAGTACAAGTGTCTTTGAACACATACAATACCCTCCCCCTTGACTTAAATAGTTCATTGATTTTAAGTCCGGATTTTTAGACAGGCCTCATACAACATCTGTTATCTCTCTGGTGTACTGAAGATAAGTTAGGTCAGTCCTTGTACTTTTCTGAAAAGAACAAACTGATGAATTTCATTATGCAGACAGAATAGCACACTGTCCATCAGACACATTTATGATGCAAAGTTATATGATAAGAAATCATTTCTTTCTAGGTGATCCTCATTTTATTTGAGGGAGAGAAAAATGCTAGGCAAAAATGTAAGGGCTAAAAATGCTTCATAGCATGGTGACAAATTATTTTTCCAGACAGAAAAGACAACCCTGGTAAACAGAAACTTCAAATTAAATAACAGATACACCTGCACAATTCCTTTGCATATTCAGGTGTGTTATGGGTTATGCACCATTTCTTAAACTATTGGATTTATTTTACAAGTGTCCATTGACTCAGCACACTAACATTATCTGAGTATGGGAGAAGCCTTTTAAGGACTATTTTTCCATCCTGGGGAGCCCATCTGGCCCTAGGCCAGGCTGACTGCACTGCAACTTCCACAAATCCCTGTTTTTCACTAAAATCTCCTTCTCTGGTGTATGATGCTAAGATATAACTAACTGGTGTTTAGCTACACAATGAGTCTATCTTGAAGTCTGATAACTTGGATTTATACTCCTAGTTCTATAGCAGGACCAAGACCTTTGTATTTTCTTTTAAAAGTACTCAGTGTATTTAGGATATTTTCATCTTCATTTTAATGATGTTTGGCTGTAAGAAAAGTAGGTGATTTTAAGGGGATTTTTTTTTTTTTTTTTGAGGAGCTGAAAGCATCTAAGAGTACACTATTCTCCTGTAGAATTCAAAAGTTTATTCTAGATAACCTGGTGTACCAACGCATCCTTGTTTTAGGAAGAATTTGCAAGTATGACAATGGCAACAGCTAGTGACTGCTATCTTCCTGTTTTCTGCTTCTTGCACCACGTAAAATGAGATACTTTAGTAGAAGAGTTTGCTTCCAAATGACAAACTATTATCACAGGAGGAAAAGTTTTAGTTCATTTGTTTAAAGACACTTTTATACAGCGGACAGAAAAGTCACTAATTCCTGGACAAGACCGCTGTAAAGCTTCCTTATCTAAGCCACTACCATCCTCTTTAAGCACTGATAGAACCACTAAATTGTTGTAGTGAAAGTTGCAGTGAAACTGGCTGGTTAACATAATGTTCTTCCCTCCCAAAACTGCCTAAGGAAGAAGAGCCCAGCTTACACTGACAGCACTGTAGCTCTTTGCTAATATCACAGCCATTCTTGGTGGAGAAGGGTGGTGCTCTGAGCCAGGGGTGTGACTAGATGGCACCCAGAAGTCCCTTCCAAATTTTGTCCTTCTGTAATTCTAGAGCACACGGTTCATTCAGCTGAGGATCCTGCTGGAAAGAGCAGATTCCTCTGCCAGTGCTTTTGGAGATCCACTGCACATGAGCTGCTAAGCAGCTGCATCAACAGCAAAAGCTGGAACTGGCCCTGTCCAGATGGAAAGATTTTGCATCTACAGGGGATCAGCCAAGTGTTTGTGCTGGTTCTGGCTGCGGAGCCATGGATTTTCTTCCCAGCAGCTAGCACAGGGCTCCCTTTGGGATGTGTGCCGGGGAGTGCTGCTAACACAGGGATATTTCTGTGACTGCTGAGCAGGGCTTGCACAGCATCGAGGCCTTTTCTGCTCCTCATGAGCTGGGAGGGGACACAGGTGGAGCAGCTGATCCAAGGAACATTGCAGACCACACAGCATCACGCTCAGCAATATAACAAGAGGGAATGTTGGCAGAGGGGACACTGCTCAGGGACAAGATGGCATCAGCCAGCTGCTCATTCTCATCACTTGTCTTTCTCGGGTTTTATTTCTCTCTGTTATTTTCATTGCAGCATCGCTGTTGCTATTGCTATTGTTGCTTCAGTTATTAAACCACTCATATCTCAACCCATGAATTTTCTCACTTCCACCCTTCCAATTCACTTCCTTCATCCTGCTGCAGCAGAGGAGTCAGGAAGTGCCTGGGTGGTGCTTAGCTGCTGGCTGAGGTTGAACCATGACACTGCTATTTCAGACAGCAGCATTTATTTTTTTCCCTCACTCAGCAACTCAGCAATCTGTATTGGCAAATATCTGTCTGCTGCTATTTATTTGCTGCTTATTCCCTGTGTATGCCAAACTTACCTTTTTTAATCTATTACCTAAGCATAAATGTTTTGAGGTTTCTTTCCACAAGCACACCAGTCTGAATACACAGAAAAAAAAAACAAAACAAAACAAACTCTTCTGTTATTCTGAAGTACTACATGTTAGGCTACATGTTTGGCACACTGGAATGTTTAAAACCTAAAAATCTATGAATGACTTCTAAACTTTTAACTTCTAATATGATCCAAAGACTCGGTTTATTTGCTAATCAATTTGTATGTTACTTGTTTCACAAATCCTTTGACTTTGAAAGTTAGTGATTCCTCAGTTTTTTTAGAATTTTGGCTGAAATAATAAAAGAAAAGAAAGAAAAATAAGGAATTTCACATAAAATGTTAACATATGAGATGGTTTTGCACGGCCATTTTTTTCTGTAATTCTAAAGCCTGTCTTTTTTGCTGGCTGAAATTTTCTATTATAATGTGCTTTAGAATAAACATACAAATGTATTGCTCCTCAGAATTCTCCTCTACTTGTAGTCAAATTATACCTTTAAAAAATTAACATTGACGCCATTAGCAGATATGCAATAACTGAAAAGCAGCATTTCACTGAAATTATCTACCTCAACAAAAAAAAGCACCATAAAACCCAATACCCATTATGACTCTGTTTCATCCAATGCAAAATGTGCTTCAAGCTTCAAAATATTCACAAATACAGCACCAAAAGCACAGGTAAATGGAGAGGGAGGAGACACACTAGTGATATACAGCCATAATAGTAATGGCTCACCTGGGGATTTTGCTGAAGAATGAGCAGTGGAGTGGCCACCCCTCTTTACTGTACTCATGTATTTGACACAAAGGAAAAAGACATTAAGGAAATAAGTTATTAAACAGCTCTGAACATGCACAGAAGGAAGAAGGGTAAATAAAAGATAGCTAAATACTACATGTAAAAAAAAGGAAAAAAAAAAGGCAAGTAAATAGAAGGATAAATGCCAGACATTTTGCATACATTTTTCAAATAAACCAAACAAAGAGGGTCTAACTAGAAATAAGAATGGAAATGACAGCACTGATATCTAAATACTTTGCATAAAAATAAACTGCTGATAGATATTCTACATGATCTCATTGGAAGTAACAGAATTGCATGAAATGTAGATCAGTTGCCAAACTTGTCCCTCATGACACATTTTTCTGCAATCCTTCTTTGAAGCTTTCCAGTTAAGCATTCAACCTTTATAAACAGATTATTAATATTCCACTTTGAAAGAACTCAAAGATAACTTTATCTTTAACCCAAAGATGACTTTACCCAGCATCAATTAAGCAAAACAAATGTGGAGATGAGAATATGGAACATGTCACGGTTTTGAATACACACAGAAGTTTACATTTATAGTTATATTTGAAAAAAAAGAGCATCACATTTTTACATAGTCAATACTTTGATTTCAGGGGAAAAAGAAGTATTTAGAAATTAAATGCAGAGTTTATTTTTTTTTTTTTAACCAAGTTTCTCCCTTTATTTATGCAAAAGACTCAATGGCTGGAACACATGCTGTTCAGCCAAACTGGTGGCAAAATCACAGTGTGAACACCTTTCTTTGAAATTACGAGAAGCACAAAAAGAAAAATTCTCTGCTAAAGGGATAGTACACTACAACTCCTAAAATTACTTGAAGAAGCAAAGGCCTGTATTTCTGACAATATTTGGCTGATATAGGCGAAACCTTTTTAATTAAAAATGTAAGGGTATACTCTAGTTCAATGAACATGAATTTAACCACATACATAACCCTGCAGTTAATAGTTTTCAGCAAAATCAAGTGCCATGCTGAAAACATGTCCCAAATGCACAATTACCATAAATTACTCTAATGTTCATAAACTGAAATTACTTGTGCCTGTAATTAGAAAATGGGAAACCATGTTTCTCCCTAGGATTTAAAGAAAAAAACCGCAAATTTATTTTAGACTCGCATTAAATCTCTGAGACAAAGTGCAAAAAGGTTTTTTTTCTCCTTGTATTATAGACAGAACCAACAGGTTATTTCACCACATTAAAAAAAAAAATTCATTTTTGTGTATTTAGTGTGTTCAGCTCTTTCCTAGCAGCAGTACCTGAGGCAGGGGATTTGCTCCGGCGTGAAGGTCCTGGACTTTTGGATGCAGCGTGCCTCATGGCAGAGGAGCGGGAGTAAGACTTCATGACACGACATTCTACAAAGCAAGCAAACTCTCTGTCATGGGTTTGGGTAGCAGCTCAATGCACAGGCTCCCTCCACACACCACTGTTTGCTACCCACAAAATGAGCAGCACTTCCTAGGCATCTTCGCTCAGCTGAGTCAAACAGATTTGTCAGAGCATCTCACAACTCTAACCTACTCACCATAAAAACCTGTTTGAGCTACTCGATACCGTATGTGACATTCTGCAGACAATATTTCTTCATGTCTTGAGGCTGGATTATTACTACAATTCCAGTTTGTACATATGTTGATGCCAAGGTTCTTGCTGTAGTGGCAATTCCATACAGGGCAACTGCACAGCAAGCACTGTTTCCCTTCTTTTTCAAGTAACTGATGCTGTGACCAATTTTTGAACGGGTGAAAAATGCCTATTGTTTCCAGAAGGCTGAAACAATAGATTACTGTCATTTACCATCAGCTACATATCATTAAATAACAACCTCAATGGGAAAGGAATCAATGAACACACATGCATTGGCATTTGGAAGCATTTTAATTCCTACGGTTAGCATTGTTAGCAAATCACTGCAAATGGGATCATAAATTTCTCTCCTTATTTTGTCCCTGATGCCAATATCATCATTAGGATGCCATGTCATCATAAAAAAAGTAAGTTGAGCTGCATGTTCTGCCAGTCATCTATATAACCTCCTGTTATCCATAAAGACCCTCTGAGCTATTAGAGGAAGGAGGGACCACCAAAGCTGAAGAGATAAAGGCAAGGAAATGAGCTCAAATAGCCTGTGCCTTGTGTAATGGAGAAAGCAAATTTAGAGCCTCAAAACCTGCTAGGGAAATTAGGATTATGTCCAGACTGTATTTTGAGTCAATACAACCATGTTCTTCCATTCCTTCATAAGAATAAAGTCATTTTTTTAGCTGTTAACTATGTTCAAAAACACCCTTTCGGTCACCCCCACATGAACTGACTCAACATAACTGAGCAGTTCTGGAAAAGCAGCACCCTAGCAAGAACAGCAGAATGGGAGGCAGCTGAATCCTCCATCCATCCAATGTACAGGCCAGTGGGTAGACACACATCTGTACTTCTTGCACCAACTGAGCATTTTGTAATGAAATAATGATGTGTGTAAAAATTACAGGAACAGCAGGTGCTGTTGTTTTTATTTAAGAAAAAATTTAAATCCTTCATTCACAACCTGAAGCTCCTCTGGAACAATCTGTTTATTCTTGCTAGTGCAAGGTTTATTTACCAGAGAATAATATTTTCATAAAAGAAAAACAGGGCATTTCTACAGCTCAAACAATAAAGACAGAAAAAAGCCTATATCTAGTAGGACCTGTAGTGATAGAACAAGAGGAATGGTTTCAAACAAAAACAACAAAAAAAGTGTAGATTCAGACTAAATATAAGGAATTCATTATTTTATTGTGCAAGTGGCAAAACACTAGAATAGGGTGTCTAGATGTCTCACCCCAGGAAACATTCAAAGTCAGGTTTAGTGGAGCTCTGAGCAACCTGATTTTTTTTTTTTTAAGGTGTCCCTGGTCTTGTCAGGGGTTGGAGTAGGTAGTCCCTTTAAAAGCCCTTTCCAACACAATCCATTCTACAGTTCTGTGAACATGGAGCAAACACCCCCAATATATTTATGATTTGATAATCCAAAACAATTCCAAAACTCTCTGGTAGAGGATTTCTTTTTCCTTGAACTTAAATTACAGAGTTTTTCTTTACAGAAAAACAATTTTCATAAACAAGTTCAATTCAAGATCTGCCCAAGGCAGACAGCAGGGGCACAGAGTCCCAGTTTGTCTCACCTCCTTCCCTACCCAACATCCCCTATAACCTCAAAATACATACAAGGCCAACACTTGGTCTATAGCAGACAAGACTGGAGTGTGTGAATTGTCTGGCAGGACAATTCAAGACTGGAAATGAGCACGGCTACATAGGAGATTTTCAAAAATCTCGTGAAGAAAGCAATGTGGAAATTATCTTACAGTCACAGATGCCAAACGTCAACATCTTTAACAGATTTTAGATTCATTAGATTCATGACTGAACATTTTATTATTCAATTCTGCTTTAACTTCAGAGACAGTGTCTGTCTTGTGGGAAACTGGCTCAGGTTTGTCGGTGCATTTTAACAGAGGCTTACAGAATCCAGACAATGGTTTGAAAAAACGTTTTACCCACAGGAAAACATCCTCCCATGTATATTTTCCTGAACCACGCCATTCTTGAGGGCTGAACAGGGGAATGGAGATGGAGAATTTCCTATTCCAGGGGGTTCAGGGTGTGCATTCTTACCACTGTGATCCAACACGAAGTCGTCCTGAGCGTACCGGAACTTCTCCGGCCCGCACGCGATGAAGACGTCGTCATCTCCAAAGAAGTCCTGCAAGCACGTTACCTGGGCAGCAAAATAAACACATGCAGTACTCTCAAAACTAAATCTCGAGTTAGACAGCAACAAGCAAGTTCGCCTTTAGCTCCTCACAGTGACACCGTAACGCTCATTTGCAATGACACAAGCACTCCAGTTCCTCAGTACTTCAGCTCTCTAGCAGTGCAGGAAACATCAGGGCCAAGAATGTAAAATATGACTGCCCCTTACCTCCAAAACCTCTTGCATTTAACACCTGTATTTTTGCTTATAGCTACATAAGGACACTGATGACTTTTGCCTATAACTACACAGACATTGGTTTGACAGGAACATCTGAAAACACTATTCAAATATCAAAGCTTCCTGTATTAAGAATACATTAATTGCTTGTGGGAAGATCTGTAGAGTTAAAGTGATTGCATCTGCAAATTGGTTTTTTTTTTTTATGTTCTGAGGCATTTAATTTCCATGTTTTAATGTCCTGCTTAAAGAAATGAAATCATTCTCCTTTATATTTAAAGGTATTTCATATTCAAGAAAATAAAGAAATAGAGTCTCTTCCATGCTCTTTGCAGTTGTCTGTTGTTAATTATCTGAGTAATGATGCCACTTGGATAATCATCCAAGTAATGCATGTCAAGAAGGATCAGGATATCAGAAAGAAAAGATGGTTGAGACAGCCTTAAAAACCACAAAACCTTGAAAAAATCTCTGTCCTCAAAAGTCAATAAAAATCACCTTGTGAAGGGGCAAGCATCTGCTTTAAAAACAGTTAAAACCAAAAAACCACAACAAGAAAATCCACTGAGGTCATTCTAATTCCCTTGTGAGGGTAACAAGTGTTTGCAGGTGGCAAGCTATTTTCTTCTACATAAATGGATTAAAATTTTAATGTATAGTTGTTTCCCTTTTTCATAACATTGCACACCCACATGAAATTTCAAAGTAAAAGTCAGAATTGTTCGGTAAAGCCATGAAATCAAAGAAGTAATAAGAAAATCTGCTTTTAGAGATTTTTTTTTTTTTCCTTCCCAGATACCTGCCAAGACCATTTGCACATTTCACCACTGTGATAATAGTAAACACTGGCAGAAGTGCAGGAAGGGGTCTCTGGTGCCTGCAGTATCCCAGGAATGCCAATGACCCCATCTCTCCACAGGAGCTCCAGCACAGGGCATTCCCCACCAGCAGTGCAGTTTCCATGGCAGCTCCCCCAGGAGAGCAGCAGGATCCTCAGCTCACAGCATCCAGCATTTGTGTCACTGTGTTACGGAGCCAAAGGGCCACAGCCAGCACCAAAATCCTTTTATTGTCACCTTACTGATGCAATGACAGCTTTTACAGCTCTGCCTGGAACTGCAGCTTTTAGTTAATCAAGGAGGCACCAAAAATTGGATAAAAAAGGCTGCACAAATTTAAGAGAAGTTTTGCTAACTTGGGGTTTATTCCTCTCTGCTTTAATAACCAAGAAGACTCATCCTCATTTCCACAGATTTCTGGAATCCAGCAACCAAGCCAAGGTGTGAGAAAGCTTCCAGGACACACCACACACATCCAGAGCACAGAAACACTGGCAGGACATGGGCAGAGATGTTCTGTGAGGTGCACGCTCACACCTGAAGCCCCTAAATCTGGGAGCCATTTCCACAAGCTCTGCCTGCCCGCCACTGCTCCTGATGCCCTTGCAGTACTGTTTCGAGCAGGTTGGAGTTACATGCTGTGCCTAAAATTAATCTTTCTGTTCTGATTGAAAGCCTCACCTCACCTCACCTCACCCCTTAGCCCATCCAGTCAAACGTCTGAACTGAGAGCAAGGGAGGAAGGAATTTTATTTGATGTCAGAGTCTGGGAAATACACAGGGGTGTAACTGCAAGCAGCAGCATCCCTTTGTTGTCTGCAGAGCAATTCTACAAAGTAAGGCTCAGATCTGTGCACAAAAGATGACAAGAGCACCCTTAGAAAAGCTCTGGAGAATCTGCTGAAAACGGCTACCAGGAATAGGAACGAACGAAGAATTTTAAGAAACGCGTAATTCCCACATATCCTTCCTGACATATTCATGTACATAGAGCTTCCCCAGGCAAAAATACACAGGAGTGATCCTGAGTGCCAGTGAGCAGATAAGCAGCAGGAGGTGGAGACACAGCACACCTTCATCCTGGAGTTCAGGCTGATGCCAGCCTCTGCCTGCTCACACACACTGTGCCTGACCCCTGTGACTCCCACCTGTCAGACACACACCCAGGCAGATTGCTGTAAAAAGTATTCACCTGACTGTAAAATACAATTATAACTGAAAGATAGATAAATGCAGCTATGAGAAAGCTTTACTTGGATGCCTGTTACATTCCAGCAAGGACTATTCAAAGTCCCCCCTCTCCCCACAAATAATCCAGACTGGCTACACATAAAATACACAAGAATGAAAAAAATATTGGACAAGTGTATGCAACGAAGAACAAAGACCTGCTAGAATTTACCGATTCCAAATCACCCCACATTATGAGGTGAGGAAAGCATTTTTAAAATTAAATTCATGGAAACACATTTTTCTAAGAGGACAACCTAGTAGTTATTTTTCTAGGCTTTTACTGTAATAAAGTCAAGGGAGCATTTCTCAAGGTGCAAACTGATGTTAAAATGAAGTCTTCATCTCCTATAGAATTAAAATTAATGTATACAAAGCAATTGCTAAAAGCTTTTCGCTCATTGTTCAAAAAATTAAGCTGAAATTATTGACTTGTTTGCATGTGATTTTAAATGCTGTAAATCCACCATGGTCTAACTCACAAATCACACAATTCCACTCCAAAGAATATCTGAACTTAGGAGCGGAGGGGGTATTGCTTTCATCAGGATGCAATCAGTTTAGAAATTTATAAACTAAACATTTTGAAAACTTCCTTTTTTTTTTTTAAGCTTTATTTGCAGTGGAATCTGTGCATATGAATAGGATGTCAGGCATTCCAGAAAGTTAGGGACCAAAACTTAGTCCATCTATCTAGTGTAGGACAGCACTGCTGCTCTTTCCACGACTCATCCATATTCTTACCCACTCTTTGTTTTGTCACATTTAGTGCTAAAAGAACTTCCGTGTTGATTTTGCACATTTCAACTGACATGTTTAAAACGTGTTAAATCCTATTTATCTCTAAATACAGCTTCCCTTCCCAGACAAACATTGCCTGTGACCTGGTAACTCCACTGCTATCCCTTTCTTTAAAACAAGAAATGGCTCATTGGTGTTCCTCTGGCAACTCAAGGCTGCTCAGGGTGCCTTGCTGCACTGCTTTTCTTCAAAATACATCTCTATACACAGCAGAGTGGAGAATGCATGAGTAACACTGATTGGATTTGTACTTAGTCCTTTCCTCAGAATCCTTTCAATTGCATTTTCTCCACAGTTTTTCTGAGACCGTGTGCAAGCCACTCATGGCATCCCTGCTTCCTGATGGGCTCAAAAAAGATCCCAACTGCAGGAATGAAATCTTGAGACACTGGATGAAGTTTCTGACAAACACAAAAACCTCTCTTAGAGAGGTACATGTGACTAAATATGCCCTGTGTTACAGGAGTGTCATGATTAACAACAGCTTGCATGACAGTTACTGGTTAAAGCGCTGCAAAATCACACAGCTAAAAACACAAAAAATGTGGTTTAAAAGAAAAAAAAAATAAAAAAACCCACAAACAGAAGGGAGAAAAACACATCTCTTTGAAAAACCAAATTCCTGATCCACTGCTGTCTACTAGTGCAGTGCTTTAATGTCACATACACCTGTCATATTTACCTTCCAAAATAGGCTTATGCTTCTGACAAATATTTAAAACCAAAGAAGTTTGCTCTTTTCAAATAAATACTTCTTCAGTCAGATCAAGACACTGGATTAGAATATACACATTGTCATCCATATGGAAATCCCTTTCCCCTTACCACCACACATGCCTTGAACTGTGATTTACATCAATCCCTACTCCCACCTCATCTAACAAACAGAAGATACATTCCCCTCAAGAAAAAACATGAATAATGATAATTTATAAATAGAATTCATAATATATTTATTGATTGTTCTTTACGATGAAGATACAATGGACAAAAATTGAAATAAATAGATGAATGTTTATCCAGAAAATATTTTTCCTCCAATCTCCAGAAGAAAAATACTTTAAAAAAAAGAGAAAAAGAGAGAGACAGACTGGAGCCAAGAAGGTTTTATAAACACTTGAAAAATTCCTGGAAATTCAAGTTCCTTGAAATCTTTAGTACTAAACAGAGTTCTGTGATCATGTATCAGCAGCTCCCAGCCAGGAGCTTGCTGGGTAAACTGTATTTATTCCAGCTCTACACATGTGCCTCATTCTAAATGCAGAAGGAAGGGCTATAAAGACAAATAGTTTGGCTTAATTTAGTATGTCTGATTCCATTTAAGTAATCAGCTACAGGACTGCACAGTTTAAGCCTGCAGAGCCGCACCCTCTGTCTGGGGAAAGCCTCTCTGGATGACAAATTCTCAGCAGCAGCTGAAAATGGATGTAAACCATCAAAACTGGAAAAGATACGAGAGATTATTTGCATGTGTTTTAACAATGGAAGAAATATTTGTATTTAGTCACTTCAAGAAAACAGGATATGGTGTAAATATTTTTAAAAGGAAGCACAGAACATACCAGGCAAAAGGAAAACTGGCACGCACAGTAACAGCTGGATTTGGGAATGCATTTTCAGCTCAGCAGCTGAAACAGGCATTTGAGGCTGAAATTCTTCAAGGACTACAGTGGGCTTTTTTCCCCCATGAATTGCTGAAAAAGAATGTGAGCAATTTTTTGAACGTCAGCATGACAAATCTAGACACAACCTCCCAGCTACTGCCTTGAGTGTGAGGGGTCTCCACATTTCCTGTGGGAAATGCTGTTCTTCTGACTGGGATAGATTAAAACTGTGCTGCCCTGGCAGTTCTGCCCTTTGCCCCTTGCACCAGCTTTTTTTTCTGAGTAAGCAAAAGTCAAATATTTGTCTATTTTACCAGTCAGGTCATATTTGCAATCACCATTTTGGTTTCCTCTTTTGAAATACTTTTAGCACTGCCACTTCCTCTTCACTGCCACTCAGCCTTATTAAAATTCTTGCAGTGTTTCCTGAAGCTGCCAGCCTTGCATTTCTAGGGTTTATGAGTGTCCTATGGTGGAAAATGCAAGGAAAGCACTCCTGCAGAAACAGGTCAGGTGTCTGTCTGCCATTTCAACTCCATCATCAACAGGAGCAGGCTTGACTTCCAAAAGGAAGTTTCCTCTGGGCAGCCTTAGGAGCTCAAAATAGGAAGGTGAAAAGGGAAATCCCACCCTTCCCTACTGAGTACCATGATTTTCATACAGGACCTTTTACCTTGGAAATTTCCACTTTCTCAGAATAACTGGACCAAGGGAAAGAGGGGTGTGTTTGACCAATATTCCCAACTGCTTACTAAGCCATCAGTGACCTTCATGACTAACCAAGAGGCACACAAGAAGTTCAGTACTAAATTATGGCAGCTATTTGCCTGGTTATCCTGAGTCATGTTTCCTGACATGTTTCAGAGAGGGAATAGCCAGATGTGTAGCTAGAATACACTCAGGAAGGAGAAATACTAGGAAAAGTCACACCAATGAGAACATGAAATGCCCTTTAAAAAAGTACTGTAATTGCCAATATTCTTTTTTTAATGAACAACCTAGTCACTTCACAGAAATAACAAAGTGTCAAAGGCAAGTACACTAAGCAATTTGGAAGCAGGCAAAAAAAAAAAAAAAAAAAAAAAAAAAAAAAAAAAAAAAAAGCTGTTCAAGGGCCAGAAGCCCACATGGTACACAAGAACAGCAACAAAACCCACTGCAACATCATATCTGTAGTAAACCTGGAAAATCAGGTCAAACTGCTAAGATTCCTGCTGGTGTAATGAAGAAGCACTTGACACTTGCAAAACCTCCTGTCCCTCACCAGCTTATGCGTGTCCTCTGTGACAGCTCTGCTATAGAATCCCTCTGGGAATTCCAAATGTGCACAAAACTACACAACACCGAGGGAAGGGTGAGCAAGCTGCTAACCTCTGACTTAAGGCTTGGCAGAATTCAAATGCTACAGAGGCTGGGTAAATCTGCCCTAAACAGCTTTAGGGTAGGCTGGGGAGCCCTGAACTCTGAGGACATAAAACTGTGAGCTTGTTAAGACTCTAGACACCCACACCTTTCCTACTGGCTGTAGGAGCATGAGGACCATGCAAGGCATCACAATAATTTCCACAACAGACAACTTCCATGAGGTTGAGCAGACAAGAAGGGACAAAAATCCTTCCTTTGTTCTCTGGAAATAATTGGAATTAGGTCAAATGCCTCTTAATTTCTGAGGCTCAAACACACAAGTGTTTAGTCTGCAAGGGAAACGTGAAATACGGTAACAGATCAGATCATGCAGAAAGAATGCAGAGGTTTCAACTCTGCTGCAAAATTTAAAATTCAATACTTGATCTTCTGTTATATGACTGTGCATCTCAACCAGCAAAATTACGTCAGATATTAAAGAGCATGTTGATGGTCCTTTTTCTCTATAGTTAAGTAATTAACTTGGTTTTTTGGTCTACTCTTACTCTAGAAGCCCCCTTTAAACCCATGCTGTTGGTTAATTTTAAACTTCACAGCAGTCCCGCTGCAGTCAATGATATTATGCACATTCATGCAGCTATGCACAACCACAACTTGGGAAAAGTCTGAGGGCCTCCTCAACTCTGCTGGAAACTGCAATAAACGATGAATTAAAACCGATTTCTAGGTCAGAGCTTCCACAAGACATTGTCCAATTTACCATTTGAGGTTTGGCATCTTGCATTCTTTTGTCTTGTCCTTCAAGTTTAATAAATTCAGTAAGCAGTGAGAGAAAAATAAAGTTTTCTGTTTCTAATAATTTGTAAATGTTGAATTTGCCTGCCTTGGATAAAGGGAGCTTGTTAACCTATTTAGGAAAACAGAAAAAAGAAGGGAAAAAATTTGAAACAAAGACCATAATGAGAGCAATTCTTCTAGGCCAGCTTCTTAAATGACTATTTAATCAGTGGCTGTGTCACATAATTATAGTCACCATTAGAAGATGAACCTCTTTCCACTGATACTCCATGACAAGGAACAGCAGTGAAAAAAGACAAGCCTTTCCATGCCACAGGGAATCTGAGGAGTAAGAAAGGAAACAGAAATATTAAATCTTTGCCTGTCGCCTGGTAAATAGGAGAAGTCTGGCAGAAAGCCCAGGAAACGCCTAGTACAGTATGACAGTGCAGAAATACTGAATAAACAGACTAGTCAGGTCACCACAACTCACACAGCCCCACAGCTGTTGGGAACTGATGACAGAATAGAGCACATCTCACATTTTAGTTTTTCACCTCCATTTCAAAAAGATTTTTGCATATATTTTCTAACATTTCAAAAATTTAATTCTGAAAATGAACACACGTGGAAATGGAAGATTGCATTTGGGTGTGGTTCAAACACATCATCCCCACTGCAATGGGAATGATAGGAAGAAAAATAAACTGTAGGAACATGCATAAGTTAAAGTGAGTTCCTACAAGTATCTATTTCTTAAAGACTTCCAGTGCAATAGGACTTTCTGGCAAGGTCTGTTCACCAGTTTTTCCAAAGGTCAAAACTGATCTATCTGCAAACTGGCATTTCAATTGCACTGATTACATGCAGCTATTTAGGTATCAGAAAATAACAGTTGAAAAGGACTAAAATTCTGAAAATCTTGAATCATTTTGAATCACTCTGTCCAACTCATTTGTATCTATGGCACAAAACACCCCTGAACAACCCTTCCCTCAGCCTTATCCACTATTTCAACAAGAGTTGATAATTTCAGTATATTAAACAGTGAAATTTGATGCCACGCTTCTCAATTTCATGAGTTACACAAAGAAACCACAGCCTTACTAAACATGCAGTAAGTGGAAATTGGAAACAGAAAATCAGCAAGTGCAGCTCGTGATTGTGAACACAATCCAGTTTGTCTGAAGAGAAAAACAAACAAGAGGATTTCCAGGTACAGGACAAGGACGTCTTTGCCCAAAGGTGCATTAATCACACCCGCTCACCAGCCAGCATAGCAGATTCTCTCCTTAAGTGGCATAACTGGGAAGCCTCAAGCAGAGCCAAAAATAGCACCTGACTTCACACAGCTAACCTTCCATCTCACCACCAACCAGCTAGGCTAAAAATACAAGCTACTTGTATTATGAAAGAACATTAAAAGGAAAAGGGCACATATAAGGACAGATATCTGGTTCATCCAGTTCAATCAAATCTTACTGATTTAATGACACCCTGTTCCACAATACAAATGCAGTTAAAATTTAAGTTATACAATTTATTTTCCATAAAATCACCTATTCTGCACTATTATAGAAATCACGCCTTTGGCTAATCACTCTACTTGAAAAACATGGCATCCACATAATACGGAGAACTTGAAAACCCCAAAAATATTCTATGTACTTCCAGGTTTTTTTGGTTCTTTAGACCAGAAGAGTTTCTGTAGCATTAATCAATAACTTATTGCAATCCCAAGTTTCCACTGTTTATGGGCAGACAGTTTGCTGGAGACATTACAAAAGCTGCAGCTCTTTGAATGAGAACTATTTCTCCACAGACAAATAAGAAATTCAAACTCAGTTTGTGGCCAGTGCAGGAAGAATAAAAGAAAAGGTATAAATCTGGAAATGTCCTTTGATGACAGGTACAAATAATTGTTCATGAATCATTAAGCTTTAAATGAGAGATTTATAGTCTTACACTGAAACAGGTTGTCCAGTGAGATTGTGGGTGTCCTACCCTGGAACAAATTCAAGGTCAAGTTGGATGGGGCTTTGAGAAATGTGATCTAGTTGAAGATGTCCCTGCTTATTGCAGAGGGGTTGGATTAGATGGCCTTTAAAGAGCCATTCAGTTGATAATTCTGTGATTCTGTGTTTTTCCTATGCTTTGAATTGTTCGTGCTCATGTTCAGTTTCATTCTGCTCAAATTCTATTAAAAATCAAATTAAGGAATTCTAAGGCACAAAATATTAGTTGAAATTAATGACTCACTGAAATTTAATACTGTTATGTGGAGGTATAAAAATCTATTGTTCTCTGAGCTTCTGTGTCAAGGGTTTCAATCTTGCAGTCACTCAAAACTGTTTTTCATAGCACTGCAATAGGAGGGGAAAAAACTTTAGGTAACCTATAGATTCAGGTCTCTCTCCCAGTTCTGTTCCCTTCATAGCTATTACTTCACATAGCATCAAGCCTTGATAAAATCTGTAGAGCTCTTCACAGATTAGAAAGATATTTTCATATGTATTTTAAGTTTTGGTAATTTCACATTTTTTTAGCCCTTAAGACACCTCATTTTCTTAGTGTTCTATTTGTTTCAGCATAACAACAACTGTACTAACTAAATCTGCAGTTCTATTTTTACCATATTACCTTGCAATGCTAACAGCTTGCCATACAGCTAAACAGCACACGCAGCTTTTAATGATACTTGAATCTTGAAGTATCCTCCTCACTTAACTGCAAACTGGAAGTGCAGGAAGAAAATTCAGCTTATGGATGTTCTCTCTGTGCACCATTTCAAACAATGACATCTCACAGATGAGAGGACAGAAATTCTGTGTAAAAATACATCCATATAAAGTGTGAAGATATTTTGTGCTCAGCAAATTAACTTCCATGCTTACTCTGCTTTGCCTGTCATGAATTATTGAGGTCTGTTGTACTTGCAACTTGTAAGCAAAAACTGGAACAGCTATGCTGGGCTAGGGGCATCAAGTAAGAAAAATGAGGATATGGATGATTAATAGGAGTATGAGAAGCTCAAAACTGTTAAAAAAATTAATGTACCACAGGAAATAGAAACTATTATCTGGCCTTCAAAGATCCAATTGAATCTCATTAGTTCCCAACTTCAACCAGTATTACTTTCAAGTCTGCTGCTGTTGCTTCTGAATTGCTTTAATAAGCTGATAAACAGATGTAAAACACACTTGAAGACATGGAATTATGTTTGATTTCATGTTCAGAGAGCAAATGAATTAAAAATACACTTCAAGCACTGACAAAAGAACAGATGCATCAATACTGTCAGACCAGAGGAAAAGGTGTCTCCATGAGTTTCTCCTTAAAACAAAATGCCACACATGTTTCTTCCTAATACCTGGAAATCTCAGTTCTTTCCTTTGAACAAACATCCACAATTTCAGGATGGAAGCAAAATGGAATCTCCCCCCTACCCCAGAAACACAGAACTAAACCCCTGCCCAATTCCCCGGATCATTTAAGAGCACAGAAAAGAGGTGCTAAACTAAGCCCCATTTACCAGTCACTTTTGTGGCATCTGCTGAGCCTTGTTTTAAAATCACACCACAATACTTTCACTGCTATACTGCCATCAGCAGACTGGAACTCAGCGAGTTAGGCAGAGGATTTAGGTGACAGTACTTTTTCTGACTTAAATGCTGACTCAGTGTGGGTTCTTCTTTAGTTGAAGAGTGAGTAGATCAGAAGGTAAAGATGCTTAGAAGGCCATAATTCAGCAATAGGCTGCTAAATATTAAAAACCTCTAAAGCAGTCTGGATGACTTTCTGCTGAGCCAGAGCATGATAAATGCTGCTGAACACTGGAAGCATCTGGGTAGCATCACCATGTTTTATGGGCCTCTGTATCAATCACATCAGAGGTGCTTTTGAAATGCATGAGGAAGATCACCCCATCTTAAAATTATTAGCTCAGAAATCATGCATTCTATCTAGAAATAAATTTTCAGAGATCAGGAACAAGACATCACAGATTGTTACTGAAGATCCATTTCAAAACCTTTATTCCCCCCGCCCCATTTTTAAATAAGAAACTTCAAAAATATATTCCAGGCTTCCTCCTTCTGTGAGACACTGAACTGTGAAGGGTAGATTGGAGCAAACACAGTCATGAAACCATAACATCAGTAACAGTGAAACTCAACACTGAAGGCTCTGCTCAGAAAGCAATGCTGGCACCCTTAAAGCATTTTTTACTTTCTTCCACTTATATCTGGCAGTATGTGAATCCATACACTCTTCCAAACTCCTACCACTCATCAAAGAGCAAATATTCCTTGTCTTTACACAGAATTATACATTTCTTCCTTGTAATACAAACATCTTTTTATTCATAAAACCAATTTACATAATGGGAGGCCCAATGTAAAATCTGGATTTGTACAATATTGAGATTCTGGCCAACCAAACCTTTTTAGTGGTTTGGCAAAAGCTATTTTTTTCCAAAATTCTATTCAAGATAACTAATGCTAAACTGACACTCTCCCAAGATTCTGCTTTTCCAATAACAAAGTCAGAGTCCACCAAATGAATTTTTTTTTTTGAGGGCTGCTTTTTCTATTAACCCTTTTCCCTCTATTTAAAATGCACTTTAGAAGCATTAATACATTACTGAAAGGCACTTAAATACAGTAAGAAATTTGATTTGGAGTACTTTTGTTAATTTCAGGGGTTTTTTCTTGCTAAATCATCAGTTAATGAAGTATTTCATCCTATTTTTTTTTCTGCAGAATGCTAAGCACCCCATGTATCCGATCTCATTATTTTCACTGCATTGATTATATTTTTTTTCACAGACAGAAAAAAAGCAAATGCAGCGGTGGGATCTCTTCACATTCCAAGCCATATAGTGTACAAAGCTAGCTAGTCTAGAAATCAGTGATCACCTATTTCTGGTTAAATAAACAAACACAAACAACAAGCAAAACCTCATCTGCTTCAAGCTAAAATTTAAGACCAGGCTATGGAAGTAGAAGTAAAAGTTATTTATGTGATTAATGAGAAAAAATTATATTGCCATATCAGCAAGAGCAGTTATGAAATAGTTTTGTGCCACTGCTTCACCATTCTGTGGAGTTTTTTTTCTGTTTAATTAGTTCTCCTTAGAATCTTCATGTATCTATCAAATCTGTTCCCAATTTTGATGAAAGAGGATTTTCAGAAACATTACTTAAACCGTAAATACAGATAAAAATGCAAACTGTGTTTCAGTTTACAGCAAAACTGGGAACAGATGAGGGCTGTAAATGCTACACGGACAGTGACAGAAGAGCATCTCCAATGATACAGAGGGTGCTCCTTGTGCTCCTGATCCTAAACTGGTCTGTGGCACTTAAGAACAGCAAATGCAGCCTCAGCAAGTGAACTGCATTGTTATTTTGCACAGAATTAGAAGCTACTGTAGCTGCCATGTCTCTCTGATAGCTTTAATTCTGTTTCCATCACAGCTCTCAACAAGTGGAATTAATCAAGGTCTAGTTCAGAGTGGCCAAATCCAAGCTGCAGAACTGATGGTTTTGCTGCATACTGCAGTTTAAAGAGAATGGTATCAGGATGTTCAATCTGGATCAAAATGCACCCATGGTTGCAGCTGATGGAAATACCTATGCAAGTACCTCCTGAATGTTTGGATTACAGGGTTTTTGCATTACCATCATAGGGATTAATTTGCAAAACACAAAAAAAAGTAATCCAAATTTCCTCCTTTTTTTTTCCTAAAAAGCAATGTCCTCACCACGTCTAAGCACACATAGGATCATGACATGAAGAGCCTAAAGGGATATTTAAATATAGTTTTAAAATGCATACTGTAATAAGGATACTCCACGCAGAAGGGAGTCCTGCAGCACAGACTGCACCTGGGTTTGCAATGGCAGAGAAAGGCACATGGTGCACCAGGGTCTGCTTGCAACACAGCAGAATGAAAAGAAATATAGGCAGCCTCTTGTTATCTCTAGAACACAACTCCATGCAGCCAGCAGCAGCACCAGCTCCTGCTGAGCAGCACATCAGCAGCAGGTACTGAATCTGCTCACAGATACACAGGCTTTGAAGCAAACACTGCACAGGTTGTTCTTGTCACACACTTCTGACCACAAATACAACAACATGGCATCGTGGCACCAAACGAAACTCCTGCCACCATTTTTGCAGTCAGGTCATGATTTCATTGGTTTCAGCTACATAAAGCACACAATATTAGCATCATAATTTAAGCACATATAGGGATTTGTTTCATTTTTTTTTCTTCCTGCTAACTTCCATTACATATATGGCTTAATACAAAGTTAGTTGTCTGATCCTGAAAAAGCTGATTTTACTAAGATTTTGTAGGTACCTTGTGTCAGAAATGCCTGAGTTCTTGTCACTATTTCTCCTTAGACCACAAGAATCATAGTCTCCAAGAACAGAAAGTGTTTCCTTAGGCGTGGTTTCTCACACTCTCTTCCAATGCTGGAAGACCATCAGCCTTGAGATAATACAGACCATAAAAAGCTAAAGCAGGTTGTTAAAGGTGTCAGAGTATCACCTTTGAACCAGTTATCCTAAAAGATTCCCTTTATACTGCCTGCTGTTACAAGTTCTTCCAAGCAGGAGAATTTCTGTCCACACTGGAATCCTGGTTAGAATTTAACTACTCCTACACTTTTTTACAGCAGGATTCGCCTAAATCCATTTAGCCACTACTGTTAAAGCAGAAGTAATAGTTGTGGTGACTACTCCTCCACTATTGAGGTTACTGGTGTCCTTATTTCTACTCTCAAGGTCTAAGGCTTTTGCAGATATTCCCCAGTGCTTAAAGAGCTTCCTAAGCAGTGTCTGGGAACATATGTTGTTTTTACTAGCTCTGGGTAGAGTTTCACTGTGCGTGCCAAGCAGACCTCCTTGGGGCCCTGTCACTGATCAGCTGATTCAGTGCTCAAAATTAGAACCCAAGCCCAGCTACTTTTGGCAGATTCACTCTGTGAGAGAGTCTTGATTTTTGGTCTGTGTTCAGCACATCCAACCATAGTTACTTGATTTTATCTTCCTGTGGCATTTTCTCCAGAGGTTTATTAAAAAGGACTGGCATTACAGAGCACTCTGTGCAGTGCATTAAGGTGCTGGCTGACACCTGCCTGACTCACAAAGCCTTCCCAGAACAACAACCTGTCTCAGTAGCTGCCTTAAAAAAAAAAAAAAAGAAAAAAAAATTTTTTTCAATCCAGTTGCAAGTGGAAAGTCTGAGATATAATAAGCAACACGGTTCATTTATTCCCCAAATAAGGGCATAATGCTAAAAGGTTTTCTAGAAAGCATATACTAAATCAATGGAATATTTTCTCTCCTTTTCCTGAGTCTCCCTAAAAAAATTTTTCTGGTGGAGATACAAACCCCTAGGGAAGAAGAAGGGAATTTTAAATTTTAAATTATTTAAATTATCAGTGACTACTTTTATATTCCTAATTAGTTTTTGGAAGTCACCTGTATTCTGTGAACACCATGTTGAAACTGCTGCTTAGAACACCATATGGAAAAGTTAACTGCAGCTCCAGGAAACTATGGCTCTCATCTTGCTTCTGAGTATTCCACAGATGTTTCCCCAACAGGCTTTTCTTTTTAGGAAAGAAGGCTGTAACTGTATTTTTTTGTTAGAAAACTCTCTGCTTACTAGTCAAAAAGCCCCCCCAAAAAAACCAAAAAACCAAAAAAAAAAAAAAACAAACCAAAACAAAAAAACCCGCCAACATTAACAAAAAAAAACAAACAAAAAAACGCCAAACAAACAAAAAAAACCCCAAACCTTTAGAAATTTTTACACAAATGTTTACATTCAATAGAGGGCAGTCAGATAATGATGCTTTAAAAAGAGGAATGATTATTGATAAACACAGAGGAACTCAAGCATCATGGAAGGACTGGAGGCAGCTTTCTGCAGAGCTGCATAAAAGTCCAAAACGCATTTTTATGATTCCTTTATTGCATTTAAGACCTAGATCAAACAAAACACAACAGCTCAGAGCTGTAAGTAAATAGATTCTCTAGACTCAGGCTGAGTTTTCTCAACTCAGTATTTATAAGTATGGATATTCCTGAGAGCACCTGGAGAACGCTGTGAAAGATACAGCATGAAGTGCCTGCAGTACAAAAATCAAGTTCATTCAAAGTTCTCAGTCCTCCTGGGAATATTCTTTTCTCTGATTTGGTTGACTTGTTTGTAATACTTAGGATAACTCTAAAACCAGCAGGCTTAAAGAATGAAAACCACTTCCAAAAGAACCCATGACAGAAGTGCAACCTCCCCCTACACACAGTTACTCATCATATGTTTCATGTTTAATTAAGTGCTGTCAACTCAAATTTAAGTTTACACACAGCCCCCAGGAATGTTCAAATACCACCCTGTGCCTCAGCAAGTTACTACTGTGAGAAGTCTATGGAGGGAAGCAAAATGCAGTAAGATTCAACAAGAACAGAAAAGTAGCAAAGATTTAAGGGTATAACATATATGAAAATAGCACTATTTCAAACCTACGTGTTTCATCTCCCTCCAAGCTCATATTAAGCATGGCAGGAGTGCAAGTTTAAAACATTTTTATAATGAGAAGGTATTCTATGCTTACTAACAGGTATAGAAGTTAAAAAAGAAAACCATATTGATTTTGATATGCCTCACAGGCTATATGCAAATGTATCTACCCTCAGTCTCTAACTGTGCCACCCTCCTGGTCATGCACTTCAGAAGCTATTGCCATCATCTGCCAGCTCAGATTCCACAGTAAATAGTGACTCGTTTTGTCAAAACTGGCAAATTTTATTATTATTATTTTAAGAATAAAATATTCTAAAATTAGGACTTCTACTTCAGCCTACTTCAGTTAAGTAGACTGAAGTAAAGGCTGTATTTATTGTGTGTCATTGTAAACTCCTTATATCCAAATGAGTGCAGAAATCCTCCATGGGGATTTATTGTCTGCCACCAGGAAGTGGCAGATGCTGCATCAGCTTTTCTCTGAAACTGTCTGGTGGCATTCTTTAAAAGAAACACTGCAAAAGTGCATTTCATTTACTCCTTGATGGTCTCTCCAATCTCCACCATTCCTGGGAAGCACAATTGCTCACCTCTACTACCATCAAGCTCGGGACAAATTGATCTAAAAGAAAATAAAACTTTCTTCTTTTTTTTAACCCACTTAACTGAGTTCAATTTTAAAAATCATTCATTTGACAGAATTACCTTTCTGTGTAGTGAGTTTGTAATTATCTAACATGAGTAGTCTGAAGCATCAATATTTCATCAACGAAAACCCAAGAAATATTTTTCACCAAGTTGCAAGATGATTTATTTTTCCAATACAATGTTTTAAATAACTTCTACTACAGCCACAGCCAAAAGTTCCCAGTAGCTTTCCAACAGATTTGCTGTTGAAAGATTTTATAATGACTCTGTAGTTTGCTGCAACAGCAAAAGAAAGTCCCAACAATCTACTGATACCACTAGCTTATAAAATCCACTTTTGACTACAATTATTTTCACATTAGAGGAAAGACTACAAGAGAGGTGAAAAGGCAAGCGAAAAGTCTCAGTGAAAATTATTTATAAAAAACTCATACTGCCACTTTCAATAAAGTCACAACACACTGTACTAAGAGAATTTGCAGTTATGGGTACACTGATGCAATTTTAGAATTTGTGAAACGTTACACTTACTTTTCAGTAGAAACTGGATATTATCAGCAGGAAAACAAAAAATGCATCTACACCAAATATTAAAAAAAAAAAAGGCAAAACAAAAAAGCTTTGGACACTCAATCCTTTTAAGCTGGCAAAGAGAGTGAGTGTTGAAGCAGGTAGGGTTATCCCTCAACTCATATGCACAACTAAGACCTTGCCCAGAGATACATCCATTTAAATACCTTGCCCAGCACATACCAGCAGTACAGGTAGCAAGGGAAAAAGGGGGAAAGGGGGTAGAAAAAAGCCTGTCATATTCAGACTGAATTCACTTGGGGCATTTCCAAGGCTATCCTAATACTGTAATAATGAAATAATAACACTGCAATAGTGGAAGCAAAGCAGACAAGACAAATGCCAATCAAATCCCATCAGAGAGGTGATGGAGAAGGGTGACTGTAAATTAGAGGAAAGCAGAAACTAAGTTTCTGCAAAATAGGTAATGCACAGTAAGTGATTTGCAACCAGCAATTTTATTATTACTGTTTTGCAAATGAAGAGCTTGTCAAGTGCTACAAGCATATCCACGCACTACAAAAACATGCAGGTACTTTTTGAAAATTAATTTCTCAGAACCCTAATTGTGACCTGAGAATTTAATACTTAAAATAGTTGCAAATGTTCGTAAGTTCACAAATCTGAAGTATAACCTAAGAGATCAAATTCTAAGGACTGTCAGCCAGATTTAACCAAAGAGTCTAGTCTAGTAGAATATTAGAAGTGAACAATCTGTTTCATATATACTTCTTATTTTAAAAAAATTCTGTTGTTTTGAGGATACAAATTCTGAAAAGAATTTTATTGATATATTTAACAAAATACAAACCCTCAAGCCTATATATAGGTATATATATATATGGCAAAGAATGCTACTTTTCTCACTGAAACCTAGTGATGCACTATTAGAATAAGAGTTCCTTTGCTAATATTCCATTTCACAGAAAGCCTACACTCTCTATTACAGCAAATGATAATTTTAAAAAGTAACTCCATATAATAAGACAAAGTTTTAACTTGCTCCCTGTCATCTGGGGACAGTTTACAAAAACATTCTACATAATATTACAAAGTTATACAAAATATCTAAACTTTAGCTAAAAATAAAAATTTCAGTGTGTGCTAGTCAGACTGAAAATGACTCATGGTATGAAGGAACATGAATCATCTAAAACATTTTGAGACTAATTACATATGAATATATAAAGCACTGAGAAATACATGAGTTCAAAAAGAGCCTCTAACTTCAGACTCATCCCTAGCAATTTATAAAAGAGGTATTCATATTCCTTCCTCATGTCATACCTGAAAAGGCTTTTTTAGGTCACTCTCCAGTCAGTTTCAAACTTTATTTAATCCTTTTTTTCTATCATAAAAATGAGAAAGTGTTGTTATTCTTATCAGTCTACTAACAAGGATTCAAAGTGGGGTCTTCATGTGAAATCCCAGCTTTTCCCTCAATCCTTCCCAACATTTACAGCAGCAAAGAATTTTTGTTCAGAGCAATAATTTTCACAATACACTGCCAGAAAATCAGTATAAATTTTCTTCAGGTTTGAAATGAAGGAAGAAACACAGGGATTAAAATTTTGGAAAACTTCTGGAAAAAGGAAAATATTCCATGTAAAATACAGCTCCATTTCTAACTACCAGCCAAACAAACCAAACCAGAAGACAGGAGTATTTTGCCTCTAACACATATGTGATTCCAAGAGAATTTCACCAATAAATTCAGGTGAAGAAGAAAAACCAAACCAAAAAACCACATGGAAAGATTTGGGAGTTATTTCAGGTACAAGCTGCAAACTTGAGAATGGTGAAACACTGGGGATTCATATTCAGAAGAAATACCCAGAGACCTATTCTCACAGCTCTTCCATTGCCCAGGAGAGCAGACCTCAGTGTGCATGCAGCATTTGTGTCCAAGCACTGGAGGATAAACACAGCAGGAATGTAGGCCTTAAATGAAGATGAAAATATGAAGTTCCAGATTAGAAGCTCAAGGAATAGAAACTTTCATCTCCAACTAATAATTGCCAAAATATGTGAGCAAGCCATGAGAACTGCTTTGGAAATTGCAGACAAATGTCTACCCATAAGAAGTAATGTCAAACATCTTCATTCAACCACTAACTTTAGCACTGTTCTAAAATTTCAATATTCAGTGAAATACAGATAGGAAGAAAAATAAATTGAGATAAGTATCACAAATACATTTTTTTAAAGTTAAGTGTTTGAGAAGTAGAAGATCAGAAAAAATAATGTGTAAAGGGTGAAGTGTGCTGTAAGAAATCAAAATGCATTCGTGTGCCAAACCCAAGAAAACCTGTAAAATAATTACTATTTCCAAGAGTATTCAAAGGCCTCTCAGACCCTAAAAACTTCTCAGAAAACACCTTTGCACTTTGGACTGAAACTTCTCTCCTGGGCTTCTTGATAATTGTGACAGAAGACAATGACAAGGTTTTCACACATCTGATTACCTAAATCAGTCAGTCCAAAAGCAGGAGCAAATCCCTGCCAGGTAAAGAAAGATTAGTGCTTGAATTAGGAGTGTGCTCTTAAGGAGGTGGCAGATTTCAAGGACTGCAGGTAATACCACTCTGCCACTAAAACTCCAGGAAACTGAATTGTTTGTGTATGAAAGTGAAGGAGGACAAAATACAGAGCTTTGCAAATGGGATTTCATCATTTGTTCCTTGTTCTCTTAGATTTCACAATCTCAGAATGCCCATTTTATTGCAATTTTTTTGCTTTAAATAAAAATATAAAGTAATAGATTCTAAAGTTTGCAAGTATATATTACATAAGTATTAAAAAACATGTTCTAATACGACAGATTAGTGTAAAAAAATTATGCATCAGATCTTGCATGGGTATCTGCAGAAACAGATTTCCCTGCTTAATCCCTCCCAGGTCCAGGGAAGTGGAAAGAGTACTTTTCCCTTCAAGGCAAAAATATCAGCCACCAAGGGAACTGGCCAGAATAGTTGTTTGCAGAGATGTTTTGGTTTTTTTATTTTTTTTAAGTCAGATGTTGAGTACACCAGCATGTTCTCTTTGCAATTTAAATAAGAACACTTTCCAAGACTTCTCCAGATGTCTGCCTGTACAGCCACATGGGCTTATTCTGAGTGTCTGCATTACTGGGTCCCTTTCAAAATATAGGGAGGATAAGGAATGCTTATCTCTCATGCTTGATTTGCTCTTCATCAATTTTATCTTTGTCAAATCAACCAGACCCTTGATTTCTTAAAAAGTGGAACACAGCAGGTACCTACATGCAAGGAAATGGCACCTTCAGAAATCACTTTGAAAGAGGCTTCTGGCTCTTTGTGGTATAACCATCTTTATTTTTTTTTTAGCTAACTGGCCTATGTTCCAATAAGTTTATCCATAACTCCCTAAGTACTAGCTGAATTTGAAGTTAGAGATAACACAGGGAAAGCCAAGAAAAGCCAAATCTACCAGCCAAAAATCCAACTTCCCATTTAGCTCCCAAGTTAGATTCTATCCTTTTTTGCTTTTTTTCTGAAATATTTTGGTTTCTTCAAGAAGCCATTCATAAATACAGAATTATCCTGCACCATGTACGAGTAAATAAAGCACCAAATGAATATGAACAAAAATAAATATTTAAAAACATGGCATAGATTGCATATTTGCACAACAGAAAAAAAATTGTTGGCTCAGTGAACAAGTGCTACAAGAACACTGACTTTTGCTGCCTACACTGTAAACATTGAGTTATCACTCCCTCCTATGCAAAGCTTTCAATCTGCAAGCCATAAACAGGGTCACTGTTCCTTTTAAGTGCTGGGAAGCTCTTTGCTTTTAAGAGCTGGCTTGTGTTGCTATTACTTCAATATCACTTTTCCTTCTGAGTCTTCAGGTTTCTCTGTTTAAAGGCTCACTGCAAATTAATCAGCTAGCAATATTTTAAACATTAAAGACAAATATTCCTTTCCTCTCTCCAACAAAGTGTTTCATGTTTCCTGCCATTAATTCAGTACGGAACAGAACGTCATTTTTCTTAGCAACTGGTACAAATATGAAAGTTCATATTCTGAGATTTCAGTTGTGCTTCAGTAAACTTAAGCAACACTAGCTGATTACAGCCAACCAAGAAGCAGCTACAGATCCATCACTCTGACAACCTGAAGGCCAAATCCTAAAATTAAAAAAGTCTGCTTACAGACTCCATTATGATCAGGAATGGAGAAAATTCAACCTTGAAACCCTTTCATACATGGTTGGTAAACAGCTTTACACTGTAAGATGTAGCAAGATTCTTAAAGAAAATTTGCGTGTTAAAATGTTATAATGTAAGAACTGTTTGCTGAAGGAACACAGAGTAATTTAATTACAGGAAAAAAAATTCCAAGATCTCAAAGTAATGAGGAACCTGTGACACAAATCCTAATCTGGCATATGACAGCTGCAGAATAAATTCAAAAGATTTTTACCAGACTAATTATCAGTTAATGGGCAGGCTCAGCGGGACATAACAAATTCCCAAGGTTTAGTTTCCAAGCCATGTGACCCAATCTTTAGCATGGCAGATGGCAGACAATGACTGTATCCCACTCCTTTATTCCAAGAGCTACACACACCATTTCTGTAACCCATCACTGAAATTATTGTAATCATACATCAACAAAGATGCAACGCTACCACTGCTGACACCACGACTTCTGCACTGATTGTTTCCCACACTGTGCAGCATGTCATTTTTATTATGTGCTGTCAGCTCTTGGTGTGAGCAGACAAGAATTGAAATCCCAGTAGGATTCATCTTCTCTATAGATCCACAAAGACTTCAGCAAGTTGGATGTCACGTTTAACAGGACACACATGCTTGCTGTTAGCTAAAATATCAGCAATTTTTTTCAGTTGCCACGCTGTAATTTAAAAGTGCTGACTTCACACCAGGTTCTGATTTAATGTTCATTTTTAGAAATAATCTATTATTTTAACATTTATTTTTATTTATTATTTTAGCTTCACCATCCTGCTGGTCCAAAGGCAATGGGTATTGCTGATCACATCTCTAAACCATACCTTGCTGAAAAAGATTAAATTCACACCCAGTGGACACCAGCCATCACATTCCCAGTAATTCTACACCAAGCCCACAGTCAGAATAGTGCATCCCTGTGGGAAGGAAAGAGATATGTTCTCTTTTCTATCCATACTGTATTTTGGGTTATTGATCTCCAGAAAGCAAGAATAGGACACAGGGGCTCCCCTGCTGTGACAAATTCTAAAGACCTTTGTTCCAGAGAGCCAAGCTTTTCAGTGCTAGGCTGTGGCTGTTTCACATGGCATGACCTTTATTTTTCGCATATGCAACAAAGCTGAAGGGCTTCCTCAGCATTATTGTTCACTACAAGTTTAACACACTCTTCTGAGATGACTCCCTAGATGTTCAAGGCTCTGTTTATTTTTTAATCCTTTTGCTGCAGCACCTTCAGTATCACTGTTTTGCTGCTTTGAAACAAAATCCTTACCATTTTCCTTTTTTTTTTTTTTTTTTTTTTTGTCCTTAAAATTATAATTGGACTGGTAATGTGATCCTCTGGCAACTGTGATAAAATTGTAAACACTCTCCAGACTAAATCATAAATCCTATATTATCTGCCTGTGTACTTTGCACCACTGCATGTAATGAAGATGCTTTGGAGAGTGTTCCCCTGACAAATAGGTACAGAAAAGAGTTCTGTATTTTCATATTTAGAGTATTTTTCAGATTGCTGTAACTATGACAGGGCAGGGTTAATTTCAAGTTGGTTTCAAACACTTCCTTCCATATATAACTATAGATGGGAATATTTCTCTGTCCATGAGCAGAGACCAAAATTATCTCCTCTGCTTGAGTATGCTACTTCCTCCTTCCTTCTAGAAATAAATAACCCTGGCTCCCAGCTCTGAGCACTCCCATTGGAAGTCTGACCAAAAATACCACGTAGCAGGGTCCATAGATGAATTCATTTCCTGCCATACAGACTTCCTCAAGATTAAAGCCACTTTAATTCTTTTGTTTTCAGTAAGACTTGCAAGGTTTGTATCCCACACTGACTAGACATAGGTATCTGTCCAGAGCAGTTCTCTGACACAATTCCAGCCTCCAGCACAAGCCCAACTTTCCTTAAACCACGTCTCACATCAAATATTAGAAGGGGTTTGCTAGCACTAGGATAAAACTTTCTGTAACTGTAACCCTTGCTGTTTGAATTCTGTGGGTTGCAAGTGTGTACATACACATGCACACTTTAACACTAACATACATTCTAATTTTCATTTTGTCTCCAACTTAACAGCTCTTCCAAAGTGGTAGATCACCTTTAGTTACTGAAAACAGTCAAACCCAATCAGTTTTCAGAAACCTCAGACTGGTGGACTCCAGTTACCTGCTGAAAAGGGTAATAAAAAAATCACCACTTCATTATTCTTATTTTTACAGTGACTATCTACCATCGAGTTCCACAGGATCTGATCTTGACTGTAAGCCTATTAGTTCTTTTTCTAGACATAGAGATGACAGAGAAGTACTTTTCTTTTGCTGCTAGGTAGTTTTTTTTTTTGTTCATCCACTAAAAAAATTTGTTGATTGTTTTTCTATAGTCTCAGCTATCCATTTCCTTCAATCTTTCTTCATGGAATATGTTTCCTTATATAGTTTTATTTATTTTTGGATTTCCATAAAAAAGCTGTCCCTAGCTTTATTATTATTTATTATTTATTTTGGCATATTAATTATTTATTTATTTGATTTTATTTATTATTTATTATTTATTATTGCAATGTCCCATTGCATTGAATAGGACAGAGCAAAGTGGGCACCTGACACATACATCAGAAACAAGATGATTGACAGTAACTTCCACATGGATGTTGGGCTTTCCCCTCCTGTGCACAACCAGCGGCACCATGAATTCATCTTCCCATCTTCAGCTGTGATCCTTTACCACTTCAGCAGGAACTATTTGTCATTTCCTATCTGCATTGTTAATAACCAGTGTGTGTAAGATTACTCAACCTGCTTTGTCCTAAGCTGTTTCTGCAGTTTGTCAAGATTCTAATCTTCTGTTGTCCAGGTTTCCTGTAGCTCATATGGATTTATTAAGCATATCCTCCATTCCATCTTCCAGGTCATTTCCAGAGACTCGTACAGACACACATTCACTTGACCCCTACTCAATATGAAATTCCAGTTTGGCAGTGAGTCATCAATAACCACTCGGAACAACAATATTCCAACAGTGCACTCAGTAAATAGTGCATTTTTTCTGGATCATGCTTCCCTAGCTGACTGATGAGAAAAGACAGCATGAAAAAAAACTTATTTCAGATACCAAGTAGCCACAATTTTCTTCCCCTTGTCTCTCTCCCCAGTCAAGTCGTTGATTCATAACTATGTATGGTTAAAAAAAAATCCCAACAAACAACAAAGAAACCCCCAAACCTTCCCAAAGTCCCACCTCATGCACTCAGTTGAAGCATCCTGTGTTCAGAGCTCAACCCAAAGCAGCAGGCTCCCCAGACAGACAGGTGCTGTGCCAGTGTCCTTCTGGTCCCTAACACACATAAAAGTGACTGCACCAAACGTGAAGTTTTTCACCTTCCAGGTACAGGTATTCAACTGCCACATATTTATTCAGAGAAAGGGAAATAATCCAGCCAACCACTAGAAAGTGATTCACTACTGCTCCATGAATTTTTTACCCTGTAAGTCTGAAAGTTAAGTTCATTTAGCTCCAAACTTAGGGACCTACATCTCATCTAATGAACATCAGCTGTAAGATCAGTAGATTCATGCAGGACTCCTCTATACTGTTTTTCAGGGTCTTCCTATGCCTTGGAAAGTAATCTTCAGCTCTTCCACACTGGTTTTGTCTTAAGTTGATCCAGTGAAAGAGAGGAAAGGCTCTTGACATCAAGTATGAGTTTTTCTCCTCTGTACTCTGTGTATATTTTCTGATTTAACTTCCCAGGCAACTTAGTTCTCACTCTCTTAGATCATCTCTCTTTTGGAAGTTCCATTCTCTTTCTTTAAAGACAATCTAAATATACCTTCTGGGTTCATCTCCACCACATATTATACTGTTTCTCATGCATTAATAATTTGCAAGTTCATTTCAGCTACAAAAACTCCAAACAAAGACAAAACGGCAAGCCAACAATATAAGTGCCTCTTTTCAGGTGCTATTTCTCTTATATTGCAGGGCTATCCCAGTCCTGCTTCAAGAGGTCTCTGCTGGTCCTGTTCCCATTCTCTCATATGATGCTGCACACACCCTACTGAACTTCCATAAGCCAACGCCCCCCTCTGCCCCACAATATATATAACTACCACTTGTGCAATTTCCCATAAAACAGGCAGATTCATATGCCTTTTCATGTAGATATGAACCATGAATTCTGAAAAGCCTTTCTATGCCCCACACCTACTCCTTCCATAGTTCTATTGGCAATCATATCCACAGTGTTGAACCCCCAGTCACTCTGCTGCAGTTTGGCAAACTGTACATCTCTTTCTAAAAGTTGACTCTACTTCTTGTGACCCTCAGCCTTTAGGATGAATTCAAGGACTATAGTTACTAATCAAAATCTTGAAGTTAGCTGAGGAAAGACTCCTTGCCCACAAATTCCTTCTGTGGGATCTGCAATGCAGAGAATCACCTTCCTTGCAGCTGCCACCAACATTCCTCTGTAACAATATATAAGCCTTTTAAAGAGTTGTGAGCTATGTGAGGGCTTAAGGATTTCTCCCCCCAATACTTGCAGATTAATGCAACATTTCACCTTAAAATGGTATTTTAAATTTCAGCAGGACTAGAATTGAAAAAAACAAACAAAAAACCCAACAACAACAAAAAACCAACCAACCAACCAAACAAGAACAGAAAAAAAAGCGCTGGATATTTCTGTTCTTGCAAAATTGCTTGCAGCAGAAATTCAAACCTGTGCCATTTCCAATACATTTGTACAGTGTCTGTATTATGTCAGAGTCTGAGATGCAAAATAACAACTTGATTTACTTTGGTAGCTTTCAACTAGAAAACATGCCTGCTAACACTGAAGCAAGTTTCTATTACAGTTGTCTCTTAGCCTGCACTGACATATCAGTGATGTAACAGCACAATTAAATCACACACATACACAAAAAGTACACATCTAGAGCCTGGTTCCTTAAGGGACATCCTTTAGTAGGAGAGAATTGAACTAAAGGGAAATATTTGCCAAAAAGTACTTAACTGCAATAAATTTTTTTTTTTAAAAAATCATCACATACAAGTAGGTCTTTGCCAACAAAACAGAACTGAGAAAAATAAAATTCATATGTTCTAAAACTTCTCTCAGCACTAAACAGTAAGATCCCTACTGAGGTTAAGAGTGTAGCAAAAATACTGTATCAATGGAAATTTTTGAGACCTTATTGACAGAAACCTATCAAGAATATGGGGAAAATCTGTTACACTAATAAAAAAAGTCTCTCCTGTTCATCCCTTATTTTGGTTTCTGCTCTCTGTGGAGGGTATGTTAAAAGCAAAGCAAATACAAAATTCAGTTTTCAAAAGCTGTCTTCTCTACTAAGAGTCTTTGAACCTGTCAATAGAGAATAAAAAAATCACTGAGAGGAGAGCACAATGAGTGATAAATACATCCACATGTAGTAACTGTTTTCTTCAGTTACCAATTTACTTTCAATGAGCACTTTATTAAAAAACTTCATTACCAGAAAATTTGAGAACTTTTGGTTTCAGAGCTAGCCCCCAATATACCTATGGCCCATCAAAAAGGACCTTCAAAATAAGTCTAATTTTTGGTGCATTCTCACCATTTTTGCAACAGAGTATAGAAAAGGTGGCTCATCCACCTTTTCAATCCTGTTATGGGCATTAATCCATGAAACTGTAACATACTGCAGGCTTAAAAAGTGTGAAGATTTAATTTTCTTTTCTGTGTCAAATAACACAAGCTTCAGGTTTTCTGTGAATTTCTCACAGGAAATCTCTCTCCCCATCTTACCACACACACTTCACAATGACTAAAGCTTGAAGCTTATTTAGCAAGAAAGAAAGAAAGAAAGAAAGAAAGAAAGAAAAAGAACGAAACCCTCCATTCTCTTCAGAGATAACCAAGAGTTAACTTCCCAACTGGAGAAGTTTCAGCCTGACTGTCCTTGCTTCACAGTAGGATAGTGACAGATTCCAGGAAAATGCAGCCAAGTAAGGAAAACACTTTGGTCAAGCAAATATATTAGTCAAACCTCAATGTCACAAGCACAAAGACTGGAACAGCAGAAGCCTGCACTACAAAGTTAAAGCCTAGTTACTTTAACAGAAATATTTTTCTCACTTAAAAATAATGTCAGCAATCTTGGGAGGTGAAAGAAAGTTGGTTGCTCAATAGTTTCAAAGTTGGAGTTAAGCCCAACATCAACACAGTTCAAAAATAAACCTGTAGCATTAAGATGTTAAATTACAGCATTCATATGGAAACTGAAGATAAAAGGAAACATTGCAAACATTATAAAATCTTACAATTAAAAACCAGATACTTGTCTGTTTTCACATGGAATAATCAAGGAAATATCCAACTCAGGTGTTATTCTCTGTATTACTATTATCATCACAATGTTGTGACAGTAAAGATTAATGAAGTCAGGAGAGTAAATAAAAACTTTTTTGAGGACATCCTTTCTGTTCTACTGGTCAGAAAGATCACTAGTTTTATCACCAGTTCTTCCTACACATGAAATGGTTCTACTGGAATAAAGAAATCACACCACGAGTTAACAGTTAATTTTCCTAATCAAAGCATGCACATTTTATACATACATATTTACATATATACATAACATAATACAACCTAAGCCTATTCATTCATTAAAAAAAAACTAAAAAAAATATGTATTTCCACAGAGATAAAAATAGGAAGAAGCAAGGCAAAAAAAATTAGAACCATGAGAAACACAAGAGCTACATTTATAGGAATATAGCCATTTACAAAATGCCTTTTTTTAATGGTTGCCTTTCAAGCTGTGCCAACACTACAACGAACATAAAAGATGTGCCTCCCTAGCAAATTTAGAAGAATAGGCAATTACTACATTAGAGAAAATAGGCTCAGAAATTTCCACCAATTGGTAGTTGGCAGCAAAGCAACTCTTTATGTGCCAAACCCCAAAAAGCCTTTCAGCACCAATCTCTACACATACTGGCAATGAACAAACAAATTAAAAAAAAAAAAAACCCAAAAAAAAAAAACCAACCAAAAAACCAAAAAAAACCACCCTACTGCCTCAAACTGGGGTCAGCCCTTCACTTTGGGGAAAGAGTAATAAAAAATAAAACAAAACAAGAGCTCCCCATCCTCCTAATCCTAGGTAAGTAATAGAAGGGTTTTATTTTTGGCAGGGTGTTTGAAGTGATAGGTCTTCTCTTTAGAGCACTCCATCCCACAAGCTCTTACAACAGAGTTACACTGTGGCTGTGCAACAAAGGCTCCTTCCCAAAGCCTGTGGAAAAGCACAAGGCCTGTCTCCCCAGTGGAAGGGAGGGCTCCACATTTACACACTGCTACTGCTGGAACAGTTTACACAGAGGCAGCAGCTCTCTGCACACTGTTCCAAGTCAGAATTTGGGATTTCTCAGCCCTGCCTGAGAACACTCCTACAGCTGCAGTCCAAGTTTGATGACTGCCTTTACCACAGAAGGGGAGGAGGAGCAATAAAATAAAAATTGTAATTTGGAGCATTACCAATGATTGGTCATCCTCATCATGGGCTGAAGAGAGTCGTCCTCCACCATGGGTGATGCCAACATGCAAGCCATGTGTGTCATATTTAAATTTAACTACTTTTATTGATCCCTGATGCACTACTGCATTTTCCATACCAATGCAAATCAGTGGGTTTCTGCTGTTTTAACAATGCAAGAAGAGGTGAACTGAACTGACAGCCCTAGCTTTTGCAGTTTCCCTTACTGACTGTCCACTTGCTTGAGAAGACTAAAATCATCTGAGACAGTGACAGAACACTTAATAGGCAGAAGAGACTAAATACTGCTTAATAAATATCCTCAAAGCTATTTTATTATGAATTAAATTACACATGACAAACACTTTTTGGATGTTCCTAGGAAGGATTCTCTGTTAAGAAGTAGCATTAACAAATCTCATTTAAAATCAAACCTATTAGAAGAACTAAAGAGCACATCATTGTGCTGCCACCAAACACTAAAAATCAAGAGTTTCAACGATGCTTTTGCCTTGCTGTATTTTCAGCAAAACACAGAAGTTGCTCTTTTCACATTTTTCTCTACAAGGAGTGTATCTAAGCACACACAGCATAACCAGAGACAGAGCTCACATTGAGGCTCCAAGTGCACTTGTTCTGCCATACGTTTGCTAGAAGCTTGCACCACAAAAAAGTGGGTTTTAGGCATTATACACTATAGAAATCTTGAAAATAAAAATGCCCACATCTCTGAACACGACTAAAACTTTTACAATTATTTCATACAGATGTGTAGGTATACAGGTGTATATAAATACCTGTTGAATGAGCAAGGATATTAATATTAAGTCAACAGTATAAGAATCTGGATACCTGATGCCACTGTGATCTACTCTGCAGCTCTGTGGTGCTCTATTACTAAAGTCATAATCCTCTCAGAGTTCCACAGCAGTGTCAAAGAAAAGCATTAGGTATCAAATTCCTGTTCTGTGAAGGGCTTAGTCATTAATGTGACTGATCAACACCCAGTGTTTTCCTGACACTTTAAACTGGTGCAGCAAACATCCTATGGGCCTTTCTATTTCTGTGCAAGAAAACACACCTACCACATCGTTAACCCTGGCTGTGTTTTCACAGAGGTAAAACTAAAAGCAAAAATAAAAAAAAAAAGCAAGTTGCAAAGATGTGACCACCCTAGCAGAATGATTAATTTCAAATACAATTTTTGACCTCAGCTCATGTGAGTTAATACAGCTGGAAACAGCAATCTGTGGAAGGGAAATGGAAGGAGACAAATATTTTTCTTAAACCACTCAGCCACTATGTGGTAGTCTGAAAACAGGAGCCTGCTTCTGAAAACACGTAGCTATCTTAACAAGTCCAAATGTTTCAAATAAACCATATTACTTAATCAACAGTCACTCTTTTGGACAATGCAAAAGGGCTGGTATAAAAAAATAATTGGTTTTACTTGAATGTAAAGTTCCACTTACTTTACACCATATACAACTCTAATTTTGTTGTGTGTATTAATATTTTAATAAAGCTTTTAAAAGTTTATTTTTTAAAATGTCATTATTCAGAAGCAGATTAAAGCACACACAGTAAAAAGAACTGAACTTGTGAAAACTAAGCATCTTAGATTATTAGATGGCCACAGCAATTTATTCTCCTACCTGCTTCCCATCCAGTGTACAAAGTCTCTTGACTACACCCGAGTCTAACTTAATGGCTTCGGTGATGTCATTCAAGACCTGCTCGAAGGAGTGAGCAGTCTTCTTGTTCAGCAGAATCCTCACAGCTTTCCGTGGCTTTACCCCACTCCTAATAACAGTCACCAGCTTGGGTTTAATGAAATCTTTGCTCTCCTTGACTTCGCTCCTTGTGGATGTCAAGGAGGTCAAGGACCGACTGGAGCCAGTCCTTATGTTCACACACCAGTTGGGGTTGACATTTTTGGTGTAATCGACTTTGCGGTACGGCTCGTTGGATGCACACACATAGCTTTCACCTGGAAAGAAGAGGACACAGTTCACACTTAAGTTTGCCAATTTAAAAAAACAAATAAAACAGAAGAGGTAAATATTTTCGGGAGTGATTCTCCTGTAGTTCAACAAGGATGACTGGGAGTTACCAGAGCTTTCCACCCAAACAACACTCTCATAGAGTGCTTTCAACAGGTTTCAAAAGACTTTTGGTTTAGAAGCAAAATAAAAAATAGTGGGGGGCAATGAGGAGGTTTGGGATATTTCACATATCTTTTGGATTTTGAGTCATTTTGCTTGTGCTTAATCTACTTGAGCTCACAACACATGACATTAAGAGCAGTATCCTACAACAAATATCCAGGTCCTTCCCTAGACATCCCTCAAACATATACTTCAAGATAATACGTACACCCATGCCCATGTTTAATAATTTTACAACAGCAATTTTTAACAGAATAAATTTAAGCACCTCAAGACCCTTACCCTGAAAGGCCCATTAATCTACCAGGAGTTACTGCCTTTCTCCCAAGGACACACATTTGAAATGCATTCACTTTAATATTTTTTAGACTAATGAACACCTGTTGAGACCACAAATGAGTCTGAGAGTATGGGAGTACAACAGGACACCTAAACATCCCCATTTTTCTCTCCTACTTCAAAGCTGGTTTGTGTGGGGGATTTTATTGTTTGTTTGGGGTTTTTTTGTTTTTTCCTTTTTTCTTTTTTTAAGAAAACCTGCTTGCTGCTTACCACTACTCTTTTGACACCTGACAGCAATATTCAAGATGTAAACCATGACAAAGGACATCTTTAACTTTGATTCATTTGTGCAACCCACATCCTTGGGGTGTCACAAAATGACATCCCAAGACATTCTTGAAAGGGCAGAGTATTGCCAGAAGGATGAATTATATAAAGGATTAAGAACTGACAGTATACACCACTGCTCCAGACAGAATATAATCTTAAAAAATATATCTTTAAAAGTTTAACCTGCTCTAAAATTAAAGTTATGCAGTCAAAGTCACTGGTGGAAGAAACACAAACTCACTTCTAAGATGCACAGCAAGATGAGTAAACATACATCTAGGGGGCACACCTGTAAGAGTTACAGTATGTATGCCTACATTTAGATACATACTAGAAAACTTCCAAACAACACTTTTACTTTCTGAACTCTAGTTTGGAGAGCTGATTTATATTAGAAGTTGCAGAGCTTATTCTAAAAGCAAGATAATAAACTACTTTCAAAGCCCAGAAGAATTACCATGAACTGAAAGACTTTCTTGCTTCTTTTCCGATACCAATTGCAATGCTTTGTAATTTATTTTGTATTTAGACCTTCTTGAAAGTCTATTTGCTGTATTTGAAAGAACACAGGTTATAATTAAGGCAAGTTAACAATGATTTTGTTTGGGGAAGTTCTGACAGCCAGTTCTTCCTCCATAAACATCACTGGGACTGTATTCCACTCAGGTACCAGGAAACTGGGGTGAGGTTCTGTGGATGCCACTGCCTTGCCTGCACTCTTCCTCTTCACTCATTGCCATCATTCCTCCTCGTATTCATAGATCAAGTGGTGCACAAAACAAACTGATACAGACAAAACTAGACTCCCCTCTTCTTTCCCCTCCAAAAAATAGCCAAGAGAAAGGAGGTATTTTCAGCACACAAACTCCTTGACAAAGAGCTGAGTGATGCACACCAGCACCAATTTACAGGTAGGAGAAAAAGAACCCCAAACTGCCCACAGTTTTGTAAGGACTGCAGTGTCTAGAAACTTATACTGCCTCAGAACTACATGCTAAATTGTAAGAAATCTCCAAGCAATCTGACTTTATCAAACCTGAGCAAGGTATTGGATCAGATGACTTCAAGGAAGAGATCCTATGATTTTAAATTCATACCAACAGGCTTACTAATGATACCTGCTGATAATTTTGTTATTCTCCCCTCTCCAACTACCTTCCTGCATGACACAGAACCCCAGCAGAGGCTCCTGCTTGCTCCACTCGGTGGGACAGAAGAGGCAGAATCAGAAGGGTAAAATAAAGCTCAAGGATTGAGATAGAGGCAGTTTAATTAGGGAAAGCAAAAGCCACAGGGGCAAGCAAAGCCAAACAAGGAATTTGTTCACCACTTCCCAAGGACAGGCAGGTGCTCAGCCACCTCCAGGAAAGCCAGGGTCCACCATGGGAATGGTGGCTTGGGAAGCCACATGCTGTAACTCTGAACATTCCCCCTCTTCCTTCTTCTTCCCACAGATTTATAAGCTGAGCATGATTTCATATGGTTTGGAATATCACCTGGGCAAGTTGGGGTCAGGTGTCCCAGCTGTGTCACCTCCCAGTCTCATTTTCTCCCAGCCCACTCACTGGTGGGATGGTGTGAGAAGCCAAAAAGCCCTTGGCTCTGTGTGAGCCCTGCTCAGCTATAACAAAAACATTCCCCTGTTATCAACACAGTTTCAAAAACAAACACTAACTATAGCCCACAGCAGCTACCATGAAGAAAATTAACTCCATCCCAGCTAAAACCAGCACAAACTCTTAGGACAGTCTGTCCAACTGTGTGTAAAAGAGTTTTAAATAAATTCAGTGAACTACTTCAAAATTCACCATCATTCAGCATGTTCAGAATTATCCTTTCCAACCCAAAACCAATGCATTTCCTAGACCATTAAAAAAAACCCAACAATGCAGACAAGGTAATTAAAAGTTAAATCTCAGGGCTGAAATTTAAATGAACAAAGTTTAAAAAAAATAGAAATTAAAGCTACTCAGAAACAGTCTCAAACTTGAAGTGAATTAATTTCTCTACATAAAGCAAAGGCAGAGGACAAAAGGTCCCATTGCTCAAGGATTTATCATGGAGTTTCAACAGGCATGCTGGCTTTGTCTTTTACAGACTCATAATCATAAATAAAGCATCTTCTGTGTGCTGTCATGGAATGTGGTCTATTATCTGCCACAGCTGTACTACAGCACCCTATAGGACAGCAGAAATTATCCTTTTATAAAATTTTCAGTCAATAATTATCCAAATGGTTCTATATTTCTTTAAGATAGCAGTGTAAAACTTTCTGTCTCCTACCAGTTCCCTTGCTTGATGCATAAATAAAATGATTTCTTGATTATCTCAAAGGGTTGCAATGCAGATTTCTTCTTGTTACTTCTTTTCCCTTAAGCAGAGGCCATAGTAACAAGTCAGGAAGGGCTTTCAAGTTAAAACAATGTAATAACTTAAAAGAGAATTTCAAATTATTTTTAGCCGAGCCTGAAGTTGAAGCACCAACTATTTTAGCTTAAAAACAAATAGGTAACGTCTGCCAAAATGAATTGAAAATTTCCTATAATTGGCAGATACAGGAAAAGTCTAATTATTTGATAATATAGTATATTACAGATTGTTTAGTAAGTGCTTTAAAGTCCATGCCTGCTTTCATATACCAGACATATAAATAAAATTTAGTAACACAAGTTTCACATGAAAAACAGATTTTGCTAGTACACCTGCAAGGCAGGCACATATGGCAAGACTAGAGCAAGGGCTGTAAGTAAGAAAACACATTCACTGAGTGATTTGTTGTTGCATGACTTAAAGACAAAGGATGAAGTTTAAAAATTTCTACTTAAATTTCTAATTATTTTACCACAGCCAGGACTTCAGCCACAGTTTAAATTCTATTTAAAAACTCGCAAAATATAAAAAAAACCAACCAAAAACCATATAATCAGGAAGCCAATTGCTGCTCTCTGGATAAAGAATGGTTTTCTGAGTTAAACATTTATTTGACAGGGGTATACAATTCACTATTTATCAGATGAAAATATGTAAGTAAAAAATGGCAGGGGTAACTTAAATCACATCTATAAAGTTAACTACAGGAAACTTTCCTACAGTGTAGTCAGTGTATTTTAAAACATGCCTGAGAAAACACCATCCCTTTATAAGCAACATTAATAAAGGTGTGCTGTTGCTTAAATTATTTTAGCCATCCTCCAAAGTAGAAGATGCACTTATGTATGTCTATTTGGAAGAATCATCATGTCATTTGTAGAAGTATTATCTCTTTATTACATTAATTTTTTGCAGGTAAGAACATGAAAATGTAATATTATATACCATATTTGCTCACAGCTTTCATGGTATGACCTGATTTTAAATCTGCTTGGGATTAATTCATGTATAAATACACACTTCTGATCATCTCCACAATCTTCCAGAAAACTAATATTTGTAAAATATAGCATACAATACTTGATTTTTGAGAGGGTATAGAAGGGTTGAACCCATCAAATTAATTTCAAATGCTGTTCACAAAGTAACAGATTCCTTCATAGTTAAAAATCACAAACATAAATAAATTTGATTGCTTCACTGGCTGCCTTGAATGAGATTTTTCATGTGAATAACCTAAATACATATCATCCCAAATACAAAGGAAATCTCTTCTGAGACTTTAGTGGCATTTTGATCAGACCATGCCTTTTTTTTTCCTTTTTGCATTTTGTACACCTACCAGCCCTAGAAAGTTGACAAACTCCAAAAAGAGGCATAAACAATACTTAAAATATTTACAATGCTGACTTCAATATAGTCAATTTTATAGATTGAAGGACTACTTCCAATTAATAATTTTGAAAGATTTTAAAGCTAATGCATACTAGCTTTACTTAGCACGGAGCCATAGCAGTTGAATTATGGAAAGTAAATACCACATCTTCAGCTTACAACATTGGCATTAGCATGAAACAGCTCCCCAGGTTTCAGACCAGAGCATGAATTTAGTCACCAATATTACACTGAGGTTTGCAGATAAAGAAGCACAATATAGGGTAATGAAGTAAGATCTATTAAGCAGTGCTTTCTTCTTTTCATTTAGATGCAGAAAAAAAATGCAACAATTCCAGACTTAGGTGACATCTGGGACTCTTGAGCCCAGCCAAACTATTCTACAGCAGAAAGCTCAACCAGGCTGCAGAGCAGTTTTGGCAGATGTCTGAAACCTCCTTATAAGTTCACAGCATAATTGCAACAGACTGAATGTGCCATCTATCCCATGATTCATGACAGTACCCAGAGCAAGCTAAAAGTGCCAGCTCTTCCATGAAGAAATCCTGCTACCACCAAAAACTCCTCAAATGGGGCATATGCTTGCTTAAAAGGAGAAACATCTGCTGATATTTTGGGTCACAATATAATCAGCAAATGGCATAAGTCTACTTCTGATTTTGCAAGCCTTATTAACAGCAGAAAACCAGCTAGAAGACATGGAACATTGCCTATTCACAAGGAAACATTACCCACCTCTCAATAAGTTGGCTACACTGAATTAATAACCAGATGCACTATCCATGAAACAAGCTGCTGTGTAAATGGTTTAATAACAATGTAAAAGGATTCCAGTTTCAGACAGCCAACAATCTAAACACAACACTTGTCATTCCCTCAGAAGAGAAAAATACAGGTGATGAACACAGGGAATGGAAAAAGAGAAAAGATAACTACACTGGTCAGTCTGAGTGACAAGGTGATGACCTAGCCAAAGGTCAGCAGCTGCCTAAATACCGGTTTGCTTTCTTAGAAACTCATCCACAAAGGTTTTCATTTGCCATCTATTTCTTCAACACCAACCCTCAGGAAATGTGCATATCTCACCTTTCAAAATAAAAATGCACGGATTAGGAGAATAGGTTGTACACTTAGCAGATGAGGGGAAGCCTGTGGATGTGTCTATCCAGGGTATCTATCTACATTGTAATAAATCAGCTGAGACTCCATTTTCTCCATGTAGAAAAGCCCATTCTTTATTCACACAATTTATTTTATACAGTTTTTACAGACCTCGTGTGCAACTCTAATTGGTTAACAGCTTTCTTGCCAACTACCCTGTCGGTTAGTAAGAGGTATTTTACTTGTCTATCAAATTTCTCTATTCTTGGTTAGTTTACATATTTTGTTCAATGATTCCCATGAGACAAATTTCTTGTTTATTGCAGGTGCAAATGATTGTCTTACCAGAATAGCTTGTTGGGTTAATTGTTTTCATGCTTAAGATTGTTTTCACATGGGAACTTGCAAGCCACTTAGCTGCACACAGAAGTGACAAGCTAGCTAATAATTTAAGAGAGAGCAAGGCCTGATTTTATGAGGCATTTCTTTTGTAATTTATTTACCTGTCTGCAACATATCTAGACTTCAGTAAAGTGTTTGACACCATCTGCCACAGCATCCTCCTAGAAAAACTGGCTGCTTCCAGCTTGGGTGGGTGGAGTCTCCCTCCAATGGGTAAAAATCAGGCTGGATGGCTGGGCCCAGAGCACTGTGGTGAGTGGAGATAAATCCAGCTGGCAGCTGGTCACCAGGGGTGTTCCCCAGGTCTCCACCTTGGGCTGGTGCTGTTTAACATCTTTATGGATGATCTGGACACGGGGATCAGTGCACCCTCAGCAGCTGTGCAGGAGATGCTGAGTTGGGTGGAAGTGTTGACGTGCTCAGGGGATGGATGGAAGGCTCTGCTGGAGACCTGGACAGACTCCATCAGTAGGCTGAGGACACAGCTGCAGGAGGCTCAAGAAGGTGAAGTGTCAGGTTCTGCACCTGAGCCATGCACAATACAGGTTGGGTGAGGAGTGGCTTGGGACAGAAAGGGACACCTGGGGTGCTGGCTGACAGCAGCTGAACCTAAGCCAGAGTGTGCCCATGAAGCCAAGAGGGCCAATGGCATCCTGGCCTGGATCAGCCTGCAGGACAGGGAAGGGGTTGTTCCCCTGTACTGGGCATTGGTGAGGCCACTCCTCGAGTGCCGTGTCCAGTTCTGGGCTCCTTGCTTTAAAAAGGACATTGAGGAGCTGGAGTGTGTCCAGAGAAGGGAAACAAGGCTCAAGAAAGGTCTAGAAAAATCTTGTCTTATGAGGAATGGCTGAGGGAGCTGGGTTTGTTTAGTCTGGAGAAGAGTAAGCTGAGGAAGGACCTCATGACTCTCTACAAATCCCTGAAAGGACAATGGAGGGAGGTGGTGTTGCTCTCTTCTGCCGTGCCTTCAGTAAGTGGAATAGAGGAAATGGCCTTAGGCTGAGACAGGGGAAATTCAGATGAGATAATAGAAAAAATATTTTCACTGCTTACAGACACTGGAATGGATTCCTCAGGGAGGTGGGGCAGTCACCACCCTGCAGGTGTTTAAGAGGCATTTGGATCTGGCACTGGATGATGTGGTTTAGGGGTTACACTGGCAGTGCTGGGTGGATGGTTGGACTGGATGATCTTAAAGGTCTCTTCCAGCCCTGATTATTTTATACCTCTACACAAACTATTCTAAATTCACTCATGCAGGCACTAATGAAAAAAGTAGGATGCATCCTGCCCTTTTGCACTAAAAGTGTGATACATGCAGTTTTGAGGGAACACAGCTGCCTGACCATTTGGGGTTCTTCACACCACAAGTTTTGTGAGCCAAACCTCACTGTTGAGCATTTAACAAATAGCCTAGAAATATTCAGAATTATTGTTCTTAAAAAACAGAGACTACTAAAGAAATACAGGTATCTAGTTTTCCCTTGCATTAGGTTAGAAACCAACTGTAGATACGCCACACAGTGAGCAACACAAGTAATGAATTAAGCTTGCAACACTCAAAAAATCTTCAATAGGGATATTTGAAACAAAAGTATCTGAATAAGGTTTTCTGGCTTCCTTTATTTTTTTTTTTTTTTTGGGCAAGGTTAATAACCACTATCTCCTGGAAGTCACATAAAGGATCACTTTTTAAATGTCACTCTGTATAACACAAAATGATACAGCTGACAGGTAAAAACATCCCTAGGGAAGGAAAACAGTTTATATTTTTTTAGGCATGTGTTCCCTTGTGAATCCCATAGGACAGGGCAGGTATCTAGATAGATTTCACCCATTCACCTTATGTTCCTTGGCTTCTTTGGGGGCAAATCTTTAGCTTCAAAGGTACCAAAAGCTGCTTATTTTGTACAGCAAGGTAGTTTTTAGGGCTACTGACCTTCTTTCTAACTTTAGGAAACACAGCAGAGTACCCTTTCTGTGTTCTGTAACACAAAGCCAAGCAGATTTCCAGAACAGTGCATTTAGACCATATATGACTGATCTAAAAATAAAACAACCTTTTTATGAAGGATTTGGTTATTTCAATTTCTCTTTCCTTCCTTACTTTGAGCAACTTCCCTCCTCGTCAGCTTGTTACAATTCACTTTCGTATCACCTTTAATAACCCTGTGTAAGTCACGATCTTTCCTCATCTACAGCACTCAGTTCCCCATGCACTTTTTAAAACCTGGGATGACAACCAGGATCTTAGCAGATGACTAACTGCTACTAGTTTGCTTCTGATTTTATTTAGACACAAAGAGGTTCAGATTACAGCTTCCTACAGGCTTTCACAGAATCTTAGAATAGCTGAGGTTGGAAGAGACCTCTGGAAGTTTAACCCTCTGCTCAAGCAGGGAAAAAAGTTCTCAAAAAACAGTCAAGGCCACCTGGTATCAAACACATCTGACACCACAGGCCTTCTTCACAGGAAAGAAATAACCCTTTTCAGGTAAACTAGAATTTCCTCACCCCTGAAACTAGGAGAAGGATGGTGGTGGAACAATTTTATTTTACTTGGATGGGAAGTTAGCTAAGAATTACATCTGCATTTCATATCCACACCCCATCACTCCAGAACTGCGTCACCACAGTGATTTGAACATGTATTTGGAAGAAAATGCTTTCAGTGTTTTTTTAATCCTTCTTCCATCCTCCCTTTTTACCCTTCTTTGTTCAACTTGCTACATTTGCCTGTTTGGTTTTTTTTTTTTTTTTGTTTGTTTTTTTTAAAGCATTACAGCTTCTGGGTCTAGCACAGGAGGGCAATCATACCTTTTAGAATGAGCAAAAATACAAACTGGCTACTTGGCATTACCATCTGCTTGCCCTGACAAGAGAAAAGATATTCTTGACCTAATATAACAGTGCAAATCAGAAGTGGCAGGTACTTTATGCAGGATTAAAATGCAATATGTAGTAACAACAATGGGCTAAGGCAGAAAAAACTTGGATTGTTCAACACCTCATTTCAAAACACATTCTCTTCCTCTGAGTTAGTGAGGCGGAGCTCATTTCTGTAAATCAGCTATTACCCTGCACTGTGTGTGCTGGGCATGCATAAGGACACCTGCCCTGCCCAGAACCTTCCCACCTCCTGCCCAAAGACTTCCCTAGAGATGCCTGTTGATTGTGTGCACAACCATGCAGACAACACACCTGACATTTTATAAAAGGCTGTATTAATTAAGCATTGCTGTTGAACGAACAAAGACTCAGACATTTTTCTAGGAAACTGCGATTGCCATTAGATGCAAAATCAACAGAACTTCTCTTTCCAGGAATAAAGTCTACACTTGCTTTCATCTCCCAAAATCCAAAAACAACTCCCAACTTTGCAGCAGACCTTTACAACTGGGATCCTTCACTAACAAGACAATGAAAGCAAAGAGACAGAGCATGACCAACATCCACATAAAACACATAGCTCAGGACTAAAGAGCTACACAGTTCTATTAGCACGGTGTCATGCTTTAGGAAGCCTACATTTTCAAGGGAAACTGAAGGAAATCAATAAACACTTAAATAGCTAACTCTGGTAGAAAATAAAAATTAATCTACTATTCAATATTTGATATTTAAGGGCAGGTATAAAATTACACATGGAATATCATATTCTAAAGTAAAAAGATGTATTATGTCTGAGAGTAATGCTGGAAGAAAGAAAACCGTAAGAAAGTCATAACAGTCCCAGCCCCCACCTCCACTTTGGATCTGCTGCTCAAACAGATCAGGAGCAGACAATGAAATTCTTCCCTCCTCCCATTCTAAGAAAACAGTGAAAATTGTCAAACTCATAAGCCATAATGTTTCCTAATCTACAGGGGCTGAGAATATAAATTATATTTGCCTCAGGCTGGTCCAGCAGAGCATGCTTTTCTGATTGTCATATCCAGCTAAGAAAAACAATATGCTTCATAAAATGGAGCTTCTATTTTTGACTAATAAACTTGAGCTGGTCCAATTTTAACTGGCTCAACCCATAACAGCAATACTTCATATCCTCAGTATGTCTATGCACTCTTTTTCTCTTAAAATGACAAATAGTAAAACAGACTGCCAAACACAGCTAAACTAAAAAAAAAACAAAAAAACAAAAACATTTATCAGTGACTCAGCTCGCTATGATAACACAAATTGATGTTGCCAGCTTTTATATCCCAGATATATAAACTGCAAATAAGCCTTAAAGAGCTTGCCCTGTACTGGGACACATCACTGTCTAAGAGCTACACACAGAGGCTGGAGCTGAGGGAGGTTTAATGCAGATCTTACTGGCTTGGCAAGGTTTGCTGAACACTCACCTTCTGCTCACTGCAGAGATCTGCCACTACTGAACCTGAACTGCTGTGACTCCATGTCCCAGTTCAGGAACACTGGGAAGGTGCCAAGAGAGCAGCGAGCTCAGTATTGCATCACACAGCCATGGCCCGTCTGGGGCTCAGCCTGTGGCTGGCACACACTACAGAACTTCAGTTTTATTTTCCTTTCTGAAAATATTAAAAAGCAATACAGCAAAATACCATTCAAAACTACTTCTGGTGCTTCTGCAGTTCAAGCTTTAGGTCAACACCAATATTGGAGTATTTACGTGGGAGCAGAAATTCAGGTTTGCTGTGCTGTAAGCATGAGAAATAAAGAAAATGAACCCATTTCAAATCCCTTCCAGCATCTCAAGAACAAAACAGCTGGCATAAAACTCAAGTAATTTCAAGCAACGATAGATTTAGTACTTTTTTGCTGTCCTTTCCTTCCTATATATACTTTTCTTTCTTTGTGTGGTGGTTAACCTTACAGTGGTCATGGACAGATGACTAAGTACTTGGGATTCTTTTTTTCCCCTTTTATTTCATTGAGAAAGCATGGAAGTGGCATTTTGACTGTGACATTCATTTTTGCTTCATTCTTCCAGTGAAGAACCATGAAGAAAGTTATACTCCCAATAAGTATTTGAAGAAACAAAGAGTAAGTTTTACATTCAGTTATTAATTTATAGTTGTAAGAGTAAGTACTGCTGTCCAGCAAGTAATTCTGTATTTGTTTTAAGTCATAAAAGCTTAATATCATACCTGCTGCAACGTTTCAAGTGTCACCCCATGTTTTTGCTAGTTTCATCTCCTTTCCATTCTGCCACCACTTCAGCAAATCATATTTTTAAAGGTATCTCTAAATTAAGCACCAAATCATGAAAGTTTTTTTACTTAATTTATTTCTTTTATCACCACAGGGTTAGCATTTCACTATAAAACCACTTCACATTTCCTCAGTTGTCACTGTAGAACAGCCTTATCACAGAAGTCCTCGGCACTGTGGTACTTATCAGGAGTGCCCTTCTGTGCACATCTTTTTTGAGGGAGGCCCGTTTGGCACAGTAAATTCTGTAACACCCCCACCCCTTTCTCTTCTATGTTGTGAAGCAGCCGGTCCCTAACTCCCACTGCTCTTACTGATGGATTAGATAAAGGTCTTCAGGTCCCCTTTCCCATCCAATTCTTCAGGTGCCATTCAGCACTGCTTTGAAAAGGAAAGCTTCCAAACCAAAGCTCAGAGGATAGCAAAAAGAAGGAGGAAGCATTGGAAGGCCTACAAAAACATCCTAGCTCTTCATTAATGTAAACCAGCTACATCTGGCACACAGAGCCACAGGGTGGAAGACTGCAGTGGCTGATGTATTAAATACCTGAGAACAACCATCAAGTGCAAATTCACCATGAACCTCTCAGTGTGCACAACATAACCTGTGCATTTGGGAAGCAGGCAATACTGACCTTAAACTGTATTTTAAGACATTGTGTGAAAAGACTGGGGAATTCTGCTCCTCATTCTGACAATTATCACTCCCCACAAACAAAAGGCATACGTGTCATTCACAAAACAATACTTCTGGCCCCATTTTGAGACAGTCAAGTGCTGCTCTGTTCAGATTTGCAAGGTCTACGTAACCCTAGCAGCTAAGTCCCATTATGAAAAGCTACTTAGGAACAACTCTGAAATACATCTGATTCTATAACATGCTTTTGAAAGTCAGGCAAGGTAGGCAATTCCCTCTGTTAATATGGACTCCGACCACGTTTGAAACTAGGACTTTACCCCTGTTAGTTTAAATAAGCTGTAGGATATAGGTACCCTTCTTTTCACAGCACTGGGGCTTCCTCTCTGAAGGCTGAAGCCACCGTGAGTCAACAGTGACACTTAGAGAACCAAATTACAGCACTTCCCCCTCTTAAAAAGGGAAGGTAACCAAGAACTTCACAGTTCTTGCAGATGAAAAGCGCACCTGCTGCTTAACGACCCTTGGAGCCGGGCCCAGCGCACGCAGACGGCAGCACTCGGGGGGACGGGAGACGCGGAGGGTCCACGCTGGGAAAACGGGGCCCTACCGCCCCTCACAGCAGCGGGCAGCCCCGGCCACTTGCCCTCACGGGCTCTGTTTTCAGCGAGGCGACCTCTCCGCTTTGATCCGGGTAGCGACTGGGAAGCTGGCCCCGGGGAGCGCCCGCAAAACACCACTAGGTCCCACGGCCACCTCCAGCCGGACTCCGAACCCCCCCTCACCTTCCACCAGCTCGTCCAGGCTGGTGAGCTTCTTGCTGCCATCGATGGTGTAGATGGTGCGGACCCCCTGGGGCAGGTTCACGTTGTCCGACAGCGACCGGGTGAGCTCCACCAGGAGCGCGTCGAAGGATCGGAAGCGGTCGGGGGAGATGGCGTACACCAAGCCCTTGAAGTACCTGTCCCCGTTGCGGTAGAAGCGGGCTTTGCGCGCCTTCTTCTCGGAGCTGAGCGCCTGCAGGGTGCGGGTGCGGTAGAGGCTGCAGTGCGCGCTGTGCGCCGGGCTGGGCACCAGCCCATTGCCCCGCGGCCCCGAGCCCGACCCGGAGCCTCCGCGCCTCGGCCCGGAGCGCTGCTGCCGCTTGTCCCGCTCCTCGAAGTGCTCCAGCTCGATGCTCCGGCTGCTCGCCATGGGGAGCCGCCTGCCCGCCCTCCCAGCTCCGCTACGGGCTCGCTACGCCCGCCCGCCGCGCTCGCAAGGGCTCGGGCCGCCTAACAGAGCATCATCGCTCCCGGCCGCTCTCGCCGGGAGGGAGGGCTAAGGCTGAGAGCGGCGCCCGACCAGCGCCGCCACCGCAGCCCCGGCCCCGCCGGAGCCGCCGCTACCCGCTGCTGCGCCCGCGGCCGCGCACAAAAGCATCCCTCCCCGAAAGCATCCCTCCCCTCACGGCCGAGCGCGGCGCTCCCCGGCTACGAGCGATGCCGGGGGCCGAGCGAGAGGCTCGCAGGAGCCCCGCGGCCGCGCCCCCGCGCCGTGCCCATGCGGGCTCGCACAATGCGCGGGTGCCCTGTTCAGCCCCTCTTCCCCCCCCCGGCTGGCTCCGCCGGGCAGCGGCGGCGGGGCCGGAGCGCCTATTCCGGCAGCTCCGTCTCGGCTCCCGCAGCGGGGGCAGCGGCTCCGCAGCCTCCCGGCTCCCGGCGGGGGAAGCAGCCGCAGCGGATCCGGCGGGAGCGGCGCTGGCGGCCGGGCCGTGGAGCGGAGCGGGGAGCGGGAGCGGGCGGGGCTCCTGCCGGGCCGGGCCGGGCCGGGCCGGGCCGGGGGCGGTGCCAGCTCGGATCGCGTCCGGCGCGGGGGCGGGCGCGGCCGTGGGAAGCGGGGGAGCGGCCGTGGGAAGGGGGGGGTTCTTGTAGGAAAGGAGAATTTGGAGGCGCGGTTTTCCCCTAAGGGTAGAGCTGCCCTTTTGGTGGTCGTCCAAGGGCTGCCCGCCAGCCTTCTCCCGGCTTTGCGTGGCTCAGTTAGTGCGTTAAAACGCTAGAAATGCTTCTTCTGTACGACCCTCGGCCTAAAATACATCCCGCGGGGCAGAAAACTGCGTATCCCTGTCATTTGTTGGCGGAACTGCTTTAAAGGGCGTGTAGCAATAGGACATGGGGTAATGGGTCCCAAGTGAGAGTAGGTGTAGATTGGATATTGGGATGAAATTCTTCCCTGTAAGAGTGGTGAGCCACCGGCACAGATTTCCCGGTGAAGCTGCGGCTGCCTCGTCCCTGGAAATGTTCCAGGCCTGGTTGAACGGGGCTTTGAGCAAGCTGGTCCAGTGACAGGCATCCCTTCCCATGGCAAAGGGCTTGGAACTAGATCATCTTTGAGGTCTCTTCCAACCCAAACCCTTCTGTGATTCTATGATTTTTCTTTTGCATTTGCCACCACCTCTCCCTGAGGACTCAGTTAAACCCATTCACACAGCCTAAACCTCCTAAATGCGCTGCAGCCCACCCACGTTTCATGGCTTCTCCCAGGCATCCTCTCAGTGCTCCTGAGGGTCCTCAAGTCAAATTCACTTTCCATAGAAATGGCCAACAAATTCACTGAAATGGATGTAATTTCAACCTTTTTCCAACTTATTTTCAACCAATACAGAACATATTCTCTTTTCTTGGCACAATGAGAATGTAAAAAAGTTTAAAAGCTTTTACAACTACGTGCATGTTTTCGATTTTTTTTAGGTCTCTTGCATTGGGAAGTTGCAGTTGTGTTATGTAGTTACAGGTGACCACAGTTTCTGCTCTTCTGTCCAATATTCTTTGCCACATTTGTAATGGATTTATTATTTTTCTCTCCTTTTTATGTTTTGAAATACCAATAAAACTGAGCACTTTTTCACAACTGTTACTGGGTTTCTTACAAAGTAGATTAAACCTCTGGCTACAATATTCTAAAGATGATACATAGAATACATCAGTGAAACTGAGTCTTTATTGAAGTGCCAACTTCTGTGATGACTGAAAACCTCCACAAGCAGAGAGAAGTGCTAAACCGTGGAGCTGGATTATCTCCTCTGGTGGTAAAATCAACAAAAGGAACTGAATGAGAGGGAATTTTGTTACAGTCAGGACATGAATACACTTGCTAAGATTAGACACATAGGTCTTGCCTGGGAGTCAGGACCTACAAGCCACAAAACAGTATGGATCAACTTTTTAGACTGGCTTTGATATGTAGTTTCTGGTCCTGATTCCAGGCAAAGTTACACAGATAAAATTCAAACTCACTTGTGTAACTTTGCTCCAAAGTGGATGGGTCTCAGCTGCAAAGTTATGATTTTTTCCACATGGTACCATGCTTCATGGGCATGTCTGGCCTCGGCAAAACAAGTCACATTTTTTAGGTTCAAATCTCAGCTGAGGGTTATTGGACTAGCCCTTTTCCATTTGCTCAGAAACAGGTCACAAAAGCCCAGGGAAGTTTAATCCCCCACTTATACACACCTTTTGTGTCTCTGAACTGTTGACTATTGCCACAGGACAGTGCTCAACTGTGTGCAGATGACTCATACAGGCTAATATGTAAAGATAGATAGATAGATAGATAGATAGATAGATAGATAGATATTTAATGTATTAGCTGTGTCCATGACTGAATATAGGTTGAAGAATCTGGTGCCAGGGTCAGCATTTTGCCAGTATCAAGTTGTTTTGCTGGGTGGTGAGATATGTCATGTACAGGACTTGCTCTGACTTCTGAAATCTCTAGCTAGATATGGCATGGAGGGAAAGGAGTTTTATACAACCTCTGGTAAAACTACAAGTGAATTCTCCAGCTTTGACCAGGAAAATTGTCTCTCCTCCTCAAGGGGAATTCCTGCTACAGAGAATTTTCAAAGTCTGTAGAGCAACTGTGTTTTATAGGGTATATAAATATGAAAGTGACTTTAGTCACTTTTGGTATATTAAGAAGCTATTTACAGAGAGGTTGGGACTAGATCTGCAGGTGGAACTGCTAAGGAAATTCTTGGTGAAACCTCAAACCTGGTCCTACTTGTGCCTTTTTTTTTTTTCCTCCTGAGATGTTATGTATATTTTTAATAAGGTCTTTAAGGCCCTGTTGAGAATGGTTCACAGCGTGTACCATTCATTGGTGTGTATGCTTTGCCTTTTTCTTGCCACCTTGTTTCCCCTACAGAGTTATCTGTAGTCAAAAAGGTGTTTTAAGAGACTTTTCAAGATGAGGAATATAACCCCAAAACAACCTCATATGCAACCAAAGGACATTTGCTGTTACACCTTAGAAAATTAATGTGATTAATATGCAGTCCTATATGGACCTGACGTATGCATTTCCACTGCCTTTTCCAAAAGAAGGTTGACAAATTAGCAGCTCACTTTACAACAAGAAAGGTTACATGTAAAAATGATACCTTGCTTATTCACCTAAATCTCCAGACACCATTAAAATGTGATTATCATAAATTCTTATGATATTCTTATTCTTTAAATATACATTTCCTGTTTGAATAGAAAAGAACTTGGAGTTTTCATGTCAACCTAATTTATCAGTTCTCTCACCTGACTTTGCTTTGGTTTTTTCCTTTCTATTTTATCGTGGTAAGCATAATGAGTTCTTGGTTGAAATCTCTTCCTGCATCTAGAAAAGCTCCTATGTGGTTTTGTTTCTTGGTTGGTTGTTTTAAAACAAGCAAGCCCTCTGAGAAATTTTTAAAAGGAAACCAAGAAAAGTTTGTCATCATATGCAATGTCTTTTTTCCTTCTGTTACCTGAACTCTTTACCTTCCTGGTTATAATCAGTGACATTCAAGTTACTTAGAACATTTAATAGGATTGATAGGTGAGAGTAAGTTCAGCATTAGAGTTTACAGTGGGTGGTTTTAGAAAAAAAAAAATGTATCTGGCCTTTACATTTAGCCCATTGATTTCACCTTGAAAACAATAATACATAAATTTGCTAAAGAAGAAAAAAAAATCACCATAAACTTGGGGTCTGTTGACTGAAGATTTTATTTATGGAAAATATTATTTGAATAATTCAATTAGGAAATGTTTACTTGCATAACCAAGGATACCAAATTTGAGTATTTAAGCAATTAGGTGATTATTTGCAATGATTTGTTTTCAACCCAATAATGCTAAAATGCTTTTAAAATATTTATACAATAAAATCACTCAGCATCCCTGTGAGATTCTGTGCCCTACTTCGTAGATGTGTAAAGTGGGAAACCAAAAGTTTAAGCAACTTGGCCAAGTAGCAGAGAAATATATCAGTGTAGGTGGAATAAGGAAGATCTTCAGTCCTTAGTGAGCCAGCTGTTCCCAGATGGCCAAGGCCAGTGGAGTCCTGGCCTGGATCAGTGTGGCCAGCAGGACCAGGGCAGTGATCATCCCCCTGTACTGGGCACTGCTGAGGCTGCACCCCAAATCCTGTGTCCAGTTCTGGACCCCTCACTACAGGAAGGTCATTGAGGTGCTGGAGCATGTCCAGAGAAGGGAAATGGGAACTGGGAAAGGGTCTGGAGCACAAGCCCTGTGAGGAGCAACTGAGGGAACTGGGAGTGTTTAGCTTGGAGAAAAGGAGGCTCAGGGGAGACCTCTCAACTCCCCTAAAAGGGGGTTATAGCCAAGTGAGGGTCAGTCCCTCTTCCCAAGTAACCAGGGATAGGACAACAGGAAATGGCCTCAAGTTGAACCAGGAAAGGTTTAGATTGGATATTAGGAAAAAAATTCTTCACTGAAAGGGTAGTCAAGCATTGGAAGAGGATGCCCAGGGAAATGGTGGGATCACCATCCCTAGAGGTACTTTAAAGATGAGTAAATGTGACACTTGGGGACATGGTTCAATGATGGACTTGGCAGTGCTGGGTTAGCAGTCCGACAGGATGATCTTAAGGGTCATTTCCAAACTAAACAATTCTATGATTTTATAATTTCGTTATGAAGCTATTCTTACATTAACACTTCTTGAATGCAAATGTGAGTCTGAATGTTGTTGAATACTGAATTTTCTCTATACAACTTAATGTATCATAGGGAAATGTCTGAGTCCAGGGTCTGTGATAAGTCTGTGTGTGTGTATTTAGAAGGCCTCAGAATTGCTCACCAGTTTTGATAGATTAGATGAAAATGCCATATAGAAATTCAGTTACTTTATAAATTACTTTGTACACTTCCCAAAGGATACCTCTGTCTTTAAATTTGTCTTTAAGAATATTTATTGACATCTATTCAAGATTTTTGATAGTAGTAAAACCTATAAGAATAAAAGCCATATAAAACCAATGTTAAACCTAAAAGACAAAAATGTAGAGGAGAAAAGATCCTCACAATATGTTCTGTTTCAATTTGCTGTACCAAAGAAGACTCAAATGTATCAAAACCCTTCCCAGCAAGGTCCTGGGAAAGGACCCATACAGCCTCCTCATGGCTGGGATTTCATATCAGCCAGTATCTGAAATCCCAGCTGGGATTTCAAATCAGCTGCTCAGATGAGTGTTTTTGCCTTCATATTCAGTATTTTTTTTTCTTCCAGATTAGCATATTTTCTGCAGAACATCTCTATCACTTTGCTATATACTCAACAGAGACATTCTGTCCCATTTTCCTGTCCCTCATGTAGGAATTCGTGAGAGTGTGATGCTATCTTCACCCAGAGCAGCATGAATGAAGTTGTAAAATATTCTCAAAAATAAGTAAATGCATCATGCAAACCTAGCTTTTATGCTGTAGTAAAATTCTTGGAAGAGCTAGGATACTCTCCCAACAGATTCCTTCTGAAGTAAACTGAGATCTCAGTCCTTTTGCACTCCAGTAGAATTCAGCTCCTGGTTATAACTGGTTGTTCAGAGACGTGAGGTAATGATCCTCACCCACTCAAGCTGGATCAGAGATGGCCACATTAAATAAATTGAGTGTGGTTTTTTATTATATAAATAAATGCCTAACTCCATGTGCCCATACTGGTGGATTACAAAAAGGTCTCCAGGTTCCTCTCCCATTAAATTCTCCGGGTGTGATTCAGCAATTCTTTGAAAAGGAAATTTTCCAAATCAAAGTTCAAAGGATACACAGCTGCAAGGCTAAAAAGGAGGAGGCATTAGAACTCCTACAAATTGTATGTCTTTGCTAATGAATCTACATTGTGAGATATTTGTGAACTTCCTTTTTTCCCCCAACAGTTTAAAGCTCTCATATTGACTTCTGTGACTCATTTAGGTTTTGCATATGGCAAATTTCATCTATCCAATACGTCTGTAACAGAATAAAATTGCTTAAAATTTAGATAATTTGAAGAGAAGAAAGGCATGATTTACATTCAAATCTTTTACTCATCTATTTTTTTCCAGCACATTTAGAAAGAAGTCATTAGGGTTTTTTAAACGTATCTATTATCTTTTTTTGCTGCTAACCCCATCATCATTTTTGTATAATCATTAATAATTCTAATTCCATTTGTTGCTATTTCATTACAAGACATCAAAATTCTATATTTTCATTAGAGATGGATGTCTGGATAGTTGTTATACCTCTGGCTGAACAATCCACGATGCAGAATTAAAGGGATCATTTAATCATTTGTCTTACTAAAAAGTTTGATTATTCATATAGTATTAAAAATAGGAAAAAGATAGGATCTTGGAAAAACCCTGAAGAATTATGTTATTTTATATGTTAACTTATAAGGACAAGATTCCAATAAATATTTCAAAGATCACTGCCAACAGTTATTTGTTATAGTGAATTTCCAATTTAATTAAAATTAAAAATGTATATGTTTTCTGAGCAGCTACTTCAGCAAAGATGTCTAAAGTAAACTGATGCCCCAAACCTGCTGGAAACTAGAGATGAAAACAAAGGTGAAGCAGTACCAATTCTGAAACAAATGAACTGCTAAAGGAAGTTCTAAAAATATGTTATTTCATAATATGATGGTTACTGAAGCAAAGCCAACTACATAGAATTCTCTCATCTACACTCCTATTCCTAGATGTTTTTTCTCTCACCCACCTAGGGCTGTTGCCTTTATTTGAATCTGATATTTGTAAATTTGAATCTTGGGAATGTTCTTGGTAGAATAATAACCCTCACCTCTCAAAATGTCATGTAGCAGGAAGTTAAGATAGCATATTTAGGTTGTTTTGAGAACAAACTCATTGTATAGTGTAACTATGTACCAGGAGCATCAGCAGGCAATATAACAACTGCAGGGAATGAAATGAGTAGTAGTTTTCCCTCTTGATTTCTTCTGTGCCACAGTTGACTTCACTGGTTTCAGGGGCCTTTTCATCCAAGGAATGTATTTTTGTGAAACAGGAGGAGAATATACAAATGGAATCTATTGATAATACAATAAAGATGCAAGAATAGGTGAGGTACCACACTGCATCAGAGCAGTTAGTACAGCTGTCAGCAAAAGGAGAGGTTTTCATGCCCACAAACCTCTTTCACATCCAAAAAAGCAGCAGTATATTAACACTATTTAAGAGCAACGTTGCTTTAAAAAAATTATTTGAGCAAATAATGATGTTAATTAAATTTATGATCAGAGTGGCATATTAGCAAGAGAAAAGCAGCAGATTTAGAAGCCTTGTGATACAGAGAGCAAAATAAGTGATTGTTGCTTGTGGAATTGTTGCTAGAGGCAGAACAAGGAACTGCCTTGAAGAAAAACACCGGGTGTAAAAACTGACTTTACATTGGATCTGTGAATTCCAATACCTGGAAGAAATAAGAATATTATTCCTTAGGTTTACTTTCTAGCTGGACCTTGTAACTCCCTTGAGGATTTTGAAAATCATAATTAATGCAGTATAGAAGGTGATGCCTTACAGAAATACTTTGAAGATTGGAGAAGTGGAATGACTTGTAGTAGTAAAGATGTAAAGTCATATATATATATATATATATATGGATTAGTATATATTTTATATAGATATGTATATGTATATATCAGGATTAGCTTCTGCTCCAAGGTGGAGTAGAAACTCACCACTGGGAAACAGAAGAAAAGAAAGGAGGGAATGAACTGTTGATCAGAAATTTTGGCTAAGCTGCAGGAACAGCAAATGCAGCCTTTCGCTTTCTTCTTCTTCTTCTGAAGATGGTCAGGTGCAGTATTTAATTGAAAAATAATGCAGGGGGACTTTCAGAATAAGTAATTGCTGAATGCAACTTATATTCTTTTAAAGAATAACCAAATTGCCATTATTTAAAAGTAAGCAAGCTGTTATTTTTGGTCTGTTGATATGTTTAGGGTGAGCATGGCATTGTCTGTGGATGCATATCTTGCTTTCAAAGCCTGTATATGGGCCTTATCCTTGTTGCTGCTTGGCTCTGGAAGTCCTCAGCCATGGTGATATTCCTAGTGATAGACTTTTTATAAAGTGTCAGAGCCTTGTTTTGTGCTGTACAAGTACAGTGATGGTGATGATTAGGAAGGGTTGCAGAAACTGCTGATAAGAATTTTATAACATTATTTGATGATCTGTCACCTAGCCAGCAACTGAGGAAGTGTGAGCTGTATCCCCTTACAGTGTTTTCACTCTTTTTGTGTTAATATGTGTTCTGTGCACATCACTAGAGACTGATTTCAGCTTAGTGCTCTAGTAACTTATTTTAGAGAATTCTTACACCTAAAGAAAGGTGTTGCTCTGGAGGTGAGAGATCAAGCCCAATCCCAGCCTTCCAGGCTTGTGTGACTTCTTCAGTAATTATGGTGTGAATATTTGCATGTGTCTTGTCAGATTTACTGGAGAATGGCATGCTGCTGTTTTGTTCCTAGTTACCAGCAAAAGCTTTAGTTAACTTCAGCAAAATTATTCTGTCTGTTCATTGGCACAGTACCAAATGAAGTTGAGTCAATAAGGTCAGCTCTTGTTACAGGAAAGAGAAGCAGCCACTTGGTTTTCATTTAATGAGAGTATTGCTTTAGTTTTTAAAAGGAAGTCAGATGCAGTGTTGTGAAAACCCCTAATCTTCTCTGTTCTTTCTCTATCAGTCATACTTTAGTTGTCGTGTTTTTGTACTCTTTCTATCTCTGACAAGAAATCTATACATTTGACTTCTTGCTGCCAGCAAAGCCATTTGCATTAGGAGCAGAATGATGTCTCTCAACTGCTACAGCCAGCATGGTCGAAGTCATGTGGGAACTTTGCCAGGTTGAACTTTTGGCCTTAATAAAATAATGAAATGCTGCTTTGGGACTTAATATTTGTCATTAACATTGTGAGTATCATGGTTTTTTCCTCCAGATGACTTGGACTGAAAATATTGCTGCCTTATGACTTCTTATTTTAATGTTTCCTCTAAGACTGCTGATCCTGATAGGTCTGGAAAAAGGAAAAGAATCTGATTTGCCAGTAAATAAGGAAACCATGAGAGGTGAGTGGAAAAAATCTGGTGAGCTTCTCACATCCTGGTGTTGTGTATGGGCTTGAAAGTGAACGATTTGTTGAAAAACCAGTCATGTTTCTTTCAGATGGGTTAGTAGTCTGTGCTGCTTTGTAAAGAGCTGCAAATAATACAGAATTAAAGAATTTACATAGAGATTGTCAAGTACAGCCAACTCTTATTCTTGAGAAGGCAGAACCTTAAGCAAAATAATTTCAAGGTCAGTTGTGACTCAATTAGGAATAATTCTTATTTAGACTTCTAGCTGAGAGGCAGGGGAGATGAGTGGGGCACAGATGAAGGGGCACAGAAACTGACTGCTGACAAAAGAACTATTGCTACAGGCACAAAGTAACCTTGGGCTGTTCCAGAGTCCTCAATATATTTGCTGAGCCTGAATTTGGAACAAAAGTAATAATTTTAAAACTTTTTTTTCTCTTGAAGAGAAGTCAGATGCTAGGGTTTAATTGGAAGTGAAACCTGCCCAGAGAACTTAAGGTATTTTCATTATGTACTTCCTCAAACCTCAGAAATGGGAGATTTAAAATGCAATATAACCCATCGCTTCTGTGGAGAACCTTCTGCGAACTAAGGAGTAGCAAACCATTCCCAGACTACTCAGTTTTAGCTCTTCCTTCTTTCTTTCCATAACGATAATGGATTAAGTGCCACAAGTACACTGAAAGGACTAAGTGCTAAACCCAGGGAGGTTACAGTCCCAAGAATTTGTCTGGAAGGGGTGTGCCTACAAATGGTAATTCATCAACTGAAAAACCTGGCCCATGTATTTGCAGAGCAGGAACATAAATACTGCTGACAAACACAGGAGTTGCAATAAAGTGTCCTGGGAAGGAGTTTCCCCTTGCTATTAAATATTTGGGGGTTAATTTTAATTTTTTTTTCCAGAATTAGAAAGTTCATTAGCTACTCCTATATTGTTCTCCTGTCATATACAGAAAAAACCTGAATGACTGAAGTACTGGGAAAACAAAACCATTCACAGCTACTCAGTTACAAACACAGAGGTGCTCTATGTCTTTTCCCCTCAGTGATGCAAATCACCAGATCTAGGCTATTGTGTAGGAGTCAGTGGTGAAATCTAATAGTGAGAAAAATCTATGAAAAAAATCTTTCCTGGGACTTCTACTCTTTTCTATCAGAGATCTCTTAGGAAATGTGACAGCTCTTACAGGTCTTCATGAAAAATGAAGGTTTTTCTCTCTATATTTTTATATCAACACAGGCACATATAGTGTCAGGGTGTGTTCTACTTTAGAGAACAGCAAGGGTAACACCTGGAAATGAGTAGTTAGCCAGAGCAGATAACAGGGAATTAGGCTATTAATCTGCTTAACGAGGACATATGCCAAAGTAGTTTAAATTGTGCTAGTTTGCAGTTCTATTCTTATATAAAATGGATTCAAATTTAGCAAGATGTGCAGGAGTAAAAAAGAGTATAAGACTATAGTTCATGCAAAGTCCAAATGCAGTAACTGTCCTATTTCAGTGTTTCAGCCAGTAATAGGCAGGCTTGTGGTCCAATATGAGCTGGGTTTACACCAGCTGGGATGGAATAGACTTGATTGATGTGCAAAGCTACATTTTTCAGCAGATATTCCATCTGTTCTCTTGTCTGATCCTCTACTGGCAAATTAGCCATGAGAGTCTGCTGTTATCATACTATGGAAACCTTTCTAGTTTGATTTTTTAAATTTTAATTCTATTTTAATTGGGCAGTTGCGTGTACCACTGACACTTTTGTTTTGAATGGCAAAAAAACCCAACTTTGCTGTGATCATGGTGGAACTTTTGCCACCCTGCTGCTCATTTACTTTAGGGCAGGTATTTCTCAGACACTTATTGACCTCTGAAATTGTAGGTCAGTATTCTTCAGCCTGGGAGCATCTATTACATGGAAATGTTGTGGATTAAACAAGGAGAATAGAGGGAGGACTAATATTTAGTTTGTGAAATATTTCTTACGTGAAAACCTTAACAGATGAAAGATCGTAATTTTGTTCTTTTGTTCTTACTTGGTTTGATAATGATTTTATTTTATCCTTCCTCCCTTCTGGAAGATTTTTAAGTGCGGGGGAAAAAAAGGTGGCACCAGCTTTGCAACATGTGTCTTTGTAGATGATACATGGATTAAATACTGCTCAGCCAGTTGCTGAATGGTGGTGGTTTCGTCAGGATCTGAGGAAAAACCATCTTTTTTTGTGTTTTCAGAGCAGTGTTTGTAGTCAGGGGGAGACTGCTTGTACCGATATCGAGTTTGATCAGATTGTTCTGCCACCTTGTGGGGAATTCGAGAATGTGGAGGATTTTTTTCTCATTTATTCTAGAAATACAAGTTTCATATCTCTGTAGGTTAATATTTGCAGGAAGAAAATTTTGGTATTGTTACAAGGGAGGATTAAAGATGAAAACAACACAATTTCCAAACGCATCAGGTATTTTTAAACTTCTTTTTTAACTAATTATGTGTTTGTATCCTATTGTACAGTTTAGTTATTTCCCTGTTTTTCATCTCTTAAGTTAAAGAATGCATTTGCTACATTTAACAGCAATAAAAAGGCAAATTTAAATCATATTTTCTGGAGTACAGTTCTTTGTCTGTTAGGAAAAAACAACAAATATCCCTTTCCTCGCCCCCCCCCCCCCCCCCCCCCCCCCAAGTAAAACAGAACAAACAATCTCCCCCTTTAGTCTTAAACACTCCTTTTAGAGCAGACTGCTTGGCTGATGTGTCTTTGTATCTCTGTTGCTGGTGAGTACTGTGTGACCTATTGCTGTCCTGCTCTTCTTCAGCCCTCTAGTGGGTTAAGCTGTTTCACTGCAAATTATTGGACATTTCTCTACTGAGACTTAGGAAGGGCTGCAAGAAGAGCTTATGCATAGAATACCACAGAATTTTGTGGCTCACAAATTTGGTCCAGCTAGCCAGATCTCAGTTTATATGCTGTTATGTGCTGAAAGTAAATACGTGATTTGTGTTGTGTACATTTCTGATGTTAAGAAAAAGAAAAAAAAAAGGCATGGGGAAAGGCTACTGGGTGATGTAGACAAGACATCAACATAACATATTAAACTTCATGAATCTAGACCCATCTCTTTATGGAATTCAGAAAAATAATATTTGGAAGGCACTGAATGAATTCTTGTTGCCTTATTGCTATTGCACAGTGTTCAGGCTCTGGCTGAGAGTAATGGGTTACTAGAAGTGATATCCAAACATATAATAAAATCATAGAGCAGTTTGGGTTGGAAGGGGCCTTTAAAGGTCATCCAGTCACCCAATATAATCCTCCCTCTGCAATGAGAAGGGATATTTTCAACTAGATTAAATGTATGTGTATATATTAAATGTATGCATATATTTATAAATATATAAATATTTATAAATGTATATACATATACATATATACATATACATATACATATACATATACATATATATATATATATATAATGTCTACCCAAAGAGTTGACCTTTAAATTGGGCCAGAAAGAAGAAAAAAGGACATTTTTAAATCTTCATTTTAAAACAGAGAATTAATACATCAATATTGTGGTGATACTGCTAGTCCTTGGACTTCTATTTCCTTTTCCCCAGATCCCTTTCATGTTTTCACTTTTACATATTGTGAATTAATTATGATGGCGGCAGATCAACAGGAAAATAATACAAGTGAAGTGTAAAAACCCAGCTCTGAAGTTCAGTTTAAAGAAAAAAATCCCAAATCTTTCTGCCTTTCTCTGAAGCTAACTAAGATGCAGACTCACCCTTACAAGCTACTGCTCCTTAGGATGCTTTTTCTCTGGTGGAAAACAGAGGGAAAATAAGTATTTAAAAAAAAATATTGCACAAAGGATGTTCATGGTTTCTTTTGAATGAGGCCCTAGAGGCTGTGACACAAAGTAGCTGCTTCTCCTAAGGAGCCAGAGCTATTTGCTGGAGAAATATCCCTGATTGCCTTGCTCCTCTTCTCAAAGGAAACAGAGCTCGTGTTTGGTTCTTTATTATTAAAAAATACAGAGGTTCTGACAGGTTCTGTCAGTTTTACCTCTGCTGCTTAAAGGTGACCCTTCCCCAGGTGTCTTTGTCTCTGAAAAGTTAATTTTCCTGTCAGCTCTTCAGCTCCTTCTGTTCCCTACCTGAGTTGCTATCTGTGGTATTGTGTTTGCTGGTGAATCGACTACAGCAGACTCTGAGCTGTGCCACTGGAGTAGTTTTACAGGTCTGCTTTTCTTGATTTTTATGGGGGAAAGCTTTTTGTAGAAGGGAAGACTGTAAGTGATGGGTAACTGTTAAAGCAAGTGCACCCAAGTTCAAAAGGTTGCAGATTAAAAGACACGTAATTTATTGGTAGCTGTAAATGGGGAAATACTTCACAGATCCCAGACTACTTATTAATTTAATCAAAAGTGGTTTTTGTGGTTTGCTGTTGTGTTTAAATAGTTTGTTGGACTTCTAAGAGAAAACAAAACTGGAAGAAACAAGCAGTAGTGAAATAGAAGGTTAAAAATAAGTGAAGAACTAAAAGAACTAAAGAAATCACTCTCTGCTTCTTAAGTAACAGTACTATAGTTGACATGCAAAAATGAAAATTTACATTAATTTTTTAAAAAATTAGTTTGGAAGAAAGTTAAAATTAAAGTCACTGGAATTACTTTTTAGGAAATTGTAGTGGCGAGGTTTTAAGAATCTCTTACAAACATTGCAGAGAAAGCTGAAACAGGACAACAGTGTTGAAGCTTGAACATGGTCAGCAAAACCCCAGGCATCAGACAAATCAGAAGTTGTGTTGTCCTTGCTAAAAGGCAAATGAGATAATTACAAAAACACAGCTATATCAACACAAAACCAGAAAAGGAAACCGTACAAGGAAACTGCTCAGAAAAATTGTAAAGAAAGAAAAGTCATAATTTTGCAGAGCTGGAGTAAAACCCACTTACTCAGAGCAATGTGATAATAAAAAATGATACTGGTACCAGCCACCTGGTGTACTGACTTGCAATATATTAGTTGACTTAAAAGTAACTTTTTTTTCAATTTTTATAATGTTTCTGACATTCTAACAGCAATCTTCTAACAAGATATTAAGCTCTGTTTTCAGCTCTTTTGGTACAGATCCCTACTACAAGGTCATCTGACACTTTGCCTTAAAATATATCCATTTCATCCTGCTTCTCAGCTAATATTTTCTATGCTCTCAAATTGTTTTCCCAGAGTGTAGAAAACAAACCATTTTGACAGAATGCTGACAGACATCCAAACAAAACTGCAGCACGGGAGAGATCTCACTCTTTCAGTGCTAGTGGAGAAACTTATAGTTCTTTAATGAAACTGGTATTTTAAAACTAGATTTGTGATCTTCATTGCTGCACATACCTTGTTCTTTATAAATAAGATACCCGTTTTTACATTTGTGTGCTTAATTCTAATTGAGAACAGCTGGGTGTTCTGTGCTGCAGAGAAAGATGATGGGTTATGTGCTAGCACTTAATTAAAATTTGTAATGATACTCAATTGTCATTCTACAGATACTATGATGCTTGAATGCCAAGGAGTGGATTTTGCTGTTTAAAACTCTGTGTCCTGCTAGATTCCTGATGAAGCAAAGGCTCTGTGCAGAGCCTACCAGTATGTTGTATCTGGGGTTTGAAGTCTGCATAGTGATTTGCATGTTCAGGCTGCCAAGTTGAAAGATGCAAAGGAAACAAGAATCACCGAGCAACCACTAGATTGGAAGAGATGTCTGGAGGTCATTTTGTCCAACCTCCCATTCAAAGCAGGACCAGCTTCAAAGTTAGATCCAACTTTGTCAAGATCATGCAGCAGAGAATTATACAGACAGAATTAGAGTTCCAACATTTCTTTGATGTAAAGCTGTTAAACAAGTCACCAGAATCTGTTTCACATACTCCATCTGTGAAGCAGAGATAATTCTTGCATAAATACCCCCAAAGTATTTTGGTCTGTCTGGGTAAAATAAGAGCTTGAGACAGGAGTGGTTCTCTTCAGTACTAGGGTAAAATTATTTTTTTCTCCTTTTCTTGAAGATGTGTAGGAAGTATAAAAGGAATGTTACATTTCCTGTCAGTATCAATAAGGATTACAAGTAGTACTAACATACTTTCCATTGAGTAAATAGGTCAGATTCATATTTTCTTGCTATTTAGAGTTTGAATTGCCCATTTTGCTGTTCAGCCACTTAGGGGAGATGCTGGATTTGTGACTGCAGAAGTCCTGAAAGCTTCTATTTTTGTCCAGCTCATGCAGCTATTCACATCAGGGAGGATAGAAATACAATCTTATAACATTATTTATATGAACTGAAACAAAAAGGTCATATTCTAACTGTGCTGGCTTTAGTCTTCTCCCTGAACACTGGTTAATAAATAAGGAGACTCGAACTGCACATGTTAGTGACAGGCAATGAGCAGGCAGCTAAGCCCAAACAAGAATCCCCACGCTGAAAGCACAGTTGCATGTAAAAGGCCAAAAGGTTACAGTTCTCTGGCTTTTTTACTGGTAACACTAGGTTAAAGTCTTCTGCATAGCAATTAATTCTCAAAACTCTCTCTGAAAGCCTACTTGTTTTACTAGCCTTCAGTCCTGTTGCAAAGGTGAAGAAATCTGCAGGATGTAATTTGACTGAGATCATGTCAGTCAATGACAAGAAGAGGGAAGTATTGTTACACCCTCTGCCTTCTAACTTTCGTTTCAGCCTTGTAGTGTGGATTGGCAGAGCAAGGCCAGGGCAGGCAGATCAACTGGCACAGAATATGGGGGCTAGGTGTGAAATGCAGGGATCATGGCAGATGGGAGGGATTTTGAATAGCAGAGTTAGGGCGAGGGATGACAGAAGGATTGATGAAGAAACATCTTTAATATCTGCTACTCACCTCTTTGGTTTTCTTAGCAACACTTTTGCCATGATTTGGCCATGAAAAATATGAGTTCTGAAAAGTAGTTTAAATTTTCTTTTATGATTTTTCAGTTTTTCCCTCCTGCCTCTGAGCTCTTTGTCTGCTGCCTTTTTATTTTGCTCTTTCTGGTATTTGCAATATTTCCTAATTTATTTTCTTCTGGCAGTTTTAATCGCTATGCTGTTTAACTTCCCTGCCAAGTCATTAATAGCAAGACATGTAGAATTTATCACATTTGTCAGGAATAAGTCAGGTTTATGCTTCCTATAACTAGGAAAATATTTAAGTGTAGATGTTATGCTTGCATTTACTGATACATATCCTCACCTCTATAAACATAAGCTTTAGAAATATTATTTATTTTTTTCCATTTATTGACTTTTGAAAGGTGAAACACCTACCTCCTGCAGAAGAAATAGTTGTTCCATTATTTGGCCCATAATTGGAGCTTAATTTACTGAGAATAATCACAAGAAATGTTGTTCTATTTGTTAAAACGGTACCAGATTTGCCTTTCTTTTCTCCCATAGCTTCATGCCTCTGAAGTCAATGCACATCTTGAAAAAGGAATACCTCTCTCTGAAGTCCAGGAGTTTTAGGCACATATGGTCATTTAAAAGTCCTCTTACTTTCAGTCAGGGCATTGCATTACATACCTCTACCACTTGATGCCTTTCCAGTTCCGTGCTCTACTTGCCTCACAGAAGGCAGGTTTTATAAAGCAGTGCAATACCTCAAACATTTGATGTGCCTCATTAATTTCTGCAGCCTCCTCATTTATTAAAAGTCCTTCGATGTCTCCAGTTTTATTCTTTTCATGATTTGTTATAACCCATCCAATTTTCTCTTAACTGATTTGACTGCTTTAATTCATTCTGCCTTTTGGCTGCCCTTCTCTTTTCTGCAATATCACACTCAGTGTATTTGTGTTCAGTTGCCTGAATTACCCAATTTTCTGTTAGTCTTAGATTCACTATTAGTCCCTGGTTGCTTCCTGTTCCTTGTACTCTTTTCCAGATTTTTTTCTGTAAAAAAAACTATAACTGTAAAAAAAAAATAACATCACTGCTTCAAAAGCAGTTTTCACAAAAGGTTCCATTTCATTTTTGTTGAACTTGAATGAGACATTACAGAAATGACAATTATTAGACAGGTAAATGGGAGTCTGAATGTTTAGCAGTCTGAGTATGGGTTACGCTGGTCAGTCTAGATGGGGGTTACTACAGACTCTGGTGTGTGTTAAAACTCCAATGAAACAGAAAGAGAGTGGCAATTGACTGTCTAGTTGTGATGCTGCTGGTCTGTTAGTCATGGTTCTGTATTCTTTTTTCTTTGAAATTCTCTCCACTCTATTTGCCATTTCTAGTGACAGCTTGCTGGGTTTCTTTTTCTACATCAGGTGTTGAATTAGGTGAGCTCTACACTGCCTGATACCAGGTAGCTTTAATATTTTATGCTGCTGGAATGTACAGGGTGTTACCAGGGCAGATGGACATCTACTCTCCTGCAAGTGCTCTTCCCAAGTGAACACAAAAGGTCAAGAGCCTACTGCAGTCTTTCCAGGTGCTTTATAACTTAGGAGAGCTGTTTGAACCCCAGCTGGGTTTAATAGAAGCTCTTCAGACCAAGACCTCCTGCCTATGGGGAGAGTTCATTTTCTTTTGGATGAACTGTCATTACTGTGCTAACCATTGGAGCTGGGAACAACTCATCTCTAGCTGATCCTAACAAAATTAGCAGGAGTCGTGGGCTGACTTCTACTGAATTTACAGAGGAGCTGTTTATCATCAGGTGCCCATTGCTCTCAACAGAAACTTGTTGAATTTGCCTCTGCTAGTTTATAGTAGATTTCACCCATAGTGCTGTGGTCAAGGAAGCAGGAATTATATATTTCTTTTTCTGTAGGCAAAGTGTAATGATGAGCTGGAAGATCTTGGTTTGTTTATGCTGTTCAATTTAGTTTTCAAATCGAGCAGATCGGGCATTACCATTGTATCAGCCAGTGCTAAGTCAAGACAAGGCAGGACTGGGTGATGATAAGGGAAGTGTGATCATTATTATATATTAAAATTTTAAATTTTTCATCAGTGCTAGGATTATGTAAAATGTGGTGGAAGGGGCTAAGTTATTGCAAAACTACAAAGTGAGGGACTATTCCAAGGACATGAACCAACAACCCGGGCAAGCCTCTCCTAGAAAGCTGTAATGCTTGGGGGGTGATAGCAGAATGGGCCCCTCTAATGCAGTAGTTTGTGGAAATAGAGAGAACACTGAGATCATTGTGAAGGTCTCCTACACAGCATTGATATTTGCACTTGGATAGTGTTGTGAACAATTCCGCAAGATTTGTTCTGACATCTGTCTTCCTTTTTGCTTCTTGAGAAGATGTGTTCAGTGGAAAAGGGAAAAAAAACTCTTGGATGCAGACTTTGGGAAACTGACAAAAAATGGCACCTTGAAAGGGGTGATAATTTCTTTTTCCCCAAGGAATGAATTGTTTGTGTGCTTGAGGAATGCAGTGAATTCTATATAAATTAGAAGAAGAGAAAAAAGTTTGTCTTTTCAATCTATCCAAATAAATATGTTTAAGTCCAAGCTTTCTTTTGGTCTGTTTCACAAAACTCCCAATTAAATGGGACACTGTCAGGAACAATTTACTATTTTAAAGGAAGCTAGTTTAGCATCTCTGCCCTGTGAAAAGCTGGGCAGAGCTTTTATTTTTTCTTTATTGGGCCTGGAATTTTGAAGGCATGGTTAGTTAGGAAGGTACCTGCCAAATGCTAAGCCCCTAAGTTAGGCAACAAAATGTGATTAAGTCTGGATTGTGTGGTGCCCTGTGGTGACTTACCTTCATTATCACCCAGGAATCATAAAAATTATTGAATATTGAATATTTGTGCTATACAGAAAGCCAATTGATTCAAATCAAGGTGATAGAAATGCCACAGTACAATTAATTCTAGTTCCTGTACCATTTATAGGAACAGACTTTATGGGGTTGTTAATAACTAAGATATAATTTTTCTATAATTCTTTATACAGTTATTCATTAAAATCCCTACAGGAAATTACTTCAAATTATACTATTATATAAATAGACTGGGTTAATACAACTGCTATTTGAATTTCTGTGAACAATGCTGTAATTTAAAATATGTTCATGCAGTTTTTATACTCTCAGTCAAACTAGTTTAATTTAATCCAGTTCCTAATTTATGTATTATGTGAATCAATGTTCTTCCATGAGTATTTTTGCTCTGTTAGTGAAAAGCCATTACCTTACATATGCTTCTAAAATTGACTTTAACTGCTCATTTAACCAAAATTTAACCCAATTCAACTAGCCCAATTTTGGTTTGGTCAAGATTTCAATGAACATCCAAAAGGTTGAATTTTTGCTTGTAATGCACCTGCCCTGTAAAGATAAAAACTTTTTTCAGCTGGCCTTCTTAGTATAGAAGGGCTTCCTCATGTAAGAGTTAAAAGAATGAAACAAACAAAATTAAAAGTTCCTAATAAGAAATTGTTGCTAATATAGATTCTAGGCATTCCTTAGGGGGTCAAAGCAAAGGTTACTTTGACATTCTGAAAAAGTTGATGTGAGAGGGAAATATGGGCAAGAGTGAGTGAGCTCTTGTTTAGGTAGTGCTGAACCACTACTTGTGTGATATAAATTATCACTGAGAAATGCCTTTGTGTCAGAAACAGGGGCAAAAACATTACCACTGTTTAGAGGGACTTTGGATGAGATGTGGAAAATTGCTGACTGGTGAGTCTGATGTCTCTAGAGGGAGAAGGAAGCCATAGATAAATAAAATGTACTTGGGAGGAACTAGTGTATCTTCTGCAGGAAACAGCCATGCCTCATGATTCCGCTGTAGTTCCCTGAAGGAATCACTGTTGTGTGTTTGACAAAGGTGATCTAATTGAGGTTGACTTTAGAAGGTCTTCAAATTCCCTCCAAAATACTTAGAGAAGCCAAACTGCCATAGGATAAAAGGAAAGGTCTTCACATATATTATTAACAGTTGAAAAGACAGGAAACAGAAGGTAGGAACAAATGTTCAGATTTCTCAGTGTAGGATTTTCACCTGGCAAATTGCACTGAGATCTGCATGAAGACCCATGTTATTCAATGTAATCAGTCTAAGAAACAGAGCAGAGGGGGAGGTGGGAACATTTGCTGATGGCATTAAGTTGTGCAGAGCAGAAAAAGAGAAAACTTTCCACAATGAAGAAAGGTCTTGCAACATGGAGTGACAAAATGGCAGATTAAATTCACTGTAGGTAAATGTACAGTAACAGAGATGAAGAAAATTATTCTTAGCTTTATGTATGTGATGAAGAGTCCTGAATTGGCTGTTGCCAGGCAGGAAAGAGAGTGCAATTATGAGTATTTTAATGACCATGTAAGTGCAGTGCTCTGTGATGATTACAAAAAAAAAAAAAAAAAGCAGCAGATAGGAGTTGGTAATGATAAATATGGAGAACAAAACAAATATTATACTTGTTCTGATCTCAGAAGATGGTAGCAGAAAGGGGAACAAGGAAGATTGAAGTCACCAGATGACTTCCATATGAGAAGTGACTACAGAACTAATGACTCTAAAGTCTCTGGGAGTCTGCGGATGGGGATTGAAATTGGATTTATTAAATGATGAGCAACACTGAGAGAAGGGATAGGCTCGAGTGATCATTGTCTTTTCTGGACTGTGGAAGAAAAGCACTGAAATGCACTCTCAGGATGCTCAAAACAAAGAAACAGAATCC